>NW_006289494.1:450039-457366 GCF_000327345.1 Myotis davidii | reverse complement strand
TGAGCACAGCTGGATGCTGTGGGCCAGGGTGCGCGTGGGCCTCTGGGCCGCCCAACGGCGCTGCACAGAAGCCCGGTGAGTAGCATGCTCTCTCCCGGCCAGCCTCACAGACCGGCTTCTGCACGAACCCACGGGGAGCCCGACCGACCCCTGCGGTCCCAGCAGCTGTGGCCCAGTTCACCCAGAAGAGGCCACATGGGTGTGGGGCAGGCTCCTCATGGTCGCCTGGCACCTGAGCATTGGGGCTTCCCTGGAGCATGAGCCCTGGTGTCTTGGGGGAGGGTAGCGGGGGGGGGGGGGGAGAGCGAGCTCAGCAGACACCCCGCATTCTCACTGCATCTTCATCCCCATCACCCCTGCCCCCAGGTAACCAGAGAGAGGTTGCAGTCCCCTGCCCAGGTGCCACGGGAGGTTGGTTGCCGCCACCCATCCCCAGTTTCCTGTCCCAGCCTGGGGCCTGACCCCGATCTGCTGATTACTGTCTGTGCGGTAATTGGTGGGGCAATCAGGCTCCCGCTTGCACCTGCCTTGGCCTGGCGCCGCCTGCTTACCTGCTCCACCATCCCACTGCAGTCCTGCTCTCCTAGGGGCCCATTGGGGCCGGCAGTGCCTCCACTGCCGCCTGCTGCCAGCACTGCCTTGCCGATGCCCACCATGTTCTGAGACACCCCCTGGTGGTCAGCACACGTCGTAGTGAGTGGTCAGACTCCTGGTGGAACAATTTGCATATCAGGCTTTTATTATATAGGATATATTCTTTACAATAGGGACAGGTAAGCTTATCAGTTCTTCAATGATCTAAAAAAATATTTGGCTTGTTGCATCTTGTTTCTGGTTGGGTTTGGCTAAATTATTTGGCGTTGGCTCATAGTTACATGTGCTTTGTTGTTAATTTGTTTTGAAAACATTTACCTAAATAATACAGGTCCTGGATTTAAGAGTAGGCCCTAGAAAGTCATATTTTATCTGAGTACAACGTCTCGTCACCAGTCATTTCTTCAGGCTCATCAACATTTTCAAAAAGCATTTCAGTTCTTCTTCGGAAGATCTGCTAGGTTGCTGAAGAAGTTGGACTGCATGGAACTGATTTGTGGGGTTTTTGTTTGTTTGTTATTTTTGTTATTTTTTGAGGAAATCAAAAGCTTCTCTCTGGTTTGAAATCACTGGCATTCCTCAGAGCCTAAGAGGCATGCAGCATACCTGCTGGCTTTTCAGGAGACTTTCCTAAAACAACTTCATTTCATTGTATACTTTTCGATTTCAAAATTCATCTTTCTAATTCTAGTTTAGATACTGTTGTTACTAGCTACATAATGGATATAATATACTATTATCATAATAGTATCTACATAAAATGGGCAATAGTTGGAGGAATTTGGAGAAATAAAAATGGAGAAGAAAATCTTGAATTACATTGGCATGCCACATTTTAAATTATGAATCTTCAATTCTTGAGCATTTCCTTTGTGTAAATGGCAGGCTCCAGATTGGTTTGCTTGTTTTCATGTCTTGTCTTCCACTTTTTCAAAGTAATCAGTGACCTTTAAAATAACCAGTGAGTCATGATGGGACTCTGACCAGTTCTCATCGCTTGGTTTTCCTCCCTTAATATTTAATGCTGTGCTTTACTCACCTTTCAGGTTTTCACTGCTGATTCAATCTAAGGCTCTTTTCTTTATATTTGGGCACACCCTTGATGACTCCTTTTTTCCTATCTTCTAATTCTTCCCCAGTTACTCCTTCCCATTTGTAAAATAAATGGTTGCAATCATGGTTAAGTATATGAGTGCTAGTGTTTTGCTTATGCTGAAAGAAAGGGAAGCCATACAGTTTGAAGTGAAATAAGACATAATAAAGAACCAGGGTCATCAGCTTTATAAATCTTTTGGAATTTCTCTGAATTACCACCGAAACCTCCCATAAAACCTTTTTTCTCAAGGGCCAGCTTCCAACAGAAATGAATTACTTATTATTAAAGTCTCTTGGTTTTCTGAATTGTTTTGGTGATTCATCAGTTTTGTTTTCTACTAATTTCATTGCGATATATCACATTTTAACTACACATGATTTCGATGAGCCTTTGTGAGTTCATCTTAACAGATGAATTGATCATTGCTTCCATGGGAAATACTAGTATATTCCTAGTTCTAAACAAGCTGTGGATTGTCCATGTGTCAGGGCTACTTGTAAATTTCTCTGTTTTACTTCTTTCTGTGTTACATGGTAAAATGAAATTGATCATCTTTTACATGGCCCCTTTGCTCTGATGTCTTTACTTCTTTTCTGGAAACAAGAGGAGAAGAAAATCTATTCTGCCAAAGGAGGAAACTAACTGCATTGAGCATTGATGAATTAGGTGTCTTTTACATAATAGTAGCTCTTGTTTATGGAGCATTCTTTCCCGGTGGAAGGCACTTTGTGACTGTTATTTCTAATGCTAATTCTTGGGTTAATTATTTTCATTTACATTTAAGTAACTAAGGATTAGAAATGGTAAGTAATTTGCTCAAGGTCACTGGACTACTGAGTGGTGGGCCTGCTTGAAATTTAGGTTCATTTAGCTCTAAAAACCATGGATTTTTCATTATACTTCGGCTAAACTAATGGGATTAAAGGATGATAGCTAAAACTTTGTTTAAAGTACTGTAAAGCAGTTAAGCATGTTCTATGTGGAATTCAAGAAACAGTCTCTTATCACTGACGGGGTGTGAGACAGTTAAGACTTAATATGTTACTTCCAAGTACTTGTTCTTTGGCCTTTCTTGTCTTTCTCATTCTCTTTCCTGATTTTTTCTTTGACCTCTCTAAGTTTAAAGATACAGGACTCTTGATCCTCAGTTTATCTTTAACCCCAGAGATAGACAACAGAAATCAGTGAGCTTGATTTGCATTTTTACTGGATCAAAGGCCCTTAATACAATTAAGCCAAAATTGATTCTTAAAAGGAAAAGAAATTCTAAATCTAAAACCTGCCCTTTAACAATTTCCAGATTATTCTCATTCTTTTCTTTTGCCTAAAATCACAAATCATGCCTAATTTACTTTTTTTTGATCCTCAGGTCCACAGTGCTCCAAACCGGCTTCTTCTATAGCTTCTGCATCTCTTTAAATGTCGCTTCGTTCACTCAGTAACTAAAAGCCAAGTTCTATCCTAGCGCCTTCCTCCCTGTCATTCTATGGTCAGTCCGTCAATAGGTACTGCCACTCTCCACTCAAAATGTGTCTCATACTCACTGCCCACTATCTTTACTACCGGCACTCTCCTCCAAACTACCGTTGTCCTTGCAGGGACTGTGCCTTTTCTTCCACACTCAAAGCCCTTCTTCACATAGCAGTCAGTGTGATATTTTAAACCTGAAAATAATAGGGACACATTTATCTCATTTCATCCCATCCCTTCATCAAAACCTCTAATGGCTTTTCATTGCACTAAGATAAAATAAAAACTCCTTACCCTGACTATAAATCTTTAATTTGCGCCTTAACCGGTTTGGCTCAGTGGATAGAGCATGGGCCTGTGGACTGAAGGGTCCCAGGTTCGATTCCGGTGAAGGGCATGTACCTGGGTTGCAGGCACATCCCCAGTAGGGGGTGTGCAGGAGGCAGCTGATCGATGTTTCTCTCTCATGGATGTTTCTAACTCTCTATCCCCTCTCCCTAACTCTCTGTAAAAAAATCAATAAAATATATATATATATATATATAAAATCTTTAATTTGGCACCTCCCTTCTCTCCAATCTCCCTTCCTTCTACTATACTTTAGTCGCACTGGCTTTCTAGAACACACCCAATTTCAGGGCCATAGAAAAAGATTTTTTTTTTGGTAGGAGGGGAGCCTGGAATACTCTTGCTGATGTCCTCACATGAATGGCTCCTTCTTACCTCTTGGCTTAAATGTTAATGTCTTTGAGAGAAGATACTGTAATATTGCCACATGATCATTCTATCATACCTATATATTTTTTTAAATATATTTTATTGATTTTTTACAGAGAGGAAGGGAGAGAGCTAGAGAGTTAGAAACATCGATGAGAGAGAAACATCGATCAGCTGCCTCCTGCACATCCCCCACCGGGGATGTGCCCGCAACCCAGATACATGCCCCTGACCGGAATCGAACCTGGGACCCTTCAGTCTGCAGGCCAACGCTCTCTCCACTGAGCCAAACTGGTTTTGGCTATCATACCTATATTATAAACTACTGCATAGTATTTATGACTTTTATGTATATATATTTTTCTTGTTTGTTAACTTTTTCCTCAATATATTATTTTGAAAAATTTCAACCATAAGACATTTTGAAAGAAGTTTACATTGTGTACCTGTATACCCAACACCAAGATTCCACTATTTTATCTTTTGCTAGATTTGCTTTATCACTTAACCTATCCATTTGTTAATTCATCTTAATATTGATGCATTTCAAAGTACATTGCAGTTATTAGTGTACATCCCAATAAATACTTCAACATAAATATTATGAACTGAGTTCAATATTTCCATCAAATTTTGTTATCTCAAAAAGTTTGTATATAGTAACATGAACAAATTTTAAGTCTGTATGTTTGTTTTGATAGATGTATCATCTGTGTAGTCCAAAACCCCACCAGCATGTTGAACATTACTGCCACCCCAGAGAGTCCCCTCAACTTGTAAGGAGTTACAAGTTAATCCTCATACTCTTCCCTCACCCTCCTCCCATGTCCAGAGGCATTTCTAAATACTTTTATTATCCCCAAAAGAAACCCTGTATCCATTAGTATTCACTACTTATCTCCCTTGTCCCTGGCAACCACTAATTTACTTTTTGTCTCTATGGATTTATCTATTCTGGTTATTTTATATAAATGAAATCAATACATGTGACCTATGTCTAGTTTTTTTTCACATAGAGTTCATCATGTTTTATCATGTATCAGTACTTCATTTCTTTTTATGATTGAATAATAATCCATGTATGTGTATATATAGAATTTTGTTATTTCATTCACCTATGGAATGGCATTTGGGCCATTGCCACTTGTAGACTATTAGAAATAGTGCAGCTCTGAACATGAGTGTACATACATTTGTTTTTAACTTTTTTTTCTGGTCTTTGTAGAAGTGCTGGGTTATATGGTAATTTTATGTTTAACTTTTTGAGGGACCATCAAAGGTTTTTTTTGTTTTTTTTAATAGCAGATGAACCATTTTACATTACTACCCGCAATGTAAGAGAGTTTCAGTTTTTTCAAATCCTTGCCAATAGTTTTCCTTCCTTCCTTCCTTCCTTCCTTCCTTCCCTCCGTCCCTCCCTCCCTCCCTTCCTTCCTTCTTTAATATTGTGGTCATCCAGGTGTGTGTGAAATGATATCTCACTGTGGCAGATAGCATGATAAAAAAAACATCATCCAACTATAGTATACTGTCAATAAGAAACTCACTATAGATTCAGAGACAGAAATAAATTAAAAGTGAAAGGATGGAAAGAAATACCCCATGCAAGTAGTAACTAAAAGAGAGCTGGAGTGGCTATATGAATATCAGGCAAAATAGACTTTAAGTTTAAAACTGTTGAAAGAGACAAAGACATTACATACTGATTATTATAACATACTATTATAAACATTTAAACAGCAAAGACCAAAAATCTATGAAGTAAACATTGACAGAATTGAAAGGAGGAATGGACAGTGCTACAATACAGTTGGAAAGTTCAATTTCACACTTTAAATAATGGAGAGAACATCCACCGAGCAGATCAATAAGGAAATAGAGATCTTGAACAATACTAAAAACCAATTAGACCTTACAGATATGTATATAGAACATCCAACAAGAGAATACACATTTTTTTTCTCAAGTAACTATTTATTAAAAGGAAAAGTGAAAGAGTGAATGTTTCAGAATTTTTAGAGGAAAGGAGAAAAATAACATCAAACTGGAGAAGCCTCTCATAAAGTATGTTCCTTATATTGCAATGTTATTGGGTCTTAGTTTGATTGGGAAATAACTCCTTTTCCCTTTTGTTGAATTATCTTAATGAATTGCTTTTCTCTTAAAATAGTGTGGGATTACTTGCATTAAATAAATTATTTTTTCTTTGCACGTGATTGTTTTATATTTATTTAGTTAATATTTTATAGTAAAATTGCTCATGTGTTGGTTTCCTTTATATTTCTATTACTTAAAACAACGATCATCACATAATATATATTCAGCAAGTGGTTATTCAGTGAATGAATTCAGATAGAAATATATGTGTAAGTTTATAAGTTAATTAAGTATAATCACACATTTTAAAGATTTTTTTTCACAACATTTGTTGATAATAATTTGACAATAATTTTTTAATTATTGTCTCCCCCTTAATCTCTAGTTTTGTAATGGAGATACCTGGCAAGAGCATGGATATTAAGTATAAACTCTCAGCACATAGAAAATAATAATAAAAAAAACTAAGATCATTCAAATATGTGCTTTTTAATGATCAGTGCTTTTCTGTGTGCTTTTTAATGATCAGTGCTATTCAATTCTTGTAGGCTGTCCTTGGATTCATTAGGCTGGATTAATGGAAGTTTTTTAGGACTCTAAGATTCAAATGTATGAGAGTCTTTTACTGAACATTGTATCTTGACATTAACCTATGGTAGTGAAACCCTTCATGTTTGCAAGTTAGGTTCTCCTTTATGTTTCTTCTTGATATTAGTCTTTTGACTGCCTTGACCTCTGTCTCTGATTAATGTGTAAGAACAGGGACGTCCTTTCTTCTCTGCCCTGGCTGTTTTCCTTTTGGAATTGTATAGCAATAACAAAAGTTGCATGTTTTTTGTTTTTTTTTATATATAGAAGAATAAATTGTTAATATTTTAGAAGGATAAAAATATTTGGCTATGCCCTGAAATCTTTTATTTTCTCTATTTCATGCTGCTTAGAAAAATTTTCACATGTATATAACTCTGTGGTTAAAGACATATTGAAGAAACCTTTGGAAAGGTTTTTTTACAATCATATCCTGTTAATTTATTTTCCAATTTAGTCCTCAGTAGAAGGTATCTTTGATAGTCTAAGGAGTTTTAATAAGAAATGATTAAGGACAACTATGTTGAAGAAAATAATGTTAAAGTGTTATTTGTGTGTGTGTGTGTGAATTATATTAAAGAATGAGTTTTTTATTTTGCTATTTTCCTATTATTTAAATAACTAGAGGCCCGGTGCAGGAAATTCATGGGGGGGGGCACGTTTTCTCTCAGCCCACCCTGCACCCTCTCCAATCCGGGACCCCTCGTGGGATATCCCTCTCACAATCCGGGACCGCTGGCTCCTAACTGCTCACCTGCCTGCCTG
>NW_006289494.1:428692-449479 GCF_000327345.1 Myotis davidii | reverse complement strand
CCAAGAGACCCCTCCCCCAGCCTGATCGCCACCAACTGCCCCCCCCCTGCTGGCCTGGACGCCCCATGCAGCCTGCTTGTTCAGTCATTTGGTTGTCCTTCCCTAACCCCCCTGCTGGCCTGCTCTTCAGTCATTTGGTCATCTCTCACTAACCCCCCTGCTGGCCTGGTCGCCCCATGCAGCTGGCTGTATAGTCTGTTACTGTGATGGTGCCTCAGACAATTTACATATTTCTCTATTATTAGTATAGACTAGAGCAGCCGTGGGCAAACTATGGCCCGTGGGCTGGATCTGGCCCGTTTGAAATGAATAAAACTAAAAAAAAAAAAAAGACCGTACCCTTTTATGTAATGATGTTTACTTTAAATTTATATTAGTTCACACAAACACTCTATCCATGCTTTTGTTCTGGCCCTCTGGTCCAGTTTAAGAACCCATTGTGGCCCTCGAGTCAAAAAGTTTGCCCACCCCTGGACTAGAGGCCTGGTGCACAAAAATTTGTGCACTTGAGGCGGGAGAGAGGGGGTCCCTCAGCCCGGCCTGTGCCCTCTAGCAGTTTGGGACCCCTCAGGGGATGACCACCTGCTGGCTTAGGCCCGCTCCCTGGGAGATTGGGCCTAAGATGGCAATCAGACATCCCTCTGGCAGTCCAGCAGCCCTCGGGGAATGTCCACCTGCCAGCGGGGAGCAGGCCTAAGCTGCAGTCGGACATCCTTAGCGCTGCTGAGGAGGCAGGAGAGGCTCCCCCCACCACCGCTGTACTGGCAGCTGTCAGCCTGGCTTGTGGCTGAGCAGAGCTTCTCCCATGTGAGAGCGCCCTGACCACCAGAGGGCAGCTCCTGCATTGAGTGTCTGCTCCCTGGTGGTCAGTGTATGTCATAGTGACCAGTTATTCCCAGTCCTTCCGCTGTTAGGGTCAGTTTGCATATTACCCTGTTACTATATAGGATAGAGGCCTGGTGAACGGGTGGGGGCCGACTGGTTTGCCCTGAAGGGTGTCCCGGATCAGGGTAGGGGTCCCGCTTAGGTGCCTGACCAGCCTGGATGAGGGGCTGATGGCTGTTTGCAGGCTGGTCCCACCCCCTTCAGGGTGGGGGTCCCCACTGGGGGGCCTGGCCAGTCTGGGTGAGTGGCTGAGGGCCGTTTTCAGGCTGGCGGGTGACTGAAGCCCCCAACCGCTCCTTTTTTTTTTTCTTTTTTTTTATTCTGGGATTTATTTACCTTCTATGGCTGTCACTGGAGCTGAGAGCCGGCTTTAGCTCTGAGGCTCAGCTCCAGCTCTGAGACCTCGGCTGCTGAAAGCAGGGATCTGGGCTTTGTTTAGCTTCTATAATTGAAACACTGTTGCAACTCCAGCTCTGAGGCCCGGCTGGCTGAAAGGAGGTTTCTGGGGATTGTTTTGCTTCTATAATTGCAACATAGTTGCTTAGAGTGCAGCTCAGAGCTGGGCGGCGGCAGGCAGGGAACCTTGGCTTCCTCCATCACTGGAGCAAGCAAGCCTCCTGTTCGCTTCAGCTGCCTGGCTGCCGGCCGCCATCTTGGGTGGCCGTTAATTTGCATTTTGCCCTGATTAGCCAATGGGAAGTGTGTTGGAGGTATGGTTAATTACCATGTTTGTCTATTATTAGATAGGATGTGGTTATTGGAGGTCAGAATGATAGTCCCTGGGAGATGGGAACGTGCTCTGTGTCCCCTTTCTCTTTCTTTATCACTGTCATTTGGCTGTTTAGATTTTCTTTTATTTATTACTCCAGCATACACATTTTGGGTTTAAGCATAATTTCACAACTTCTCTCTCTGTGTTACACCATATTATATCTGTTTCCACTAATTTTTTTTGTTCTTTTTAGTCTGTCATCTTTCTCTTGTTTTATTGTATTTTTGTATTATTCTTACATACCTTTCTTTGTAACTCTTTTGCAAAAGACTCTTTTTTATTTTCCAGTGGAAAAACTGAGTGATGATAAGGATCACCTACAGGTACCTTTTTTTAGAGATTGTATATATCTTTTGTAGTAGAGATATAAATAATTCATAGTTGGAGTACAACGCATACATGTTTACATTCTACTTACTGGATAATTTAAGCCCAGATAATATGAATGTAAATGTACATCACCTTAGTGTTAAGCCTGCTAATCCAAAGGGTACACCAAAGCTAAATTGATAATGATAAAACTAACATAACTAATTTTAATTAAAAGAGAACAATAAAATCAGTAGAAAATTATGACCAAATAAACACAGCATGTGTAATGCATTGGTAATGGAATTCATTTCCCCATAGTGCATGAATTTAAACTATCTCCTTATTTGTAGTCTCTAAAGGAACTTTTCAATGTGTCAAAGTCTTGCACAGCAGCCAAATTTCCCAGTAGATTCTGAATTATATTTCCTTGGAATTCTCTTAGTAATATGCTAGTTTTTATTTGAATCTATTATCATTAGTTCACCAGAGCTCTAGTATTCTACCCTGTTGACCTTAAACAACAAAAATTTATTTTTTTTCATCCTAAGTCAGCAGTTCTCAACCTGTGGGACACGACCCCTTTGGGGGTCACAGGGGTCGCCCTAAGACCATCGGAAAACACATATATAATTACTTATTGTTTTTGTGATTAATCACTATGCTTTAATTATGTTCAATTTGTAACAATGAAAATACATCCTGTATATCAGGTATTTACATTATGATTCATAACAGTAGCAAAATTAGAGTTATGAAGTAGCAACGAAAATAATTTTATGGTTGGGGGTCACCACACATGAGGAACTGTATTAAAAGGTCGTGGCATTAGGAAGGTTGAGAACCACTGTCCTAAGTGTTAATTCTTCATTGGTCAGGTAGTGGGGTGGGAAGAAGTTCTGTTCTGTTGGAGCCTTATTCAGGAAATAAGGCTGATGGAGGTTTTAGCATCTGCAATAGTCACAGATCACAGAGGCAGGAAGTAGAGAGGTCTCAATTTTGATATTAGCAGTGAGGCATTTTCCATATTTCAGTGTTCAATGTTATATTTCATTATTTGTTTTTCAATTTTTGCACCATTATCATCACTTAAATCCTGAATTCATCAACTCTCCATTTTTATTGCTTCTGTCTTTGTTTAAACTAGTTTCTTGCTTAGAACACTGTAATGATAGCCTACCGTATAACTCCTCTGCTATTCTTTGGATTCTCTGGTAGGCAGGCTCGGAAAGTTTATTGGGAGAATACCCTTGGGACTAACAGTGTGAGGGAGTGAGGGAAACTGGATTAAAGGAGAAGTTCAATTGGGTCGAGATGCATACTCAACAAAGGATTTAGCTAATCCTATAGAAAGCTCTGAATGTTTGTTGGTCTTTTATGGTAGTCTCAAATTGGCCAGTTGTATCAACTAACCATTGGGTGTATGCTCCCCTTAGGAAGGGGCAAGACCTTAGGCACAAAGTTGAGAGAAGATGTCAACTATCCATTACCAATATAAGAAAAGGGGAACGACCTAAATTGGTGATCTGGACAGAGAACCTTGTTTTATAAGATGACTAGGGGTCCAGTGCACAAATTCATGCACCTTGAAAGGACCTGTGGGCCACGAGGCTGTGGTGGGCACAGGGGCGGGTCCTGGCCCATCCTCTCACCCCTGCTCAGTCCCTCCTGCCACAGCCCCTGGTCCTGTCTCCTGGCAGCCCCGCTCCTGCTGCCACTGCTCCCACATGCTAACAGGTGTGAGTGGAGCCAGTGCCATCAGTGAGTGTGAGTGGTGGCTGCTGCCCCAATCGCCCTTCAAGAACAGGGGGAGGTGGAGAAGCCTTTAAGGACGATTGGGGCCAGCAGCTGCTGCTCGCACCCACTGATGGTGCCAAGCAATCAGGACTGGCACTGGGCGCTGGTGGCAGGTGCAAGCAGCGGCTCCTGTGCTGGCTGCAGGTGGGATTGCGGCGCATGGGAGCAAAGAATTTTCAGTAACGACCAGAGTCTTGCCCCAATGACAGTGACCGGTGCCCTATCCCCTCTGGTGCCCCTGCTCACCTGCTCTACCATCCCACTGTGGCTGGCGCCCACTATGTTCTGCTCTCTGCCACCTGCTACTGACACCCACCATGTCCTGCACTCGCTCCCTGGTGGTCAGTGCACGTCATACCGACTGGTTGTTTGGTTGTTCCGCTATTTGGTCTATTTGCATATTAGCCTTTTATTATGTAGGATATGTATTTTTTTAATCCTCATCTGAGGATATGTTTATTGATTTTAGAGAGAGAGATGAAGAGAGAAAGAGAAACACTGAGGTGAAAGAAACATTGTTCTGTTGCCTCCTGTATGTGCCCCAACTGGGTATCCAATCTGCAAGGTAGGTATGTGCCCTACTGGGAATCAAACCTGCAATCTTTTTGGTGTATGGGACACAGCTCCAGTCAATTGAGCCATCTGTCCAGGGCAAGCCACTTTGAATACATCTTCTATGTGTGACTGAAAAGAGTGTATATTCTCAAGTTATTGTATGCTGTGTTTTATAGATGACCAATAATAGGTCAAACCTTCCGAACAGGATGTTCAAATCTTCTAGTGACATTTTGCTATTTGATCTCTCTTTTTTATGAGTGGATTTTCCAGTTCTTTCTTTGCTTGTTAAGTTTTGCCTCTCTGTAGTCTTAAGGTAAGTTAATAGGTAATATGACAGTGTCCTGTGTCTTGGCTAATTTTATTTTTTATCAAAATGGAGTGATTTTTTTTCTTTCAAATCTGATTTTATGTGATATTAATATGTCTAAACCAACTTATTTTGGTCTTTTCCTTGTGTGTTCCTCCATCTTTTCAATCAACCCATTAAATGTTGTTTTAGGTGTATCTCTTGTAAGTATATGCACTGATATATTTATTTTTCTTCCATTCAGATTGGCAGTGTCTTTTATCCAGAGAGTTTAGTTCATGTACATTTATTGTGTATACCACTGTTTTTTGATTTACTTATATTGTCTGCTTTTTAAGTTTGTTCCATTTTTGGGGTATATTTGTTTTCTCTCTATTTCTGGTTTCTTTATAATGATTAGTTTTTAAATCTCTTTTGTTCTCTTTTATTCCATTTTCTCCTCTCATCCCTCTCCACCAGGATGGAAATTTTACACACTATTTCTGTTCTTTCAGTGTTTATTGTAGAAATTTCAAATGGAGTCATTTCTTCTGGCATCTTCTGTTCTCTTAATCTAAACTTTTTTTATGCATTCACTTATTTTAAATTTCAGTATAAAATTTATTCTCCTACCAAAGAAATAAACAATGCTGTTTACCTGTTGATCCCTTATGCCTTTTCTAATATTTTCCTTCCTTATTTACCTCATTAATTATATATTACTATCTATCTATCTATCTATCTATCTATCTATCTATCTATCTATCTATCTATAAAGCCGGAATGACCGGTCGCTATGACGCCCACTGTGGCCAGCGAACTGGCCTGATGGGGGGGGTGAGGCTGGCCAGCCAACCTCCTGCAGCCCTTCCCACCCTGATCTAGGGTGGGATGGCTGGCCAACCCCCCTATGGCCCTTCCCCCTGGCCTGCCCCATCCCAATTTGACCGCAGCCCCTTCCCCTGCCAGCCCTGCCCCTGATCACCTCCCTACCCCAGTAGGGGGCAGGACTGGCCAGCCAACCTCCTGGAGCCCCTCTGCCCAGCTGGCCCCACTTTCGATGGGCCCCCATCACCCCGATTGGCCTGCATCCCCTCCCTCTGGCTGGCCCTGCCCCAGATTGCCACCCCCCCCCGCCCTAATAGGGGGCAGGGCTAGCCGGCCAACCTCCTGCAGTCTGGCTGGCCCCGCCCTTGATTGGCCCCCACCACCCTGATTGGCCCCCCAGCCCCTCTCCCCAGCCAGCCAAACCCTGGTTGGGCCCCAATCAGGGGCAGGCCAGTGGGCCAGCCTCCCGCCATCTCCTCCCAATAGGCCCAGCCGCACCAATTGGAGCTGGGCTGGCTGGACCCCACCCATGCACGAATTCGTGCACTGGGCCTCTAGTAGAATATAAACACCCAGTGTTTATTTAGCTTTACCCCAAAGCTTATTTTTTTTGTTCATTGTTTCTTCTTTCATCCCTAACTTTGAAAATAGGATTATTTTTGTGTTGTTTTTTCTTGTGGAATTTACTCTAAAAATTTCTACTGGTAGTTAACTTGGTTTTGTTTACATGATAGTGTATTTTGCATTCTTTCTTGAAAGATAGCTTTGCTGTATAGGCAAATCCAGGTTGATAGTAGTTTTCTATCGGCATAGCCCTGAAATCTTTGTTCTCTGTTCTATAGCTATTGAAGTCATAGCTCTCCATCTAGTTTTTGTTAGTTTATAGGCAGTTTGTTCATTTTGTTTGACTGCTTTATAAAAATAATTCTTTATGAAGAATAAAATACATCAATTTTAAGTGCATAACAATGAATTTTAATAAACGTAATCACAATTAATATATAGAACATTTTTATCCCTTTTGAAAATGTCCATTCCCTCATTTTACATTTCCAGTAGCAGTGTTTGAGAGTTCCAGTTACTCCATCCTTGGAAAACACTTCATATTGCTTTTCTCTTTAAATTATGTAATTCTAATGGATGTGTAGTTTTATTTCCTTGTGATTTTAAATTCTATTTCCTTAATACCTAATACTGTTGAGTGAAAGGACAGAACAGGACTGATAGCTGTGTCCCTAACCCCTCTTCCAAGAAAAAGCCGCAGAATGTATCAGTTACTCAGCCTGCCCTTATCTCGGCCAATGGGAAAGTGGGGGAAACTAGCCCAAGGCCAAGAGTATGCTAGCCACCCCCCTGTCTTTGTGTAACCAGACCCTAGCTGCACCCTGCCCTTGCATCACTAGCCCCCGGCCCTCACTCAACCAACCAGAATTGGCCAAATCAGTGGTCAGAGTGTGCCCTCACCACCCGACCCCGAGCCCTATAAATTCTTTGTTATCCTGGAACTCGGGGCTCTCTCTCTCGCACCCTATCGCTGTGTCGGTAGGGGAAGCAGAGGGACCAAGCGCTGGGCTTGAATAAAGACTCTATGCTTTTGCATCGGACTCGGTGCTCCCTAGTGATGTCCTTTGGGGGATCTTGAAATCTGGGCATAACATTGAGCATATTTCCACATGCTTAATGACCATTTATTAATCTTCTTTTATGAACTGTTTTTTTCAAATGTTTGCCCTCCCCCCCCCCGCCCCCCACACACACATTTTAAATGATTAGGAGTCTTGATTTTTTTAAGCACAGTTTTATATTTACAGAATAATTGAACAGATAGTATGTGGAGTTCCATATATACCCCCAACCCCAGCCTTTTACAAAGTTTCTCCAATTATTAACATCTTGCATTCATGTGGTACATTTGTTAAGATTAATGAACCAACATTGATACATTATTATTAACTATAGTCCTTAGTTTAAATTAAGGTTCACTCTGTTATATAGTTGAGTTTTGACAAATACATAATACATGTATCCACCATTACAGTTTCATACAAAATAGTTTCCCTTGGGCTTCACCTATTCAACGCCCCCAACCCCTGGCACACACTGCTCTTTTATTATATCTATAGTCTTACCCTTTCCAGAAAGTCATGTAGTTAAAATCCTACACTTTGACTTCTTAAACTTAGCAAGATGCATTTAAAGGTTTCTCCATGTCTTTTCACAGCTTTATAGCTCATATTTTTTTTTTCAGTTGAGCAACATCCCACTATATGGTTATACAACAGTGTGTTTATCCTTTCACCTTTTGAAAGATATCCTGGTTGTTTCTAGTTTTTGGTGATTGTGAATAAAGATGTTGTGAACATTTGTGTGCAGGTTTCTGTGTGGACATAAATTTTTAACTCAATTGAGTATATACCTACCGCTGGGTCATATGGTAAAATTATATTTATTTAGCTTTAGGTAAAGTCATTTTGCATTCCTACCAGCAGTGAATAGCATTTGATGTTGTCAGTGTTCTGGATACTAGGCATTCTAATGGTGTGTAGTAGTATGTTGTTTTAATTTTCATTTCCCTGATGACAAATCATGTTGAACATCTTTTCATATGCTCATTTGCCATCTTATATCTTCAAATCTTTTTGTTGTCTATTCAAATCTTTTACTTATTTTTAAATTGGGTTGTTAGTTTTCTTTTTGTTGAGTTTTAAGAGCTCTGTATATTTTAGATACAAATTCTTTACCAGATATATTTTTGAAAATAAAGTTCAGTTTATCAATGTTTTTCTTTCATCAATTTCACTTTTGTGTTTTATGTAAAAGTTATTGCTAAATCCAAGATCACCTAGATTTTTCTCCTATTTATCTTCTAGAAAGTCTATTATTTAGTATTGTATATTTAGGTCTACAGTCCACTTTGAGTTAACTTTTGTGAAAGGTATAAGGACTGTGTCTAGATTCATTTTTTTTTTTAAATATATTTTATTGAGTTTTCACAGAGAGGAAAGGAGAGAGATAGAGAGCCAGAAACATCGATGAGAGAGAAACACCGACCAGCTGCCTCCTGCACACTCCCCACCGGGGATGCGCCCACAACCAAGGCACATGCCCCTGACCTGAATCGAACCCGGGACCCTTCAGTCCGCAGGCCGACGCTCTATCCACTGAGCCAAACCGGCCTCGGCAAGATTCATTTTTTTTTTTAACATATGAATGCTTGTTGTTCTAGTACCATTTGTTGAAGAGACTTTCTTTTCTTCATTGAATTGCTTTTGCTGCTTTGTCAAATTTCAGTTGACTATATTTGTGTGGGTCTCTTTCTGGGCTCTCTGTTCTATTCCATTGATTAATTTGTTCTTTTACCAATATCATGCTAACTTGATTACTGTAGCTTTATAATAAGTCTCATGTAGATACTTATATGTGTGCCTAAGTATTCTATTTTTTTTTGCTGCTAATGTAAATGATATTGTGTTTTTAGTTTTAAATTCCAAGTTTTCATTACTGGTGTATAGGAATGCAATGCCTTTTGTATTCTGCAACTTTGCTATAATCACATTGTAGTTTTAGAAGTTTGCTTTTGGTGGTGCTTATTGATTTTTAGAGATTTTTTTCATAGACAATCATATTACCTGCTAATGAAGAGTTTTATTTATTTCTTACCAGTTTGTTTAGCTTTCTCTTGTCTTAATGGTTAAGCTAGGAACTATAGTAGCATGTTTAATAGGACTGGTAAAAAGGAGCCTCCTTACTTGTTCCTGATTTTAGGGGGAAAGCATCTAGATCCTCAACATTAAGTCTGAGGTTAGCTGTAGGTATTTTGTAGATGTTCTTTATGAAGTCTAAGAAATTTCCTTCTATCCCTACTTTGCTGAACTCATTGGGTGTTGGAGTATCTGCTTATGTGGTCTTCTTTTCTTCTTTAGTGATGGATTACATTAAATGGTTTTTGAATGTTGAACTAGCCTTGCGTAACTGAAATATATCCCACTTGGTCATGGTGCATATAATTCTTTTTATACATTGTTGAATTTTTTCCTTTCAGCTATTTTATTTTTATACCTAGAAATTTTATTTTAATTTTTTATATTTTCTACTTCTTTCCTCATCATGATTATTTTTCCATTAAATCATACAGACAGTATTTATAATATCTGTAATTTGTAATAGTATTTGTAATAACTATTTTAAGGCTTTTTATTTCTGAGATTGTTTTTGTTGACTATTTTCCTTCTGATGTGGATCACATTTTGCCTTTTCACATGTCTCTTAATTTTTTATTGAATTGTAGACATTGTGAATGTTTAGATTTTGTTATTTTTATTTAAAGGATATTAAAGTTTATTTTGTTTGATAGGTAAATTAATTGATGTTCAGGTTAATGTCTTTTAAGCTTTTTTCTTTCTTTTTTTTTCTTCAACTTTTTAGGGCAAGTGTAGCATAGCCTTTTCTGGTATTCTGATTCAACAAGTATATCTTTGTCCATCTTTCTCTGCCTTTTATGATTCTATCCTTGAATTCATAATTTCTTTCAGTATACAACTGTGATTTTTTTTTTTAGTACAATGTAAACACCTAATGTTTTAGGCAGGAGAGAGGGGTGAAGCTAAATATATTGTTAAAGAATTTTACTGACCACTGTGTAGTTTACTGGGACCACCTCTAGTGATGGGGAGTTCTGTTAGGGGCTACTACAGGAGTCCTAGGAAGAGATGATGGCAGTTTGCATACTGGTAATTGTGATAATGGAGATAAAAGTGTGATCATTTTCTAATTACAAACAAAAATGACATTTCATGAGGAAGTTTAATGAACACCATCTTAACCAAATAGAACTTCATCAGGGAAAGTACAAATGGACTTTCTTTTCTTTTTATGGCTCTCTGATGTGATGTAAGAATGAAGGTATATTAATTTTTTTTGGCTTTCTAGAATATGCTTTTCCTAATTCTTTTTCTCCTACCTTCCTGTGATTCTTTTCTCTTTTGAATTCCTAATGATAGAATTATTTGGGTACTTTTCCTCATCCTAGAATATAAAGCTCCCAATGTGAAAACTATATGTTAATCTTTCTTCTTCTCACTACACTTATCATTGCTTTTAAAATGCTACTCCCGCATAAAGCTATCCTACACAGACATAACCAACATCAGAATTTTAAAAGTTGAATTAATTATGAAACACTTAGGAAGCAAGTGCCTTTTTAACTAAGTTGAAGTTAAGAGTGCTATTTTATGGTTTAGAGGTCAAAGGTCCATGACCTTTGGCCTTCTCTTCCCTTTCCTTCTAAGATCCTATAGAGAGAGTTCAGTGCTCTTAGGCTCCAAGAGCATCACAGGCCAGGAAGAGTCCTTTAAAGGCTCACTACTGACCTCTTCTTTTTTCAGAAACAATCCTAAACAAGTGGCCTCCGACATGAGTATCTCCACCTTGTTTTTCAGAAAACCTCTAAACAAGACTTTACAACTTCTCTTGATAAATTGTTATAGATGACGCATGCTGTCAAAAATTTTACTTTGTAATAACTAGTCTAAATATTAAATCTTGCTAACTAACAGCAATTTTATGATTTTATTTTCTCTTATAAAACTATACCTGGAAATACCCTTTGTTTGGGGCCTTATGTTGTATTTTAGTAATTCTCACTAGTCTAGGCATTCCCTGTTGAATGAATGGATTTAGGGCAATAGCTTCTCCATTGATGTCAGCAAGATCTGGAACTTTTGTAATATAATAGTCAGGGCTTGATTTTTCCCAAAACCATCATGTCAGTTCTTGCTGGGAAAAGCTGCAGGGGATTCCTGTGACTTTTCAGATAAAAATACCTCAAGCACTATAAATCATTACTTTAGAAACAAGGGAATTTAGTTTTTTATGCATCCAAGCAGCAGTTTTGGGGAATCATATGAGTGTGTATGTGTATATTTGTGTGCTTCCTTAATGCTATATAAATTGCTTCACGTATCTTTGGTTGGTTAATACTATATTTACTCCCAGTTTTGGAATTCATTGTCAAATAATTTGTTTTCTTAGTTTTTGGTTTCATTATTGGTGAAAATGTTACATTTATTGCTAGTCTCTCTCTTTTTTTTTAATGAACACACACTCATTAAAAATATATGCAAGATCATTATACTGGTGTTATCTTTCTGACTCTAAAGAAAGGAACTTTTAAATAAATTAGTTATTGTCTCCTGCGTTATTGAACATGTGGTCAGTTGTCATGTTCCTGCATCCAAATGATCAAAGTCTGAACTTCTGTCTAATTCTTCCCTGCTGTTAGGCTACCCTGTCATGATCAAGGCCTCAGCAGGTGGTGGTGGGAAAGGCATGCGAATCGCTTGGGATGATGAAGAGACCAGGTGAGATGCTGTCCAAAATATACTTTTGATGAAAATTACAGTTACTAGAGTTTTATTAATCTGACAAGTAGACAAATATCAAAAGCATAATGAAATAATTACAATCGCCATCTAATTTTTGCTTTTTTCCCAATTTTACATGGGAAAAATTGGAATTATGCAGAAACTTCCTTACTTATATTTTCATGATGATTACCATATTATAGGCAAGTTTTTACTTTATTAAACATTAAGAAAGGATAATCTTTTCATTTTTACAGTCTACTTTGAAAATTTACAGTTATGATTCCATTTTCTAGGCAAAAGTTACTAACATTTGATCGTATAATTCTAAGTGCAGCCAAATATTTAAACCACATATTTAAAAGGTGTCATTATTTCATTTGTTTATTACTCAGTATGTACTTGCTTTTATTTCCTTGTTTATAAAAGTAGTGAAATACTTTGGTACTTTTATAGCGTAAAATATATATTTTTTTGAATTTGAAATTACTGTATGTCCATTTTATAGTGTACTCCATTGTAAATTTAGAACATTTTTTATTAGTAGTTCAGAAATTAAAAGTATATTTTAAAACAGTAATTAAAAAACCCAAAGTATTGATTATACAAAATAATTTTTTGAAAAACTAATATGAGCAGGTTTTAGGGGACTCTTCAGATTTGTAGTCTTATTTTCAGGATTGGTAGTAAGAGAGATTTATGTCATTTTTTGGAGAGGGGCAAAAAAAAATCACTGAATAATCATTGTTGCATTTTCTACCCTTTACCCAGAAGCAAATTGGTCTTCTAAGCTATTAATTTTGCTTTCTCCCTTTCTTTCTCTTTTCCTTCCCACTCCTCAAAATCTCTACATGACAGCAATCTGGAGTAGTTGGTATGAAAGTCATCCAGTACAATATTAAGTCAGAAATTAGGTTCTAAAGTGAACAAGGAGGTAAAAAGCTCCTAAAGGCAATATACTAGCCATTAAAATCTTTGGGGAAGACACCACATTGCGGAGTTACACAGATAGTTTTAACACTAACAAGAAAATTGTCTCAGGACACCATTATGTCTTTTGTTAAGTGTCAGAAAGTAATTGGCTTATGATGTGGAGTGATAATATATGACAAATGCAGGTCTTTAAACCTCAGTCTCACTCTGAGTGTCACTGATACCTGATATTGACTGAGGTAATATCAGATTCTCTCCCATCTTAAGCTTACCCTACAAGAATAAACTCATTGCATGGATGGCAATATTTATTGAGAGTCTACTGTGTTTTAATAACATTCCAGGAATACAGCAATGAACAGAAACAAACAAAATAATTAATTCCTCCATACAGTTTACACACTAGATCAGGAGTTCTTAACCTTTGAATTCAAAGACCCGTAGAATTCAGGAACTGTTCATGCAGCTGGATGAGTTTTAAAAAGTACATATTTCTTTCATTATCATCTAGTGGCAGTTTAGTGTTTCCTCCAATATAGGCAATAAACTATATTATTAGTAGTAGTATCTCTGGAGATTTTCACCACTTAGGAAATCACATACAGCATTATCTTATCACATTACAGTTATAGATATCTCTAGGTTATACTGATTATTAGACTTGTTGGAGTTTTCTGATGAATAAAGAACCATATACATTATATTCCCAAATTGTTTTAAAAATATTTTGATACCTGTATTTTAATGTAATGTATTTCCTATGCAATTCTGTATATTTTCATTTTTGTTTTAAATCACTTTAAGCCTTATTTTGACAGAAAGTTCATATGCTGCATGTTTCTGCAAAAGGGATCCTGGCATAACCAAGGTCCAGAAAGCCTGTACTGATAGAAAGAGATAAACAAAATCGAAGTAAATCATATATTATGGTGGAAGGTGATAAGGAGTATAAAAAATAAAGAAGGAACTCAAGAGGTCTGGAGAAGGTTGGAGGAAATTCCCATTCTAAACAAGATGTAGGTTTGTCCCCACTGAGAATTCACATTGTAGTACGGAGGAAAGGACCCAGGCAAGGGCAGAGGCCTCAACTCCGGAACATGTCTTGAGAGATCCAGGAGCAGCAAGGTGGCCAGGTGGTGGAGGGAGGGAGGAGTAGAAGGAGATGGGTCAAGGGGTTTGGGGTGGAATGGGGGCAGATTATGTAGGACGTTGTAGAGCATTCTTAGTAAGATGACGGCATTGGAGGATTTTGAGTAGAGAAGTCACTTTAATGAAACTTCAACAAATTCCTGATACTTACTTGTTTAAAATTATAAAACATTTCAAACATATAAAAAAGTAGAATATAATGAACTTATATATGTATCAACCAGGTTAATCAGTTATCAAGATTTTGTGGCTTAAGTTTTAAAGCAGGGGTCCTCAAACTTTTTAAACAGGGGGCCAGTTCACTGTCCCTTAGACCGTTGGAGGGCCAGACTATAGTTTAAAAAAAACTATGAACAAATTCCTATGCACACTGCACGTATCTTATTTTGAGGTAAAAGAACAAAACAGGAACAAATACAATATTTGTATTTGCATGTGGCCCGCGGGCCGTAGTTGGAGGACCCCTGTTTTAAAGGATCACTGGTTGCTATCTTGAAACAGACTTAATGGACAGTAGAATCATGAACTCTGAAATCAGGGAGGCTTTAGCAATAATCCATGCAAGAAAAATGGCGGTGGTGGCTTTCCTCAGTGTAATGGTGGAGGTGATAAGAAAAGAGTTTAATTCTCAAAGTAGAGGCAACAGGATTTGCTCATTGATTTGATGCAGAGAATGAGTGTACTCAAGGATTACTTGCAGTCACTATTTACCTTATTTTTTTGCTCTTACTCTCTCCTTGGTCTTAGTGTTGATTTATATGCATTAAATGCATATGCTACTACACTGTTTTATTGAAAATTTCTTGGGAAACACTGAGAGATTAAGGCCAGAGTGAGGGCTTTTATCTTCAAAATAGTAAAGCTTAATTGAAGAAGGGTCTGGTTCTTAGCCTCTCTGGAATTCTGTCTGGCTTGATTCCTTTTGATAGTGGGGACTTACCTTTATATTACTGAGCATTGGTTAACTACGTGAAATGTTTGAAGTCAGGCTGCCTGGTTGCTGTGTTTGGGTGGAAGCAAGTATAAGGGGAAGAGGCATGTTTAATCTCATTTTTACCACAGAATCCATTTTATTTGTCTTTTGAAGTTCAGATGTTGAAGTTATCTTTTATGCTTTAAATGTAACACCTGTTTGCCAAGTAGACTTCATGGGTGGCTTGGGCTTCCCCACAGTGTGGTCGAGTGGACTTTTTACGTAGGGACCCGGTGATCCAAGGGCAGTTGTTCCAGATACAAATGGAAGCTCCTTCACTGTTTGTAATCCAGTCTCAGAAGTCATATAGGTTCCCTTCCACCATATTTCTGCCCAGATCCCGTAGGAAGGGAATTAGATTCCACTTCATCAAGAGGGAATAGCAAGATTCTTAGAAGAGCACATAGAATGGGAGTGGCCACTGTGACCATCTTTGGGAAAGACAATCTGCTACAGCGTCTTTGTAGGAAAGACTGATGTAATGAAGATGTTAAACACAACATAATGGTTTTATAAGAAATGTGGATTTTATGAACTTTAGTTTTTTTTTTCCTCCTTGTTTCCCCTTTTGTATGTATGGCACTTAACTTATATAGCAATTTTACTGAAAGCCTTAGCATTTACTTTTCATAGGATCTCAGATTTTTTATCAGTCATTTCTCCAGGGCTAATGTTAGTAACATATTCTTTTATGCTGAGGATTGCTCTAGTTTCTTGGCAGTGAGGTTTGCTGTGCTGCTATTGCCTGTGGATTAAGATCTTAATGGATTAAGATCCATTGCCTATGGATCTTAATTTAGAATTCAGTGGTCACTGTATTCATTCATATATTAGACATCATTTGGTAAATTAACCATTTTTTGGCCGGTAAATGGCATATTGATTTTAAATATGCTCATCAATTCACAAAAATACACACACAAATTTTCTACCTAAAATATTATTTTCTTCAGCTTGATAAATAAATCATCTCTGAAACTTTGTTGAGATTAACGAAAGCATAAGACTATTTGATTTAATGATATATGCTCTTTTTGTTGGTTTTTATTTTTATTTTTTTTGTTTTTTATTTTTATTTTTGTTAATCCTCACCTGAGGATATTTTTCCATTGACTTTTAGAGAGAGTGGAAAGGTGGGGGAGAGTCAGAGAGAGAAACATCGATATGAGAGAGACACATCAATTGGTTACTTCCTGCAAGTGCCCCTACCAGGGCAAGGTGTCGAGCCTGCAACCAAGGTACATGCCCTTGACCAGAATCAAACTTGGGATGCTTCAGTCTGAGGGCCAACACTCCATCCACTGAGTCAGAGCGGCTAGGGCCATGCTCTTCATTTTTAAAAAATTGCTCTATGTCCTGGAAAAATAAAACCTATGCAAAATTTGAGAGAATAGTCCAAAAAATCCCATGTATTTATCTTCTACAATCACCAGCTATTAATATCATGCTGCATTGCATCTATTCCCTGTCTATATGGTTGTAAAGGAGGCAATTTAAAGGAATATTTAAAATATCAGGAAATGTTCTTGAGGATCCTCCTGTTGGCTGTAGTTCTGCCCCAGCTGTGCAGTTGGCCAGGTCATTTACATTTCTGTGTGCATCTGACTATTGAGTCTAATGGATATGTACTTTTATATATTTTTTATTAGTGGAATTATGATATACTAGAGGCCTTGTGCACAAATTTGTGCACGGGTGGGGTCTGGCTGGCCTGCCCCAATCAGGGCTGACCCAGGGCAGGACCGGCTGGGGGAGGGGCCATGGGTGGTTGGCCAGCCGGCCCTACCTCATGGTCAAACTCCCGGGCGAACCTCCTGTTTGAGGGGATGATTTGCATATTAGCCTTTTATTATACAGGATTAGGGTTGAAGAAATGGAACTTTATATGATTGATATGGTTTATTAAAATCTCAGGTTTAACAGTCTACAAAATGAGTACCAGTATTCCTATTTAGATGTAAAATCTAAGATCAGGGAAGTTAAATCATTCACCCAAGGTCATAGAGCTAGTAAGAGGAAGAGCTATAGTTCAACCAAAGTTAACTTAGTTATTTGTTCACTAAGTGAGTTTTCCTCTGCATTTGTTCAGAAGTAAGCCAAAATAAATATTTAATTAGTTTTCTTTTATAATTAAGGGCTGTATTTTTCTGTTTGTTTGCTTGACTGTTCTTCTGTTTCCCTTTACAGGGATGGTTTTAGGTTTTCATCTCAAGAAGCTGCTTCTAGTTTTGGTGATGATAGGCTACTAATAGAAAAATTTATTGATAATCCTCGTCATATAGAAATTCAGGTTGGTACATTTTAAGATAATTTCTAATTATTATGACTTTAAATATGTCATTTTTTCCTATCAGAAACATATCCTTTCTTCCAGTTAGAATGATTGTGAATTGTTCTGATATGTTGGAATAATTATAAAATAGAGAAAGTACATAAATTGATAATCTACCTACCTTTGGAATCTGGTATGCTTTTGTCAAAGTGCCAGAATGTCAGGATGCAGAATGATATAAAAACCCAGCTCCAAAAGAAGCTATCCCAAGATCTCTGGGCAGGATAAATGTATTAGACGTAGAGACTCGTATGGTCTTCTGAGATTGGGCCATTTTAGGGTATTTTAAAAAGAAAAGTGCCTGACCTGGACTCGTGTGTCATTTCAGTTGACCAGATGTCTGTGTGGCTCACTGTGATATTCATTCTACTAGGAGCTAGTTGTATAGAGATGAAGGAATCAAATTTGCTACTCAAATTAAGATTTTAATGAAACTGTTAAAGTTTGTAGGGATTGGTTGCAAAAACAAAATGGTTTTTTTTGAAATAAAACATAGAAGAAAAAGAATACAATCCCGCTCCTGATTGCCAAAAGCAACAGGTATTCTGACATCTCATACCATAGATTATTTTTGTTTGTTCTTAAACTTTATATAAATGGAATCAGGCAATATATACTTGGTTGTGCCTGGCTTCTTTTGCACATCATCATTCTTTGAGTTTCTTTCATGAGGCTATTTTATCATTCATTAAAAAAAAATTGCTCTGTGCTGTACTATTGTTTGAATAATACCCATTTTCTTGTTGGTGTATCATGTTTTTTTTTAGTTTTTTTTTCTATATTATGAATAAAATGATATGTCTTTTTATGGACATATATATTCTTTTTCGGATATACTGAGGAGAGGTATGTTTGGATTACATGGTAAGGTTATGCTTAGTTCTAGTAGATACTGTGGTTGTCCTAATGTATACTCCACAAGCAATATATGAAAGTTTCCATTGCTGCCATTCTCTCCAACAGTTGGTATTCTCAAATTTGTAGACATTTAGCCATTTTGGCAAACATGTAGCAGTATCTCTGTTTTAATTTGCATTTCCCTGATGACTACTGATATTGCGCACCTGTTGTAAGTGTATCACCAGGTGGATATCTTATTTTGTGAAGTTACTGCTCAAGTCTTATACTTGCCTCTTTCCCCTTTAAATTAGATTTTTAAAAATTACTGAGTGGTTGTAGCTATTTTTATTTGAGTCCTTTGCCAGTTATATGTATTGTATATATCTTCTGCACAGAATCATTTTTGTGACACTTTTCAAGTTAGTTGTCTGCTTAGAACATTGCCATATGGGATTGTGCAGGATGTGAATACTGTGATTTGGGTTGTGTTGTGGGCATCTTTGGATATTAGCTACCACAACTTATTCCCTTATACCCAACGATCGTGTCCTGTCCATAAACAGAATATACCCACTTTCCTTCCAAGACCAGGATCTTGTCTACAGACTTGGTCCAGGTCTGGTTGAGACTTCTTGTATATAGTCCCGTAAGGGCAGTTCTTCTGATGGGAGAACCGCTGAATTTAAAGACACTCTGTGACACCTACTCATCCAACATACAATGATGAGAAAAGGATACACACTGCAATAAAATACCACCATTCAACAAGATAGTAAGAGGGATGCACACAGTAGTCACTGGTTCTTCACAAATGAGAACCAGCAATTGAAGCTGAGAGATTTCTTAAGAGGTTCTTGTGGTAATTTTAGATGTACTTATTGCAGCTATCTTTAAGAGCCATAGAAATAAAATTCCACCTTATTGGTATTTTATTACTACAGTGTTTTCCTTTTGTTTGAAATCATTCTTGAGGTTTTGATAGATTAATTTTTATTTCTAAAAATTAACTTTGCAGTCATATTAACTTTATTTATGCTTTACTATATCTGTTCTAAAGATGATCTCCTTTTTTGTTTTATTTTTCAGTACCCATATGAAATATTAAGATTATATTAGCTGCTATTTATAATGCATGAGGAAACTGAATGACTTATGCAGGGAGATTGCATAGAGCTGTTTAGAACTAAAATTAGTGCCTAGTTTTTTGGTTTGTAAAATAGCTTTTACTTCTGTTTAATATATGCATTCAGTAATAAGCATTTCCTCTTTAATTCTGAAAAGAGATTATCCCAATTATGAAAATCAAACATTCCATGCAAAAACATTAACAAAGAGTCTGTTTTAGAGTTTCCAGATTTAGCTGATAAGATCCATGTTAAATTTGAATTTCTGTTAAACAGATATATATATGTATGTATGTGTGTGTGTGTGTGTGTGTGTGTGTATTTTTAAGTGTCCTTTGCAGTATTTGGGGCACATTTTTATTAATTTTTTCATTGTTTGTCAGGAATTAAAACTTCCCTGGGTGTACTGTTTTATTTGGTATACAAGCTTATTTCCCATTATTACAAACTAGAAGCCCAGTGCATGGAATTTGTGCACTGGTAGGGTCCCTAGTGGCAGGCGGTGGATGCTGGGTACTCCCTCCCTTCCCCTAGCCATCTGCCACCAGCCAGGGCCTCCCTCCCTTCCCCTATCTGGCCCTGCCCCCTGGTTGAACTCCCTGAACTCCTGGTGGAGGGGACAATTTGCATACTACCCCTTTATTATATAGTATGGGAAAAATCATTGTATGCTATATATTAACCCCAGACCATTTACTAGTTTCCTATACCAAAAATAAAGCAAAAGAAAAGCATCCATATATAAGTAATTGACTTGTATTGTGTATAAATAGAAAAGTATTTCCTGATTAACAGTTAATCATGTTAACAACAGATGTTTGTAATAACAGCCATGGCTCTCCTAAGCACAGGGACGTTTAGAATATGTATCCCCTTATCGACACTCAGTGTCCGTCACAAAATTTGCACACTTATTGCTAATAGTTTACCCACTGCTTTCAAAATGTAATATGAGAGTTTTTGTCTCAAGTGTTTTTGATAAAAATGTTTTGAGTTTTTGGGTTTTAAATATAAAGTTATTTTCTATTAACACCAACTAAAAGAGGAATGAATATGTTCTCTGCATTTTGAGTATTAAAAACCAAGGGATGTTGCATGGACAAAACATTAGCTGGACGGACACATGCTCTATGGGTATGGCTATATATTTTTTCAGATGGTATTTCTTTTTCAGGTTTTAGGTGATAAACATGGGAATGCTTTGTGGCTCAATGAAAGAGAGTGCTCAATTCAGCGAAGGAATCAGAAAGTGGTGGAGGAAGCACCAAGGTAGGTCTGTCCATGAGTATTTATAATTGTCTGCTTTTATATATTTCCTTTTCAATTTATTGGCTAAACTTGCTTTAATAGTCATGGTAAAACCTATCCTATCTAATAAAAGAGAAACATGGTAATTAGCATACGACTGCTACCCTTCCCATTGGCTAATCAGGGAAATATGCAAATTAACTGCCAGCCAAGATGGCTGCCGGCAGCCAGGCAGCTTGAAGCTAACATGAGGCTTGCTTGCTTCAGTGACAGAGGACTCCAACGTTCCCTGCCTGCCGCTGCAGGCCTCTGAGCTGCAACTCTAAGCAACTATGTAACAAATACCGCTGGACTTCAGCCAGCCGGATTGCAACATTGTAAGCACAGGCCA
>NW_006289494.1:421953-427519 GCF_000327345.1 Myotis davidii | reverse complement strand
GGGCCCAGCCTGCAAACGGCCACCAGCCACTCATCCAGGCTGGCTAGGAACCCCAGCAGGACCCCCTCCCAGAAGGGGGTGTGGCCAGTCTGAAAATGACCCTTGGCGCCTCACCCAGGCTGGCCAAGCACCTCAGGAGGACCCCCATCCTGATCTGGGATACCCTTCAGGGAAAACCAGCCGGGCCCCACCCATGCACCAGGCCTCTATCCTCTATAATAATCCTATATAATAAAAGGGTAATATGCAAATTGACCCTAACAGCAGAATGACTGGAAATCACTGGTCACTATGATACACATTGACCACCAGGGGGCAGACGCTCAATGCAGGAGCTGCCCCCAGCCCGCAGGCCCCAGGCCAGCCAAGGCGGGTGCCAGTTGGGGGCGGGGGGCCCGATTGCCTTGCCGGTCCCCCCACAGATCAGCCCTGATCACGGGCCAGGCCTAAAGACCCTACCCATGCACGAATTTAGTGCATCGGGCCTCTAGTATTTTTGTAATTAAGATTTTGCCACCTGATCTTTCTCAGTACTTCAGTGCATGAAAATAAGAGACTTGAAATATAAGTTGGGGCTTTATTAGAGATGGAAGTTGGTTGGCTAACCAGCTGTGATGCCCACAGGCTTGTAGGTAATATAGACCCTGTGGGTGTTCCTGGGCATCTGGGATTTCTGGGGCACATGCCTTGTAGGCTCTCCTGTTGATGATTTCACAAAGCTGATGTTTTATTGAGTTGTACACTTAAAACCTATATGGTTTTGCAAAGCAATGTCACCCCAATAAATTTAATTAAAATACAAACAAATTACCAAAGAATTGTATCCATCAAAGGGATAAAAAAAAATTAGGTTGATCCAGAATTTATCCTACTATGAAAAGGCTCCTGGGCATGGTTCTTAGAAATTCCATAATTTATCAGAACTACTTTGGACACTTTTCCAAGCCACCTTTCATGGAACTTCATTTTTCATTTGATGCCAGGTTGGTATGTGTATATATTCTGGTGTTATTTTAGTTCTTAAAAACCCTCAGTTAGTGTACGTTGCTGTTTTTAGTCACCAGGCTCTAAGGAATATAGCCAATTGTGGCTTTCACCAGCCTAGCCAGTGTGACTTGATATAAAGGATGTATAGTTTCTGAAAAGAAAAGGTGTGAATATGAATGAGTTTTTAATCACAGAGTAATGGTAAAAATCAAATTCCACTTTAATTATATTAGTTGTTAAAATATGGTTGGTGTAGTATTTTAAAATAGAGTCCCAGATCCTTTGTTACTTCTCTTGTTGAAGAGTTGGGGGCATCAGTGTTCCCTCCCCTTGATTCTGTGCTCTGTGACTACTTGACCAATAGACTACATAAAAGTGAGGCTGTACCCAGGCCTGAAATTTCCAGCTTCTACTTCCTGTTTCTTGGGACGCCACACTTAGAAACCAGCTACAGTCCACTGCAGCCTATATGGGGCTGGCCCTTAGCTGATGGCCCAGGACCAGAATGTAAGAAGGAAGTGGGGAGAAAGGGCAAACGGAATGCTCTGTTGTGTCTTTAGGAAGGCTCCTAGAACCTGCCTGTGTTGATTACTTGGCAGTGACCTGAAGTTAGGCACTTTGCTGGGGAGGCTGGGAAATACATTTTTTTCTTGAGTAACCATGTGCTTAGCTAAAATTCTAGTCATGTGGAAGAAGGGGACAATGGACACTGGTTAAATAACAGTAATCTCTGATTCTCCTTTTTTTGCAACTTTGTGTTTTCTGTGATATTACTTCCAATATAATTAACTTTCTCTTTTTATTTTAAACTCACTCAAGTCTTACCTGGGATAAAAATCTTTCACAAACTTGGAACCTTGAATCATAATTTTGTTTATCTATCTATCCTTTTCAAATGAGCATCTAATCTATGTAGAGAAAAAATAGAGGAAAATTTAAAGCAGTAGGATTCAAATAAAAAACACTAGAACTGATAATTAGTAGTGACTTGATATGTATTTGTGTACTGTGAAATACTAGCATAATTGGAATATATAGTTTCAGTTCCTAGAGTGAGAATTTAGCACTGTGCTTTGAGTGTAGTGATGAGGTTGCTTATAACTCTGTGTATCAGTAGCAGAGTTTATGATTAGGGAAAAGACAAGACCAGACAGGACAAAAATAGTTTTACTCAACTGCACTAGAGATTCTTCAAATGCTTTGATATTCATCTTTAGTTGGGTTTCTTTCTTTTGGTTGCATTAATTTTACTGCTAAAATGTCTTTTATGCCTATATCTGTTAGGGTAGTGGAGAATTATCTATAATAATAAAAGCATAACATGCTAATTAGACTGGACGTCCTTCCAGATGTCCTTCCTTCCAGATGAAGCTTTAGCACGGCAGCGGGGGCCGAGCCCTTTGCATGAATTTCATATCTGTTTCTATGAAATAAATTATTTTTATAACATAATCATACTTTAAAAATTAGTAAAAGCGCCTTACTAGCAGTTAATATCAACTTAATATTCAATTCCCCCTGATCATCTCAATATCTTTTTACCGTTGATTTTTAGAATCGGGATCCAGATAAAGCCCAGCCCTTGCATTTGATTGTTTTTTTTACATCTTTAAGATTCTCTTAACTTGTAACGCCCTCTTTCTATTTAGCTAAGATCTGGTCATTTTCCTGCCCCATTCTTCACATTCTGGTTTCAGCTGCATGCAACTCCACAGTGTATTTTACCAAACATTCATCTTATATTCCTATTTCTTAAAAACTGCTAGTTAGAGCTAGAACCTAGAATAGAGTCAGGCTGGATTGGTGGGATGGGGGAGGTAGAGCAAGAATACTTCACAGGTGAGAAGTGTAATTCTTTTTCCCTTTTAGTGATGCTAGGATTAATCGTTGGATTCAGGTGTTATGGATCTTATGTACCGCTTATAAATAACTAGAGGCGTGATGCATGAAATTCGTGCAAGAGTAGGCCTTCCTTCCTCCGGCTGCCAGTGCCGGCTTCCCCCTGGCACCCAGGACCTGGGCTTCCCTCACAGCCGCGGCTTTGTCCGGAAGGTCATCTGGAAGGACGTCTGGAGGGATGTCCAGTCTAATTAGTATATTATGCTTTTATTATAGACTAGAGGCCCAATGCACAAAATTCATGCAAGGGGTTCAGCCCCGCCACCACGGCAGCTGCCTCGGACCCCACCCTCCACAGCTTTGTCTGGAAGGAAGGACGTCCGGTAGGACGTCCAGTCTAATTAGCATATTATACTTTTATTATTATAGATAATACCTAATTTGGGATTTGCTAAAAATAAATACATTGGCTGGTAGAAAAGTGGACATGTAGCTTAGGTAAGACAAGAGTGGCTATTATTACAGACGAAAAATAGGTACATGCAAATACATTATACTATTCCATAATAAAAATTTTATAAAATGTCATCTTAATCTTACTCATTTGAAAACAGTTAAAAATTTTTTTAAAAATTTTTTATTGAATTTATTGGGGTGGCATTGATTAATAAAATTATATAGGTTTCGGGTGTACAATTCCATAGTGCAGCATCTGTATATTGTATTGTGTGTTCACCACCCCAAGTTGAGAACAGTTTTAATCCACAAATAGAAAAGCATTCAGTGTTTTGTTTCTCAGAGCCTATCTTGTATAGAAGCAAGATTTATGCAAATGCAGAAATTATTCAATAGTATTCTTTTCAGGGTTTATTGAAAACATTTCAGCTTTCCTTTCCTGGTGGAATGTGATTTTGATATTGCAAAACAAAAGTTTTGAGGTTTTATCAGATATACAGTTAAATTTTATTTGTGGTAGTCATATTCCATAAAGTCACTGCAAACATGAATCTGTAAATGTTGAAGCATTGCTCCTAGGAGAAATACAGGGTTAGGTGCCTTCGAGCCTCTAGTTAGAACATTTCCACCACCTGATTAATACATAATATTGTTTTATGTGTGTTTCTGTTGAAAGACACCTTGTTTAATGTATATTGTTGACTCATTGTCATTGAACTCACAGTCCTGCCCCCCAGCTCTGTAATGCATGCCTGAAGGAAGCTCATTTATCAAACATGTTTTCTCCATAAGGCACATCACAGCCTTCTTGGACTTAGGAACACCAGCGTGCACTTCAGCCCAAAACTCGGGGGCCATTTTAAACAGTGAAATCATCCTAGGCCTCCCTCCCCCCCCAAAAAAAAAGAGAATGTGGCACTAAAGAAACTGTGAAAAGGATAGTTGTTTACAATATGAGAGCTGAAACAAGAGGGCAGAGTGTCACCTTGTTTGATTTCAGCTGGGACACATGTTGGGAATATCAGATTTTTTTTGCTGCTCTGAGCTTGTTTGTGAATGACCACAAAAGTGCTGAGTATTAATTTTGGGGTTAGAAGTAACTTTTAGCAAATAGGAAAATTTGTAAATATGGAGCCTATGAATAGCAAGGATCAATTGTATATGTTAGTTTCCAAGAATTTTTTTTTTTTCCAATCTTAGGTTGAAATGATTCTGAATATATATGTTAAATTTTACTAATTGAAAATTACTGAGCTGAAGTAGTTGTATATTTTATAAACTGATTGAAGTTGCAGTATAATGTGGGACGTTCAAATGCTTTATAAAAATCTCAAGTTGATTTATTTAAACATGTGCTTAATACAATAAGCATATAAGTATATGTGAAGCATATATGAAATCTTAAATTGATACAGATGATCAGATAAGGACTTTTTTATATAATGTACACAAAAGATAACTTGATTTTTGTTCAAAATGTTCCACTCTTTCTGTACTTGCAGCATTTTTCTGGATTCTGAGACTCGGAGAGCAATGGGGGAGCAAGCTGTCGCTCTTGCCAAAGCAGTCAAGTATTCTTCTGCTGGAACCGTAGAGTTCCTTGTGGACTCAAAGAAGAATTTTTATTTCTTGGAAATGAATACCAGACTCCAGGTAACAAAAACTCAGTTTCTTATTCCACTCCATGCCTCTATACTTAACCCTTCCTCGCTTACCACTTTCTGTGTTTTATAAAAGTTAAAAATCAACTTCAGAAAATGTTAAATAAAGACTTAGTTTTTATGCTTTGCTAAGACATCTTAGGAATGGTGGATAGTGTCAAGTTAATTTGGTGGCAGGATCTAGCCTTCTGTTTTGTTACTGTTAATACTTCATATGGGAAAGTTCTAATTTTTTTTTTTATTGAACCTCTCTTGATGAACTACTCTAGATATGATAAATAGAAAGGGATTAAGTGCTTACACATCTTTGAAAGGGATTAATGAAAGAAGGGCACCTAGAATGAGCTTCCAGGAGTGACTCTGAGAACTATACCACCAACCTGGCTTCCAGAACAGCCATTTTTGCCAATTACAAGGTTGAGAAATTGAGTGGCTGCCCCTGCAGCTGTTGACTTTAGGGTTGTACTTCCTTCTGGTTTGATTTTCTCCCCACTTTCCTTTTTCTTTTATTTAAATTGTGAACTATAAATAAACATAGAGAAAGGTACCTAAAACATAAACAAATAGTTACACAAATTATCCTATATAATAGAGGTAATAGAGACAGAACTTACACACAGAAC
>NW_006289494.1:416407-421343 GCF_000327345.1 Myotis davidii | reverse complement strand
CAGGAAGCAGTTAGGCATCGACCAGGCTGGCAGGAGAGTGGTTAGGGGTGATCAGGCTGGTAGGCAGAGTGGTTAGGGGCAATCAGGCAGGCAGGGTGGCAAGTGGTTGGAAGCCAGCAGTCCCAGATTGTGAGAGGGATGTCTGACTGCCTGAAGGATCGGGCCTAAACCGGCAGTCGGACACTCCCCCTAGGGGTCCCAAATTGGAGAGGGTGCAGGCTGGGCTGAGGGATCCCCCCACCCCCCCGCCAGTGCATGAATTTCATGCACTGGCCTCTAGTTAGAAATAAAAAATCCACGTATGCATAATCTGGGTCTAGAAGTATAAAACTGTCAGCACTTCGGCCATCACCTCCTCCCCCTTCTCCCTTTCTCAGCTCTTCTCCTTCTCCTTTCCTAGAGCTGTGTACTATTCTGACCTTATTCTAAACACCTCCCTGCATTTCTCTGTAGTTCTTCCTTTGAAATGTGCACACCTAAGCAGTATAAATAATTTTGCCTGTTTTTTATTTTTTTTAACTTTAAATCAGTGGGATCATATAAATTTTTTTTACGTAATTTTTTTGTACCTGGCTTCTTTTCTCAATATTATGCTTAGGAGAATCAACCTTGTTGTTGTTTTTTTTTGTTTTTGTTTTTTTCAAAATATATTTTATTGATTTTCTACAGAGAGGAAGGGAGAGAGATAGAAAGCTAGAAACATCGATGAGAGAGAAACATCGATCAGCTGCCTCCTGCACATCTACTGGGGATGTGCCCGCAACCCAGGTACATACATGCCCTTGACCAGAATCGAACCTGGGACCTTTCAGTCCACAGGCTGACGCTCTATCCACTGAGCCAAACCGGTTTCGGCGAACCTTGTTGTTTTATGTAACTCCCAAATGATACTCCTTTGGAGAAAATGCCACTGTTTATCTTTTTTACTTCTTTTACTTGTGGATATTTAGTTTGTTTCCACTTTTTTTCAGTTTGCATTAGTTTGCTAGGGCTCTAGTAACAAAGTATCAGAAAGAGGGTGGCTGAAACAATAGAAATTTATTCTCTCAAGTTTCAGGAGGCCAGAAGTCTGAAATCAAGGTGTTGGTTTCTTCCTGGGGCATCTCAGGAAGAATCTGTTCTCTGCTTCTCTCCTAGCTTCTGGTAGCTGCCAATAAACTGGTATTCCTTGCCTTGTTGGCAGCATAACTCCAATCATCACATGGCATTCTCCTTTGTGTTACTATGTCCACCCCCCCCCTTTTTTTTTTATAGGGACACTAGTCATTGATTTAGGCCCCACTCTAATCCAGTATGACCTCATTTTAACTTCATTACATCTTCCAAGAACCTATTTCTAGATAAGGTCACATTCATAGGCTCTGAGCAGACAAGCATTTTCAGGAGACACTATTTAATCCAGTACATAATTCAAAACCACATGTGTCAGTAATTCATTAAGCTGTACATACATGTGTTGTATATACTTTTCTCTTTGTTATATTTAACAATAAAAAGTTTCTAAAAGATAAAACACATATGGTCTATAGCAGCAATTTTCAACATTTTTTTTTTATCTCGTAGCACATATAAACTAATTACTAAAATTTTGCTGCACAACAAAAAATATGTATTTTTGCTGATGTGACAAAAAAGGTATAATTTTGATTTATTTAAAAAAAATAATAGTAATTACCTACCCTTTGTGCTCCAAAGTGACTTTTTAAAAAAATCAGGTGCCTATACTTGTATATAAGGATTTCTGATACCAAGAATTAACCAATCAGACGGAACTTTACTATGTATGTGATGTGACTGGTAAGATGCAACTCTATTATAGGTCCTATATATTTATGGTTCAAGACAGGGCATTCACACGATGGCTATTTTTTTTTTTTTAACTTGACAATCTAAGGGAAAAGAGGTCAGTGCTCCTGATTAAATAGTCAGGTGTTGCATGCTTTAAAAATTCTTGCGGCACATGAGTTGAAAATTGCTGGTCTCTAGTGACAGAAAATAGATTAACGGTTGCCTAGGACTGAGGGTTGGGGGCTGATAATTAAGGGGGGTAGTATAGTAGAGAGAGCGGTAAGTGGTACTTGGATTGCCTAGAAATGGGATCAACTCTCCTTAGGACTTTACTGTGGCTGGGGATGGAGTTGAGTCATTCCGGGCAGGAGACCCATAGGGATGACTTTTTTACAGCTGAGTAGTATATTCTACTGTGTTTATGTACCACAGCTTTTTTATCTACTCATCTACTTACGGGCACTGGGCTGCTTCTAAATCTTGGCTATTGTAACTAATGCTGCATTGAATATAAAGGTGCATATATTCTTTCGAATTAGTGTTTTGGTTTTTTTCAGGTATAATATTTCTAAAAGCGGAATTGCTGGGTCATAAGGCAGTTCCATTTGTAATTTTTTGAGGTAACTCCATACTGCTTTCCACAGTGACTACCAGTCTGCATTCCCAGTGCAGGAAGGAGGGTTTCCTTTTCTCCACATCCTTGCCAACACTTGTTGTTTGTTGATTTATTGATGGTAGCCATTTTGACAGGTGATATCTGAGGTGATATCTCATTGTAGTTTTAATTTGCACTTCTCTGATGATTAGTGATGTTGAGTATCTTTTCATATGTCTGTTGCCCATGTGTATGTCCTCTTTGGAGAATATCTATTCGGGTCTTTTGCCCATTTTTAAATTAAATTGTTTGTGTTTTTGATACTGAGTTTTATAAGCTCTTTAGTAATTTTGGATATCAGTCTCTTACCAGAGGTATCATTGGTGAATATGTTGGGGAACGTTTTCTGTTGTTCTTTTTTGGCCTCGGTCTTACTCAGTCTTTGTATCTTTGGATCTTAAGGGCAGGTTTCTTCAGTGGTCCTGTCCTCTCCTAGTGGTCCCTCTCCTAACTAAACCGAATAGTTTAGGCTCTAAATAACTTTTGGCCCCAATGGTTATATTCTGCATGATATATCTTGTTTCGTCCTTTTACTGTCTACCTATTTGCATTCAGATATTTTATATGTGTCACTGTAAGCAGTGGGTAATTTTCTTTAACCAAGTGTGATAATCTTTGTCTTATCTCCAAACCATTTGATCCATAGAAATTTAATGTAAATTGTTATATATTTGAGTTTAAATTGACAGTCTTTAAAATGTGATCTTTTTTTTCCCAACTCTGTAGTTTTTCACTTTTCTTCTTGTTTGCTTTTGCAATATTTATCATTTAATTTTGTGTCTGTATTAGTTTGGGAGTTATATATACTTCTTCTAATCTTTTGGTAGGACCTATACATATGTAACAGCATACATCCTTATCTTATTAAAGTTTGATATCAATCAGTACCTTTTCACCTGCTACACCAGGCTGTGTAAGGACCTTAGAATATTTTAAATTTTTTTACCCACTCCTGGCTTACTGTGCAATTATCCATCACAGGACATTCTCTTATTAAATAGCTAGCATTCATTTAGTTCTACCCACTTATTTAACCTTTTTCTTTTCTCCTTAGTTACTCTTGGAAATTTCTTTAAATGTTTTGTAAGGAAAATACTCTGGTTTTTTCCTTTACTCTCTACTGTTACTACCACACTCATAATTCTGACCACCAAATGCATGGGTGTTCTCCCATACTGACCAATTCTCTGCCACTAGCTGATTGTCCTACAATTCAATGGAGTTAAATTGAATCTACCTTGAGTTAGCATCATATCCCTCAAGTAAGGCTTTAGTCCCACAAGACTGAAGATGCCAGTCACAAGTTCTAGGTTATCACCTATACTTCTTCTGACTGACTAGCTGTAAATCGGGGTTCCCACTACCTCCTCCTCAGATCTGATCATTTGCTAGAACAACTCACAGAGCTCAGAGAAATACTTAATTTACATTTACTGGCTTATTATGTAATAAAAGATATGATAAATGATACAGATGATCAACCAGGTGCAGAGATCCATAGGGCAAGGTGTGGAAGAGTCCCAAGCACAGAGCTCTGTCCCCATGAAATTGGAGTGTGCCACACTCTAGCCATGGATGCATTCCCCAACCCAGAATTTTTATGGAGGTTTCATCACCTAGGCATTATTGATTATGAACTCATTGTCCAACCCATCTCCTTTTCTCTGGAGGATGGATGTAGGATGGAAAATTCTAAGCTTTTAATTTTGGCTTAGTCTGTTTAGAGACCAACCTCCATCCAGGAGCCCTGAAGAATTATCTCATTAGCACTAAAGGTACTCTGCTCACTCAAGAAATTATAAGAAACTCTGTGTCAGGAACCAGGATCAAAGACTAAATATTAGCAGGAACTAGGGGCAGAAACCAATATATTCCTTATTTCACAAGTTTGCTTGTAGTAAACTCTTTGTTGACAGCCAGTGACTTTAATTTATCTTCATTCATGAAAGCTGTTTATACTCTGGGAATAGTTTGTCAGTATTTTTTATCAACTCACTGAAGATATTCTTCTTCTGTCTTTGGTTATATCTGGTGAGACTTCAGCTCTCATTCTACCAACTGCTTCTTTGGAGATAATCCTATATAATAAAAGCCTAATATGCAAACCAACCGAATGGCGGAATGACTGGTGGAATGACCGGTCACTATGACATGCACTGACCACCAGGGGGCAGACACTCAATGCAGGAGCTGCCCTCAGGCCCCAGGCCAGCCAAGTTGGGTGCTAGCAGGGGCCCCCTGATCGCCCTGCTGTTCGCCCCACAGATCGACCCTGATCACCATCCAGGCCTAGGGACCCTACCTGTGAACGGATTTTGTGAATGGATTTTGTGCACTTTTGTATTTTAATAGCATTTATGAATTTCTCTTTCATCTTAAGATTTTCTTAAGTTTTTCTTTGATAAATGCACATATGTATTTGCAACTCATGGACTTTCTTGAGTCTATGGATTAATGCCTTTCAATATTTTTGGAAAATTCTCCCATTATAAC
>NW_006289494.1:407377-416346 GCF_000327345.1 Myotis davidii | reverse complement strand
TAGAAAACTTTTATGTTAGACCTTAATATATCTTTTGTGTTTCTTACTCTTTCTCTGATATCTTTCATCTTTTTTGGGACATTTTCTTCTGACCTATCTTTCTTACTATCTTTTGAACTGTACTTAACTACTCATTTAGTTTCTAATTTTATTTGTTCATATTTCAGTTCTAGAATTTTTATTTGGTTCTTTAAAAATGACTCAAACTTACCTCTTTTCGTCTTCTAACCAAATTTTTAAATTTGGCTTTTATTTCTTTGAATATAATTAACTTATTTGTTTTATAGTGTCTGTCTGTTCATTTCAGTATCTGAAGCCTAATGACTTTTGTGGGATCTGTTGTCTGTGCTGCTTCTTGGTTGTGATGTCTGGTTCCTTGTGTGCCTTCTCATCTTTAACTGTATATTGATTATTTAAAAATCGTCCTTATTAACAGATTGAAAACTAGAATGATAGATTCTTTCGTGTAGAGATTTTTCAATTTTTCTGCCACATGCCTGTGAATAGTAGTAATTTGTGGCTACCGTATTCTAAGTGTGAAGTTCCTTGGACTCCTGAGGGCACACAAAGGCCAGCTGAACTCCTAGAGAATGGTTTGTTTTATTCCAGTTCACTCATCTTGAGGTTGCATTCCTTCATGGCCTCAACTTAAAGTGAGGATGGTTTATCAATGTCCTCTCCCTGGTCTTTGTGGTTTAGTTGTACATTTAATTTCTCAATGCTACCAGAAATATAGCTTAGATATGTAGTTGTATTTTCTTGGAATGTTAAATGCCTATAGGTCAAAATGGTGTTGAGTGTTGGATTTATGTCTCCTTGTTAAATTTTGGCTGATAATGTCTTCCTATATTCTTAGTGTTTTGATAATATTTTTTTTAAAAACCCCACCCCTAAATGCTACTTAGGCCTAAGAATTGTGACCACAAGTCCCAAGAAGATGGATTTATAGGTACATTATACCTGTAGACTAGATAAATATGTGCCCTGAGTCTTATTAACACCTCTCACCCAAACCAACAAAAATAAAACAACAAACACTAGTAATTACATGTTGGAATACTGTTTCAGAAAACTCCTAAACTCGCACCCATTGTTGCCAGTGGTAAACCCGCAGAATGATGGCCTGTGCCTCACTGCTGCCTTACTTTTCCCCTCCAAATCTCATGCCTGTGAGTTTGATTGACACATCCAAAATCTTCTCCAGTTACACTCAGCTGCAAGGGAGTCTAGGAATAGAGTTTTTATCCTATTATCTTCTGTAGAATAAGGGAGTAAGTACCCTAGAAGGAGTTTGGAGTGAAGGGTGAGTACCAGTCCACCATTTTCATATGAATATTTCAAGCATTTTAATCTATGTTATGTGTACAAAATTAAAAAACATTACCCTCTTGTAATTATAAAGTATAACTATCAAATAATGGAACTGATTTTTTTAATTCACAGTGGTAGAAATTATCTAGATGCATTTTGAGAGTAATATAAATTATTTATAGAGTTTGTGTAGGTATTAACTCAGTAGTGGTTGCTAAAAACTTACGATACTTCCTTTTGGAATTCCTTATTTAGCCTATATTCTGTTGTAAATATCATTAGAAGTTACAGAATTTTGCCCTTTATGAAATTAATTTTGATTAAAAGTATTTCTTTATAACTAAATTATCTAATTAGATAATTAGCTGGGAAATCATGTTTTTGATTAAAATGGAGACTTTATTATGCCATAATGAGAATAATAGCTTGTAATAGGAATCTGAAGGCAGTTTGAAGTGACTATAAAACATTTGTATTTTATTCCAGACAAAAGAGGTACTAAATTGTTTAGTTTGGGTACTGTATCAGAACTTACTGAATTAATAACCAGTGTCCTTCTTTAGGGCATTTTGTTACTATGTTCTTGTGGCTTTTCTTTTTTTTAAAAAAAAATTTGTTTCTGGCTCATTTATCTCAGGCTATAAGTTTTTTCAAGTTTGTCTCATGGTTGTTTTGATATAGGACCCCAAGAGTTGATCTTTATAACAAATAATTCTATGCATTCAGTCAGTTTCATTTAGGTATTGTATCTTGGATGGTTTGGTAGGAAATTATGTTGTATATCATCAAAAAAAGATTACAAATAAATTTCAGGATAAAATTTAAATTGAAGGATTTCACCATATGAAATCTGCTAGTACTAAATTCTATTGTATTTATATCACACTTTGATATATTTGTGTCTCCTAGTTAATGTTTAATGATATTTCTTTTCTTTTTTGTATTTACTTTTAGTGACAGTAATCCTTTCAGTTATCAGACATGAATTTTGGCATTTTTAGAATGTATTTGTGTGCTGGGGGATATTTGGTGGCAGAGGCTGAAACTGAGTGGAGGCATGAGAGAGGAATCTAGGATTTCATAGTGTTTAGGAAGCCATCCTATATAGTAAAAGGCTAATATGCAAACTGTGGAACAACCGGTCACTATGATGCACACTGACTACCAGGGGGCAAATGCTCAACACAAGAGCTGCCCCCTGGTGGTCAGTGCACTCCCCCAGGGGGAGCACAGCTCTTCCAGAAGTCGGGCTCATGGCTGGCGAGTGCAGCAGCGGTGGCGGGAGCCTCTTCCGCCTCCGCTGCAGCGCTAAAGGTGTCTGGCTGATGGCTTGCCTAAGGGACAAGCTGGGCTGAGGGGCCTGCCCTCCGAGTGCATGAACTTCATGTACTGGGCCTCTAATTTTTACATATTTCAAAGACTTCTTTCTGATATCATTTAAATATTTCAAAATTTCTTTTACCCAATCATCTCTTTCAAATTTCACTACTCACTTTAAATTATAATGCTTAAGGCACATTCACCAAGTTCTTTATCTTCTAAGATATATGTTACCTCTCATTAGTGTTTCAGTTTGAGACAGGAGGGTTATAATCCCCCCCCCACCCCACCTTCCCAAAATTTCCTGTTAGAACTGTCACTTTTTCTAGATTCAGAACTAAAACTTTCTTTTCCTGGTAACAGAAATGTGAGAAGCATGCTTTGCTAGATTTCCTTACGAGCAAAATTGTTAGAGAACAGAAAGAGCTCATCTACTGGGCACTAGCAGAGGCAAACATTAGACACTGAGAATTGGAGTAGAGAAGGATTGGCTATTTTGTTGGTGAATGGTGCAATCCAGGAGAGCAGGAAGCTAATGCTCAGAAGCCTCAACTCCCCAGTGGTGTAGAGTTTGCAGATTGTACAGAGCAAAATCACAAGATACTGTGGGTTAGTGGTTGGGGTGTGCTGGAAGCTGATTGGTGGAGGTAAGGTAAGGGTAATGAATCATTTCTCCAGGTCTAGAGGACAGCTGAGGTCTGTGCTGATGTCCCTCTGTCTGGTTTCATGAGAAAGTAATGAGGAGGTCATTCCACCTTAGGGCTTAGGAACTGAAACATAGCTTATAACTTAGGTCAAGATGTCATCTTGAGCTTGCCAGAGATACGCACTGTGTGGGCCTTAGTCAGGTCCAGGCTACTGTCTTCTGCTACCTTGAGGATTGTTTCTTTGCAAGGGAAAGGCTAGGTCTCCGAGGGTGGTATTGGTGTGTATGTAGAGAGAGGTGGTGGTGGTGGTGTGTGGTGGGAGGAGACGGGGGGATGGGGGGGGAGGTGATTTCTAGAGCTAGGATATAAAACTAAATTTAATCAATGTCATAAGGACCCTTAGTTTCAAAATTTGATATAATAGAGTTTCTCCTTAAAGATATATATGACTGAGAAAGTCACCAAGTTTGATGTATAAATACTTGGTTCAATTGGCAGGTTATTTTTCTCAGTCTGATCAGAATTTATGTATAGCCTATATGCTTGTTGTCAGTTTTTAAAGTCACTGGTTTTTTGGTTGCTTAAAGATAAAATTCAAATACTTTATCATCAATAGTCCCTTTTCCCTGTGGCCTTAATCTCCCCTGGGAGATTCCTATTAAAGCCATACTGGTAGGAGAGGCCCCTTTACCTGAATGCACCATTCAGTTTGATCTCTGTATACCTTTACCATGTGATTTTCTTTTTCTCGGAATGGTCTCTATTCACTTACTGTTGTAGAAGCTCACATATACATCCACCCACACACATCTCACCTGTTTCCTTTTTTCTGCATATGACAGATGGTTAGCTAGAAGGTGAGATACTCTACTCAAAATATGATTTTGTTCAAATGCTATTTTTTTTAATATATATTTTATTGATTTTTCACAGAGAGGAAGGGAGAGAGATAGAAAGTCAGAAACATCGATGAGAGATAAGCTGCCTCCTGCACATTTCCCACTGGGGATGTGCCCACAACCCAGGTACATGCCCCTGACCGGAATCGAACCCGGGGCCCTTGAGTCCGCAGGCCGACGCTCCATCCACTGAGCCAAACCGGTTTCGGCTGTTCAAATGCTATTTTAATGAAATAAATTAAATATAATTTTGCATGAATAACTTTGTTTCTTATTGTATTGAATGATAATACTAAGAATTAGTAATACTTGATAAAAGAAAAATACTTGAAAAAAATAGTGATACATTGGAAAAGGAACTCTCCATACCACATCTTTATCACCTACATTTATTTGATTTCTTCCTGAAGCTTTTGTTTCCTGATAGGATTAACAAATAAATCCATACATATAAAGCCTAAGCGACAGGCCAAGCGGCTGGCCGGTAGCTATGACGTTCACTGACCACCAGGGGGGCAGGTGCTCAATGTAGGAGTGGAAACCACAGGCATGGAAACATGGAATAGACTGATGAATCTCAGAGAGAAGGGCAGGGAAGAGAGGGGGAAGAGATTATCTGAAGATCTTATATGCATACTAGAGTCATATATCTAGTATGGCCTGCGAGGCCTGGGGGCTCTCTGACATCTCTTGAGGGGTCCCAGATTGCAAGAGGGTGCAGGGTAGGCTGAGGGACCCCACCGGTGCATGAATATGTGCACTGGGCCTCTAGTATAGATATAAAAACATAACAGATATGATTTGTAGCTGTTATTCTCTTATCTGTTGTCTATATTTTTGTTCTTGTATATTGTTTTTTTTCTTCCTATGCTGAAAATTTTTATTTTTACTCTTGTAGTTGAATTTTTAAATCTCTTTTCATTTTTGGTATTGTGATGTACTTAAGCTTCTTTACCCTATGATAAATTAAATATTTTTCTTCCATGTTTTCTTCTAGTACTTATTTTTTCTGGTGAAATTTTCACTTCATGTGGTATTTATTTTTTAAATGGCTACCTGATTGACACAACCATTACTGAATAATCATTTTTTTTCTGCACTGATTACAGGTCACATTTATTATATACTGAATTATCATATGTATACATACTTGACTGTTTTCTTTCTTTCCTTTTTCCCCCTATTCATGTGCTAGTACCACACTGTTTTAGACATCTGTATACTAGGGCCCAGTGCACGAAATCATGCACTTGAAAAGAACTGTGGGCCGCGAAGCTGCAGTGGGCACAGGGGCAGGTCTTGGCCTATCCTCTGCGCCCCCGCCTGGCCCCTCCTGCCGCGGCCCCCGGTCCTCTGTTTGCTGGCAGCGGGTGCAAGCAGGATCAGCACCAGCAGTGGGTGTGAGCACCTGGCGGGACTGTGGCACCTGGGAGCAAAGAATTTTCAGTAACCACCAGAGGCTCACCTCAATGACAGTGACCGGCACCCCACCTTGGTCTGGCGCCCCTGCTCACCTGCTCCACCATCCTGCCATGGCCGATGCCCGCCATGTTCTGTGCATGGAGGCCAGCTCACATCATAACAACTGGTTGTTCTGCCATTTGGTCTATTTGCATATTAGGGTTTTATATATATAGATTATAATATAGCATTGAAGAGGATGATTCCTTCCTTTCTCATTACTCTTTATTTTCTCATAAGATGTTTTCAAATTAGCTTATTTTATTTACATTTAACAAAAGAAATTAAAATGGTGAATTTACTGGACTATTAGATAAATGTTTCTAGTTTTTCACAGAGATATTAATTTCTAAAGGATGTTCTTAATAAGAAAAATGATTATAAAAACCATTTATATTTTTGTCATGGTATTTCTTCATATCCCAGTGGGAAAGAATGTATTGTTTCCCTTTTGCAAAAATGAATGGAAATTGGCATTATTTATATTTAAGCCTGCTATCTTTCCTTCTTATGTCTTCCATTGTTGCTGTTTTTATTATTAGTTTTACATTATTGTAACATTACTTTTCTGTAAGCATGAGTCTCCCAGTGTTTTCATGTTACTTTTGTATTTTAACTTGTTTTCATGGTCACCAGTGCTATAGCTTCTAGGTTAATCAGTTCTTCATTTTGATTCACCTCATGGTTAGGTTTTGTGTTTTATTATTATTTTTTAATCAAGGACTTATTTTTGAAAGATATCCATGGGTAATGTATTCTTTGAATTCTTAGATGTTTGATCAGGTTATTCTTTATATTTCAAGAACTTTCACTCGAGTATAAAATTATGGGGTTTGAAACAGCTGAATTAACATATTATAGGTTTTTTGACCCAATACCAACTATTGAGTAACTACCAAAACTCACAGAAAAAAAAAAAAGACAGAAAGCAAAGAAATAAAGGAGAAATGAGAAATCATTTGGAAGAGAGAGGCTCTTTGAATTGATGTGGGGAACTTCAGTTTTGTGCAGGAGCAGCCAGCGCTGCTGCTGGAGGAAAAGGCAGGAGAAAGCTCGTCTCTGCCTTTATGCAGGGACGGTGATGGCCTCCTTTCACAGGGGAGCTGTTTCCATGGCTATGACCAATTTTAAGAATATTAGTTGATTCTTTTAATATTTTTTATATCTTTTTAATAGGAACATTTATATTGGTCCTGGATTTTCTTTTCTTTTCCTTTTTTCTATCAGCCCTCCCTTTGTGAAAGTGGACGTATGTCATTGCCCGCCTGCCACACTCTGCACAGATGCACACTTCCCGTTTTCTTATTACTTTGTTGTCATGCTTGGGGTTAGCTCAATGTTTGTATTTTATTATGACCACAGTGTGAATGCTGTTCACAGTGGTCCATGTTGTCACCTAAGATTTCTTTCATTTCCTACACCATTTTGTTTTCTCTGTAGCTAGAAGTTGTCTGTTTTATTTAGTTTTATGAGGTGGTGGGGCTTAATTTTCCATATGTTTATCACTTCTTTATCTACAGACTTGCCCTGTATTTCATTATATCCGAACACATTGAGTTTTCTGTCACTCACCATTCTGTAGAAATCCTAGCTCCCTTTGATCTGCTATACTAGTAGTCTAGCCTGGTTGCTGTCTCCATTTGCATCTTGGCTTTCTAGCTGAGATGTACTCTTCTTGTCTTGAGGATTTCCTTTACTTTTCTTGTTTGGATTTCTTTTCTCCTGGATTTCCTTCCTTCCTTCCTTCCTTCCTTCCTTCCTTCTTCCTTCCTTCCTTCCTTCCCTCCTTCCTTCCTTCCTTCCTTCCTTCCTTCCTTCCTTCCTTCCTTCTTTTTTTCTTTTTTTAATTTAAATTCTTTATTCTTGAAAGTACTTACTACATATCTCCTTTTTCCCCCATTGACCTCTCCCCGACCACTCCCACCCCCCCAGCACATGCCCTCAAGTCTGTGTCCATGGGTTATGCTTGTATGCATGCATGCATATTATTGAGGTGACATTGGTTAATATTTTTTTCTTTTTTTGATATGGATTTTTGTCTTAAACACAGTTGGTTTATTTCCTTTTTCCCCCCTGGAGTATATCTTTCAGTAGCTTCCTGAGAACCAATGAGTACATAGGAGCTAAATTTCATGAGAATTTGAATAAATGGAAATAACTCTGTATTAACATATTGAAAAAAAGCTTTTATTGTGGTGTAATTTGGATTTCATAACATTCACCCATTTTAAATATACAAATACAGTAAACTGAATGTTTGTATCCCTTCCCTCCAAAATTCATATGTTAAAACATATGTCCCCCAATAATCCCCCCACCCCACCCCATGTGATGATATTTAGGGGTGGGGACTTTGGGTGGTGATAAGGTTATGAAGTTATGGCCCTCATGAATGGGATGTGTGCCCTTATAAAAGAGGCCCCAGAGAACAACCATCCCTCTGCTACCAGGTGAGGACACAGTAAGAGGACTGATGTCTATGAACTAGAAAGTGGCTCCCAACAGACACTGAATCGGCTGGCACCTTGATTTTGGTCTTCCCAGAGCTATAAGAGAAAAATTTCTGTTACTTGTAAGCCACTCAATTTATATGATTCTGTTATAGCAGCCCTTACAGACTAAGGCAACAAGTCACTCAGTGAGTTTTCATAAATGTATAGGGCTGTGCTACTAACAGCAGAATGCAATTGTAGATCATTTCCAGCACCCCATGAAGATCCCTCTGCACATTAATAGTCACTCTCTTTTTTTATCCCCATCCCAGGCAACCATTATTTACTTTCTGTTTCTAAAGATTTGCCTTGTCTAGACATTTTATGTAAATTAAATCATAATGTGTGGTATTTTGTGAATGACTTCTTTTTCTTAGCATGTTTGTTAGGTTTATTTATACTGTAGTGTGTTTCAGTAGTTCATTCTTTTTTATTGCTGAATACTATTTCATTGCATGGATATCATGTTTTACTTATCCACTCACATGTTGGCCATTATAGATCTGGACTGAATTTGACCTTTTTTATTATATTTAAAGTCACAGAGGCCAGCGTTCTTAGACTGGCTGGATTTAAGTAGATCTAGGATAATCTGGAATATTTGGCATAAAACTCCTAGGAAACTGAGAATATAAATAAGGGTATGTTATACTTTCTGTAATATTTATTGAGTCTTATTAGAAAGTTGAAGGGAAGAAGTTGATTATTTTCATTTAACACAATGAGAATTTTTTTTGTGTGTGTTTTCTTTTTTATATATATATATTTTTTTATTGACTTTTTACAGAGAGGAAGGAAGAGGGATAGAGAGTCAGAAACGTTGATGAGAGAGTAACATC
>NW_006289494.1:404080-406016 GCF_000327345.1 Myotis davidii | reverse complement strand
GAGACCCGCCCGGATCTGGAGCTCAGAGTCTTAAGCTCCCTCCCGATTGAAAACAACAACCGCGCCCTCCGCTGCCAGCCCGCTCCGCGCACTCCGCACCTGAGAATTTCACTTCAGCACTGCACCTCCTCTGAGTCTGGATATGATATTCTCTTTACTCCTAGCTGTAGAATTTCCACTCAGCCAGCCCTCCTGTGGTTCTGGATGTTGTCCGTTCCCTTTTTCAGGCTTAATTTGAATTGGTTGTTTAAGGCAGCAATCTCCGGCGTTAACCTATGCCGCCATCTTCGGTTCCCTCTTGAGAATATTTTGATTAAAGACCAAAGAGTGTTGATTAAGTCAGTTTTCTTTATTTTAAAATGTTTTATAATATAAAAACAAAATCTCTAAAGGCATTGCTTTAATTTTTATGAACTTTTATTTTGAAGTTATTTCAGATGTACAGAATGTGCATTTCAGCAAATTTTAAAATATTACAAAGAATGTTTGAACACCTTTCAGTAGCATTTACATTTGCTTTATCTTTATATCTATATCTGTATCTATATATCTACATCTGTCTTCTTTACCTGAAGCATTTTGGAGTAAATTTTAAGCCTGGTGTTCCTGTCTCCTAAATAGGTCTTTATTTCCTAAAATCAAGAAAATTCTTTTACATTATCTAAGGCGTAGGTAAACTTGTCAGGCAATTTCAGTTAGGTTTTTGCTTTAAAGCATATTGTAGTCCTGGCTGGGCAGCTCAGTTGGTTGGAGCATTGTCCTGAACACCAAAAGTTTGTGGGATTCCATTCCTGGTCAGGGCTCATAGCTAGATTGAGGGTTTGATTTTCGTCTGGGGTGCGTATGGGAGGCAACTGATCAATGTTTCTCTTCCATTCTCCTTTCCGCTCTCCCTAAAATCAATAAACATACCTTTGGGTGAGGATAAAAGAAAAAGCATATTGTAACCTATTTTGGTGTCTTTGAGTTCTGGACTCTTACCTAGTTTTAATTTTTCAAATTTGTTCCTGTTTTAGTTTCCTAGGGCTGCTGTAAGACATACCATAGACTGGATGGATTAAACGACAGATATTTTTTTTCTCACAGTTGTGGAGGCTAGAAGTCTAAAATTAAAGTGTTGGCAGGATTGATTTCTACTGGAGGCCTCTGTTTTTGGCTTGCAGATGGGTGTCTTTTTGTGTTTTCACATCGTCTTTTATCTGTACTGTCTGTGTCCTGATGTTTTCTAAGGATACCAGTCATATTGGATTAGGACCCACCCTATTTGCTTCATTTTAATTTAATTGCATCTTTAAAGACCCTATCTCCAAATATTAGTTATATTCTGAAGTACTAGGGATTAGGACTTCAATATGTGAATGGTGGGGAGGGGTGCGGTGGTGGCGGAGCACACATTTCAGCCCATAACAGTTCTCTTCTCTTCAGTTTATTATTTGTTTTGGGGTCAACAGGGAAACTTCATAATAATAAAAGGCCAAGAGGCATCACAACCAAAATCACCAAATGACTGGTCACCATGAGGTGCATGGAGCACCTCTCGGGCTCTCCCCCGCGGCCCACAGGCTCTGATCACAGCTAGGCTGGCGGCTGGCGGGTGGGGTGATGTGGCTGCGAGCATGGCTGTGAGCATAGGTGTGAGTGCAGCAGGCACATGGGGGGGCTGCAAGTTAGTGGAGCGGCGGGGTGGGGTACACGCAGGTGGGTGGGGCCACACAATATCGCGCACTGGGCCTCTAGTTATAGTAGAATTAGTTCTGTTGTGCCGGGAGCCGGTCCATCCTTGCTGTTTCAAGGGACCTGGCATATATGGCATACTGTTCTTAATATGTTTGCTCACCTTCTTGGCGCTGTGTTTTAACCAAGGTCACCTCTCCGAGAAAGGTTGTTTCCCCAGGTAGGGATTTTCCCCTGAAGTTAGGGAGGGAATAAAACCTCT
>NW_006289494.1:378014-403926 GCF_000327345.1 Myotis davidii | reverse complement strand
CGGGCTGGAGAACCTAGTGTGAGAGCATGGCTACAGAACCTGGCTGGAGAACCTGGAGAACCTGGCTGGAGAACCTAGCAAGAGAACATGGACACAGTACTTGGCTGGAGATTGTGGCTAGAGATCCTGGCAAGGCTGCTGATCAACTGAACGCTGTCTCCGTGTCATTCCTTCTTTGGCGACTCTGTCTACACCTTTGGGGAACCCTGGACCTGCTGGAGTTGGACCCCGGCATCTGGCGCCCGAACAGGGACTTGAACCCTGGACCCTCAGAACCTGGCTACAGAACCCAGTTTTATTCCCTCCCTAACTTCAGGGGAATATCTCTACTTGGGGAAACAACCTTTCTCGGAGAGGTGACCTTGGTTAAAACACAGCGCCAAGAAGGTGAGCAAACATATTAAGAACAGTATGCCATATATGCCAGGTCCCTTGAAACAGCAAGGATGGACCGGCTCCCGGCACTGTTGCATAGCCACTCTTTAATATAGCCATTATTTTCAAGGTGAGTTGGGGCCAATTTCCCAACATGCCTTTTATCTTTGAATTCTGTGGATCAAAATCTAATACCTTTAGATCTTTATTTTGAAGCCCTGTATTCTCAGGAGGTAAAGCTTTAGAATTTTAATAGGCACATGTTAGATTCTATTCTGGACAAAGAATCTCTCTGAACCAAAAAAGCAGAACCAAAAATAATGGCATCAGTTATCGTTTTGGGCTGAAATAACAAACTAAAAAGCTAGCTGTTATGCCAAATACCATATGAAACTCAATTTTGGGTAACAGGACAATTTCCTCATATTTCAACAGGTAATTACACCTATTGTGTAATTACCTCAGCTGCTTTGCTGAGTTGAATCAAATTTGTTCTGCTTACAAAAGATAGCTTTTACCAACTAACTGTTTGTACTATGTCAGTTTAGACTTGATATATTTAATAAAGATGTTACCTAAAATTTTATTAACTTAAAAAATAACATTTAAATATTAGTACTGCTTAATATTTACTCACTTTATGTCTCCTGTATCTTTGTAAAGTGACAGTGGAGTGTTGAGAAACAAGTTTGCACTTATGGAGGGATTTGTAAATTTTAGTGCCGTGCAGAGATGTTGGTTATGGTATGCACAATGAGACTCCACTTTTGGGGACAGCTTCTGTTTTGACTAAGCAATTGGCCCACTGCTCACGATTTGAAAAATAATTACAACCAAGTATCTCTCCATTTAAGAAACTCTGAATACTCTTTATCACGCCCCCCCCGTAATGTCCATGTTAACACATATTTCATTGATATGACTTCTCTCCACACTCTTTGTGACTTTCCTCTTCTAAACTGCCCTCAATGTTAATTTTCATTTGAAGTTAAGTGTGCAATTAAATACTGCTTCGTTTGAGGAATACTTGTCTGTTACCAAGTCACCTAATAAAATTTTAGGAATTACTAGGTAAGTGACACAATAAAATATTTAAAAATTTAAGTCAGAGGTAATATATTGAACAAATTATCTGCTTGATTATCTGCTGATTATTTTCATTTAACACAATGGGAATATTTTGATTGAAAAGTAAAGAATGTTGATCAAGTCAGTTTTCTTTATTTAAAAAATTTTTATAAAATGAAAACAAAAACTAAAGGCATTGCTTTAATTTTTATGAACTTTTATTTTGAAGTTATTTCAGATGTACAGAATGTGCATTTCAGCAAACTGCAAATTTCAAAATATCACAAAGAATGTTTGGACACCTTTCAGTAGCATTTACATTTGCTTTATCCTTATATCTGTATCTTTATCTATATATCTACGTCTGTCTTCTTTACCTGAAGCATTTTGGAGTAAATTTTAAGCCTGGTGCTCCTGTCTTCTAAATAGATCTTTATTTCCTAAAATCAAGAAAATTCTTTTACATTGGCAAAATTAAGATGTTAACAGTGATATATTACTGCCATTTAATCTGTGGATCATATTCAGATTTCACCAATTATCTCATTAGTTTTTTATAGTAAAAGAAAAATAATTGTTTCAGGTTCCTGCATTCCATTTACTTGTCCTAACTCTTTAGCTTCTCTCCATCTGGAACATTACTTAGTCATTTTTTGTCCCTTCTTATTAGCACAGGAAATTTATTTTAAAGAAAGCCCTTCATTTTACATTTATGTCTTTTCTCACGATTATATTCAGATTGTGCATTTTTGGCAAGAATCCCCCAGAAATGTTATTGTCTAGCTATGGGCATCACATAGGAGACAGGTGACGTCCATCCCATTACAGGTGGCGTTGGCTTGGTTAGGACGGTGTGTCTCCCATTTCTCCACTGCAGTTACTATTTTTCCCTTTGTCATTAATAAGGTATTTTATATGGATATACTTTGAGATTCTGGAAATATCTTATACTTTCACTCACTAGCTTTAGATACTTCCTACTTTCTACTTAGTGAGGATTAAGGCTAAAGTGTACAGTAGCAGTGGCAGAATTTATGAGTATATTTATTTAATCATGGAGGTAGATAAATGACAACACAGTGCCAGAAAGATTATTCATTACTATTGAAATTTGATACATTAAGAACTCAGAGGTGAGCCCTGGCCAGGTGGCTCAGATGTTTGGAGCATCGTCCCATACGCCAAAACAGTTGTGGGTTCCATTCCCTGTCAAGGCACATAACTATGTAGTGGGTTTGATCCCTGGTTGGTATGTGTTCAGAAGGCAACTGAGCAATGTTTCTTTCTCATAGATGTTTCTCCCTCCCTCAAATTAATAAACATATCCTTGGATGTGGATTAAAAAAAACTCAGAGGTGAAGCAAAACCTAATTTACCTCATTGCATTTGATAAGCTCAGTTATTTATTTTTTGGGAAATACATTTGAAACAACAGATTAGTACGAGGGAATGACAAACGGTCTAGAGCAAACACTGACAATAGCGACTACTTGATGGTGATGAAAAAGATAAATTAAAATAGTAAATAGACCTATAAACAGCTAGCTGATTGTGACCATCTAATGTGGCATGTAGAATACTTACTCATTCTAGTCCTTTAGTATGATTACATCCCATAATATGGCATTTGGTGATTGTAGTTTGAACAAAAGATTCATGGTGAGATGGGGCATTGCCAGTACAAATTGACTTATCAGCTATTAATAGGCCCTGCAGGATGGCATACCTTGATGAATATATCCCAATCAGTAATTTGCCTTTGAGGATTCAGAAATTCTAATTTTGTAAGGCTTACCGTATTTGCCGGCGTATAGGACAATTTTTTGGCCCTGAAAAATATGCCTCCAAGTGGGGGGTCGTCTTATACGCCAGGTACACTTCAGATAGACTGCCCATAGTGCTTGCCCCGTGCCATAGTGGCCTCCCGATGCCCGCCCACTTCATTCCACATACCGTTCAGGCATCAGCAGCGCTGCTGGGTGTATGCTCGGCTGTTATGCGATTTTGCTGTTATGCGATTTTACCACACTCGCAAAATCGCACACAGCCGACCATACACCCAGTATGATAGCGCAAAATCACGAATCGCGATACCATACTGGGTGTATGGTTGGCTGTGTGCGATTTTGCGAGTGTGGTAAATTCGGGTTACCGTATATTTCTTTACATATGCATTGAAGATTCGCGATTTTGCGCTATCATGGTGCCTGTTAGAATGTTGAAGAGCTCGCACTTGCGCACTAGTGAGGTCCCAGGGAGATGCTGATGCAATTGCTAGGGACTTGCCCGGCACTTGCTCTCTACCTCTATTTGTTATCTTACTTCTATCATTGACAGTCCCTCTAGGTTGTGGGCTGCTTGCCTGTGTTCCTGAGAAGCATCTACGGTACCAGTCTATAGAGTGTGTTTTCTTTAGTGAATTACCGGTATGTTTACCGGTAATAAACTTGCACTGTTTTATGTATATGTTTGATTACATACAGCCTTGTGACAGTTTTCCTGCATGTCATAAGCATTTGAATATAAATTAAAATGTTAAAATCAAATCTGATATTGTTTTACCTTTTATTTGGTGTGTGGAAGGTGTGCGGAAGAGGGGGTAGTCTTATACGGCGAGTATATAACAAACTCTGTATTTTGAGTGGAAATGTTAGGGGGTCGTCTTATATGCCCAGTCGTCTTATACGCCGGCAAATACGGTACTCCTTTGTATTTTCTTCTCATGTGTCCTCCCCGCTCCCTCACTTCATCCCTCTCTCCCTCCTTACCTTCCTCTCCTACCTCTCTATCCTACCTTTCTCCCTCCCTCCCTCCTTTACCTCTCTACCCTACCCTTTACCCTCCCTCTTCTCCTTTGTTTTTTCATTCTCTCTCACATTAATGTGTTTTTTTTTTCCTCTCTCTCATCTTACTTTTGCTGACTAAATCACAAGATTTATATACTAGAATGTCAATATATTAACCTTTGATCATACTATCTAGTGGATCCCTTTATTCATATGTTTCTTGGAACTAGAACACATTTCTGTTGGGTAATAAAACTATGTATGAACCAGGTTCTCAAAAATGTGTTTGGCCCGGCTGGCGTGGCTCAGTGGTTTGTTTGTCAACCTATGAACTAGGAGGTCACATGTTTGGTTCCTGGTCAGGGCACATACCTGGGTTATGGGCTTAGTCCCCCATGTGGGTCATGCAGGAGGCAGCCAATCAATGATTCTCTCTTATCAATGATGTTTCTAGCTCCCTCCCCCTTCCTCTCTGATATCAATAAAATATTTTGAGGATAGGTTCACAATAAGGAAGTTCAGTTTTATATTTTGAATGTTTAAGGCATTTTTTTTCTGAAAGTGTGTTCCATATAATTCTCAACCCATAAAGATGCTCTGCAAAAGAAGGAGGTGTGTGGTTAAATAAGTACTATACAATATCTTGTTGAGTTCCAGGGCAGATTGAGTTTGAGGAATCTTTCTTAAAAAGAAAGCCTGTTTAACTTAGGTTAACTCAGTGTTGCCCAGGCAGAAGTGACACAGGAACCCACCCAGCCCCAACATACACACATAATAGCTTTCAGAATAAATGTTTATTAGCATCATATTTTTATAATTAGATTTTTTTCTTCTTCTAGGTAGGACAAGGTGAATTTACTGGCTTACTAGACACCCATCTTTGACTCTGCTTTCTTTTTATATAACCTTTTGTCCCAGTTAGCCACTTTTACTTTCTATTAATTTTCCCTTCTTCCTCCCTTCTTTCTTTTTGAAAGATATTTTAAAAACTATTATTGAATATTTTGGCCTGGGAGCCATTTGTTTTTTTGTATCACTCTATTCTGATGTCTAAAGTGTTGAGTTCAACTTGCAGAGGGAAACTATTTCTAAGTTCTCAGGGATGGGAAGTCTAAATTGTTTATCTAAGCAATGTTGCACTTATAAGATCCCTGAAAATAATAATACAGGGTGTACAGAAAATATTTCATATCTCCTGTTTAATAACTTTGGAATTGCATTAAAATGTATTTAGAAAAATTTCTTTTAAAAAAGGTTTAACATTGTGTTACTTTAAAAAGATATTTTTCTGTTACCTGAAAAATTTAGACATGCTAGAATGTTTTGTAGACTTTAACAATATTTGAACCTAAGTGGATATTTAAAAAAAATTCTGTAGGTAATGATTTTGTTTTGAGTATCCAGTTATTATTTGTTATCTACTTAATTTTATTTTGAAATACTTGCAGTTCACTAATTTAGATTGTAAAATGTTATTTTTTCTGTTATATAACTCTGTTGGGTTAAAGTGGATCCATTTTTGTATTCCATTCATGGGTCCAATGTACTTTTTTCCTACACAGTTATTAAGAGGCCTTCTAAGGTAAAACAGAGCTTTATAATTAATTTTCGTCTTTAAACGTTTATAATAATATGCTTCATAAAGGACAGCAGCACATAATTATCTAGCTGATTATATTTATTACATGCTTTCACATACATTTTTCCATGAGGAAGATCAGGAAGGTCAGAACATGCTGGGAGGGACAAAAATTCTGGCCCTACCTCCACCATTTGTAATAGGCATGTCTCTCGATTTGCTGTCCATTCACTCATTCATTTTATATTTAACTAGAGGCCTGGTGCATGAAAATCCATGCACTAGAAGGGGCACCCCTCAGCCTGGCCTGCCCCCTCTCACAGTGCGGGAGCCCTCAAGGGTGGGAGGTAACCCGGCGATCAAGGGAAGGGATGCCCCATCACACTTCTGCTGCTGCCACTGCAGGCAACACAAGCCTCAGCCTGATTATCTGAGCCTCAGACCTGCCCTGGGCGGCTGGGGGGCTGAGGGGACTGGGGGTCTCCAGAGGCAGACACGTGGAGCAGCTGCACGCCTACCACCCTGGTGAGACTGAGGGGACTGGGCGCCGGCATCTTGTGGCTGTGGGCGCCACCATCTTTGAGGGCGTGGCAGCAATGAGCATATTCCCTCCTTATTGGCTGTGGGCATTGCCATCTTTGAGGGTGGGGCTGTTAATTAGCATATTCCATCCTTATTGGCTGTGGATGCCACCATCTTTGTGATGGCCTGAGGGTCAATTAGCATATTCCCTCTTTATTAGATAGGATTGCCTAGTGTATAGTATGTACTTTCTGGGCAATAGGGGTAGAAAGATGAAATTAAGTCATTCACTTAGCTTTTAAAATTATTTTCTCACTTAACAGAGATGTGTCAATAGGATTAATATAAAGCCTTTGGTACATAGTAGGTTCACCTCTTGAATACTTAGAATGGAATGATGCTTTCTCACAAGAAATTTATTTCTACCAATAATAGAGAGGCTTTACATTTTTTCTTATTTATACTATAGAATCTTATTTCTCACAAAACCATAATTTGCTTTCAAAAATATATTTTTATACTATCTAAAAAGATCTTTATTTAGTGCTGCATTTATTTTACAAAGGTTAGATGCTTATTTTAGTGATGATTTGTCATTAAAATTATGTCAAAATGTCTTAAAATGTTGTTGAAACTGTAAACAAACTCATAACACACACAGAGCTAATTATGGATGCCATCTGTTTATTTTTACAAAGCTTTTTTTTTTTTTGAAGACCATGGCATTGTTTGCTTATGATAAGCTTCAGGATTATTATAATGACTAAATCCTGTCCTTCAGTTAGTGTAGATGAAGATGGAAGACAATTCGTTTGTTCACTGACCTTTTCCCGTGTCAGAGTGTATGAAATATAACATCATGGAAAAGTAACTATTGTGAAGTGCGTTTAGAACATACTTAATTTATATGAGAAAAGAAATTGATATCAAAGCAGCAGATATTTAAAATTTTCAAACTTATTCAAGGCTTTAGGTGAGAGACAGATGATCCGTTCTTTAACGGTGCCATAAGTGGCTTTATTTTAGCCCAGTGCCGTTTAGGAACTTGTAAGCTATTGACCAGATTTACAATGGTGTGTATCCCTGTTAGTATCCCTCTCTGTCAGTGCATGTTTTTGTACATGTGTATCCCATGTGTTAGTGTGGAAGGCCAGGGATCCCCATGACAGCATCATCCAAGGTGGTTACCAGCAATTTGCTGAGAGAGCAGAGTGATTTCACTGGCTCAGTTTTGCTGTTGTGCATGCTAAGCACTCCCCACGTAGGTCTGGAGGGAAAACAACCTGCAGGATCCATCTGCTGCTTTCTGCTACACTGCATTGATGTAAGAGTACGCTAATCGGGTTGCCTGTCAGGACAGGTTAGTGAAAGCATGCAAGTGGGTGAGACTTAGGCTGGACTCGTGCTTTGGAAAATCATAATCTGCCTCTGTAGATGCCATGCTAAATGTAGCAGAATAGGTTGATTATCAGCCACATTGAGGACTGCAGTTAAATATGTTATTTTCGGTTATGAATTAACCGAAATTTAAAGTGTTAAACATTGCTGGACCACTTCTAGTTAAAAACTGGGAAAAGTGATACAGATAGTTTACAAATACTTTCTAGTTGTTAGTTTCTCCTATCATACTTTTGCATGCTATTGTGTTTATTATTTAATTTTAATCTCTCAGTTTTTAGTCAAATATTATTAAATGTAATTAACATTATTTTACCCAGAAATTATTGGGCTTGTTCTTGCTTATTTCTATTTATTTACCTTTTCCTACACCTATTGACTGGCAGATCTTGGCCTTGCAGGTTGAGCATCCTGTCACAGAATGCATTACTGGCCTGGACCTAGTCCAAGAAATGATCCGTGTTGCCAAGGGTTACCCTCTCAGGCACAAACAAGCTGATATTCCCATCAACGGCTGGGCAGTTGAATGTCGGGTGTATGCTGAGGTAAATGAATGATGTTGGGAGGAAGGAGGGTGGTTGTATCTGAGTCATGAGACCCTAGGTATAGTTAAATAACAAAGTAAAGTTAGGATTTTATAATCCGTGTCAAGTATTTGATTATGTAATCCAGAATTGAACCAGAAAATAAGGTTAGATAATTGTGACATAATTCAAAATATTTTAAAGGGATTGAGTTTAATTAATGTTCATGTATTTTTCCTAGATGGAAAAATAGCTACCAATCGGTTTAAGGGGCAACAAAGCATTTAATATTCTTGTGCTTCAGTGGACCTTGGGTTTTATTTGTTTGTTTGTTTGCTTGTTTCAAACCATATTAGAAATAAACTGCAATATTTATTTCCATATTTTTAAGAGCTTACCCTGAGCACACATTAGTTGTTAATTCAATATTTACTTAAATTTTTTCAACATTTTTTTTCCTAAAAAGTTCATCCCTTATGATTACATGAAAGTAATAATTGCAATTTAAGTTGCAGTTTTTGATAAAACTTTTCCTTCATAATTTTAATTTTACTCATAAACACTCAGTTCAGTACTTTCACGTTATTTTATAAAGGTAACTATAAATCAGATAAAGCAATCAATGTCTGAAAATGCTGTTTTCAAATTATTAAAACTGGAATGTAAGAAAACATACTGCCTTTTACTTTTAGACATGAAGCCTGTCTGTCGAAATAAAAAATAAATCAGCAGTATCAGAGTTTAAGAATACAGAAGTTGTTTGGAAGTGTTGTTTAAGAATCGTGAGAAATACGTTTTGGCTTGGTTATTGTTCATGCTTTTTTATTATATTTTGAGTGTTATTCTTCCTTCTTGTTATGACACTGAATTTATGTAATTTTTCTCCTGATGATCTAAGGTATTTATAGTTGAGCACATATCTACTACCATGTACAAAGCTGCTTTTCAGGTCTTTATTTAAAGAACAAAATTATCAGATTTTACCATATGTGAGCTGTTCTGAGAGTGAGAAAAACAAATATCTTTAGTGTACTACTTTTGTTGTTCTGAACTTGAGTGTGTTTTGATGTAGCGCCTAAGTTAGTTTATTTTTGCCCAAGGCCTTCTAAGAAGATTTATTAAAAAGTTGGAATTTTCCCAATTTCAATAAAGTATAATCAAGTTTAGGCTAAATTCTGCTTACAGTTCTGTTTGATTTTTATACTTCTAAGTTGTCTAGAGTGAGTATAAGACAATAATATTCTGAAATCTGTGATTTGATAAGTACTGTGTATGGAAAAATAGACCTATAAATGCTTCTTCATTGTGTAAATATTTAACCTTGTGCTCATCTGTATTTCAAAGACTGTGCTTCCTTTCCTTTGAACTTTCAGGACCCCTACAAGTCTTTTGGTTTACCGTCTATTGGGAGATTGTCTCAGTACCAAGAACCAATACATCTACCTGGTGTAAGTCATTAAACTGTAATACCAAGTGAAGGCTTAAAAATCTTGATTTATGTCATACTTTTATGTTAAAGCATGTCAACACCAACCGGTGTAAATTGGAGGACAAGTGAAATTCATGGGGAATTACAATTTTTTTTTATTTTTTTTTATTTTGTACTTTAAAATGTGCAGGAAGTCAGAATCCATTTGACAGGGGAAGTCTGGAAACATCTGACTTCTAATCTAAATAAATAATAGTTTACAATGTTCGTAATTCTTTCAAAAATTGTAATTAATAGAGCATGGAATCCTAAGAATGGGAAATGACTTTTCTGTTACAATTTAACCTTTTCAATAAGTCTAATCCAGCTTCCCTATATAGTCAGATGTCAGGAAATTCAAGCCCCAAATCAGCTTGTTAATTGAAATGGATTAAGGAAAACAAGCTACCTCATTTTGGATGTCACTGACTTTAAATACATATTATTTACACCAGTGAAAGAAAAATGATCACTGTCTACTTTATTCTATTGTTCTTCTATATTTAATAGTTCTTTAAATAATTTTTATTGCATAAAAAGAACAAGGACATACCCTTTCTTTTAATCAAGGTATAATAAGTGCACATATATATGACATGGTGTTAGCTGGTGTGTGACAAGGCTGTACCATCTGTGAATATGATTATTCAGTTTGATTACTGGCATGAAGATGGTGAAAGATTACAGGAAGAATTCTAAATTTGAAGATGTTATTGGATATATGATTTATTTCACTTTTAAAATTGTTTTTGCCCATGTGCTTTCTAAAGGGACTTGACCCTTTCTAGGGTCGAAGACTCCATGCTGTGTTCAAAGCCTGAAGGCAGAAAAAAAATTGTAAAGATTTAACAGGCATTATGTGATGTTAAATAGCAGATGAGAAAACAAGTATTATAGGGACACATCTAAACATTTTTTTTTAATCAAACAAAAAGTATTAAGTAAGAATTCGTAATGATAACTCTAGTTGTTAGAAGTTTTCACCATGTTGTAATAGCTAGCAGGATGTCAAACATTTTGCCCTCGCAAGTTTTTGCAATTTGCAATTTTCGAACGTGAGACCTGTTGAAAGTATAAGTGATAATGGACAAACTATACCCCCTACGGTCTTTGTCCCTCCAAATCTTTCTTCAATTAATGCTGCAGCAGGAGTTTTATGTAATAACATTTGTGGTTGTGAGCCATCCATAGAAAGAAAAAACAATTAAAATGCCTTAAATGTTCTGCTTACTGCTGTTATTTGCTTGCGTGAATGTTGCATGTCAGCTAAATGGACCAAGGAATAGATAAAGTGATTGGGTGCGGGAGAGTGCACACTAAGCTTTGTCTATCATTATTGCTGGGAGCAATCAAATTGATGTCAGCAGGACAGTAGATGCGTTGACAGCTGTAATTATGTATCTCCATGGTGATCACTTTTGGCCTGTCATGGAGGCCCACGATTCCCCTTCCTTGGAAGCATTTAATCAGCTTGGGCTGTCACTTGTCAGGTAGACATGGTGGGCTGGGAGTTGTGCTGAGGGGGAGAGGTGAATCGGGAGTGAAGGGTGGGAGACGGGGCCACTGTTGGTACGGAGGAGAGACATTTAAATGATGCCAGAGGTTTCTGAGCAGTGGTTTGAGGCTCTCCTATATGGGTGCTTGGGTGTTCCCCTTCTTGCCTTCTTAAAGTAGATCAGTTATTTTTAACATAGGAAATCCTTTGTGTCTCTTACCATTTTGGTCAAAAGAATACAAACTTCAGAGTTAAAGTACGGTTTGTACTTTTCACATGCTTCTTTAGGCCTAAAATTTATTTATATGGCAAATATGAAGACTTTCTTTTTGTCTTTGGCCACCATATTTTATAAATTTGTTCTTTTCAGACTGCAGTTTTGTTCTGCTCAGAAATTTGTGAATAATTTTATCTGACTTTGTTCTTAAAGCTTTTAGTGTAAAAGCTAAATATATTCTTTTGTATAGCCTTTGTTTCACTTGGAGGAATGGAGACTTGATTTGACTTTTAATTCATTGTTAGGCATTTTAGAAAGCTGGTTATTATTTGAAAAAAATATGCAAAAGCAGTAAATTATAAGTGGGAATTTTCTTTTTTGGTAATGTTGATTTGTTTATACAAAGATATGTGTTGATTATATATAATACATTTTGATATCACCCTACTTATTTTTAAAGGAAAATGATATAACCTTCTGTAATTATAACTTTAATAAATAACAAAGACAAAATTATATTTGGGGGCCCCACGTGACCTAACTCTTGGGATGCTATTACTCAAGGCAACTAAATTTTTAAGTTATGAACTATACGAGAATGTAATAAATATTCTTTAATGCCTTTTATTTTTCAGTGGGTTGAACATCAAAGTTCCACACTGGCTTGATAGCACTTTATGTAGCAAATAATAGAATATGTTTAAAGTAAAAAAGTTTTAGAATTTGTACCAATTTCAATTTTAAATACAGCTTTAGCAAGTGTGCTAAGGTTTTAAATAATACATGGTGGTAAAATTAGCTCTTTAACTTTTTGCCACTCAAATTAAGAAATTGCCAGTTAAGAGATGTCTTTTCTGATATATAATTTGATTACCAGTTGCCATTTTGAGGCTATTTAAATGTGGGGAGAAGGTAGATTATGATTTTATTGCTTTCACAGCTGCCCCGTTAATTCTTTGCTAGTTTTAATAAACACTGCTTGTGAATTTCATAGAACTTCAGTTTATGTCCTGAAGTATGTTTTCAGAAAATAGAAAGCCAAGTATATTTTTTAAGTGCCCCGATTGACTTTCATTTAACATTAAGGTTTTCCTATATGAATGTGAATGCAAAGAAAATTTTTGTATTTTACAAATACAGGAATAAAAGTACTCTGGGTTAGTTATAGTGTTATCTTCTAAAACCTTACAAAGAGAATAATAACAGTGTGACTTTTTTAAGGGGATGAAACCACGCTTTCTCTTTTGATGTCACTATATAATAAAGCCATCATCATACCCTCATGTGGATATCCTAGACAAGAGGTTCTACATGTGGTCCCTTGATAATTGCCTAAATTAAAATATTAAAGGCTGAACAGCCGCTGAGTTGACCTTTTTCTGTCTTGCTGCAGACAGATGAGCTGCTGTTTATTAGGAAGGCTTCTTCCCACAGGTGAGGAGCTTCCGCTTCTCTCTTCCCACCCCTTTACAATGTTGGGCATCAAAGTCCTGCTGTTCTTGCAGCTTCGATTAAATTCTTCCATCCTCAAGACCCCTAGGACATGCTTGACAGTCTTAAGTATTTTGATTAGCTTTTAAATACTTCAGATTCCTAAACTTAGGCACCATAATTTAATAACTATTTCATCCTCAGCAACTGCTCATTTAAAAAGTTTTACATGGCTAACCTCTGTGCCTTATTGCTGATATCAAACTGGGAGATGAAAACAAGAATCAGCGATGTACTAACTTGTTGGCTGGTTAACAGCAATCAGGCTCTTCAAAAGAATTTTTTGAACTTGTACTATTCCTCCCCGCCCCCCATGAAAATCACAAAATCAGAACTCTAATTGGGGCTGTGTCCTTACAAAGCAAAGCCATGAAAAAAGCTGTGTAAACAGTAAAGTCTCAGGGGACTAACAGTAAGAGGAAAAAAGTGTTTTACAGTTGAGAGGGTGAGGCGAAAAAGGAAAGTGTTGCAGACATGAAAGGCTCAGAACCAGCTTTCCTGTGGGGCTGATGAGCTGAGCTCCCAAGTCCTGCTGCATGGCTTGACTGGGGTCCTCACTGGAACTCTCAGACGCTGCAGTGAGGGCATCATTCATGCTATGCTTCAGTTGGAGACACCATCAAATAGCTACAAACGTATAGCAGGATAGCGATGTAGAAATGCTTCTCTCCCCAACCCCTTTTTTCTTAGTTTCTTCATTTAAAAACAAAAATATGTATGACTGAATATTGACAGACCAACGTAATTTGGTCTCTATATATTTCTATATTGTTGTTCTATTTTCCAGAAGCTAAATGTTGAGATTGAAATTATCCATCTGTTCCATGGAAATTAAATTTGTTGTTAGAAACATATGTGTACAATATGAAGTTACTTTCATTTTTTTCTGTATTCCAGGTCCGGGTTGACAGCGGTATCCAACCAGGAAGTGATATTAGCATTTACTATGATCCAATGATTTCCAAAGTTAGTTCAATTTTTAATGGCTTCTTTCAATTTTATTCTGAAGGGCAATAGACCTATTTAATTAAGAAGTTTGAAATTGGTTCTTTATCTGAGTCAGGTACTATAATTACACAAGGACTTGTGTACTGATGGAAAAGTAAAAGCAGAACAGATTTTCTTTGAAGAGAGAAATTCAATATCATGTTAGTTTCCAACACCCCTTCGTCCCCCATCAACTCAAATCAAACTACTACCAGCCAGTAACAAACTTATCTAACCAGTGACACCAACCCAGCCTATTGCAGTGAGAAGGAGTTAGGGTGTTTTCTGGCCATTCCTGAAAATTGCCTGCGATAAAACTAAGAATGGCAGGTGATGTCAAAGAGTTTGGGTGATAGGCTGTGTTTGCCAGAGTACTTTTTACCTTTTCTCTTCAATTTTTATAAATCACAAATTTTGCAGGTTTCACATAATTAAATTGTATGTAAAGTATAGGATTTCTTTTTTGCCTACCTGTCTTTTAAATTGGACTTTCTGAAATAAATTAGCTCTACTTAAATCTTTAAATTTTTTAAATCTTCAGAATTTTAAGATCTTATAAAATGTAAAATTTTGACCACTATTGTTAAAATTGTGGGTTTTATTGAGGAAATTCTATTTTTTCTAAACTTTTAGACTTGTATTAAAGAATGACTTCTTTATTATAAATCTTTCTCAAGATGTTTTTTCTCCGTATTTTGGGGGACTTTTAATGTAGTTGCAGTAAACAAACCATTTTTTCCTTTTTTTTACTTGTTTAAATGAACTTTAGGTATTTTGTTTGTTAGAGAAACGCTATTTAATAAAAAATACATTAAAATATTATAGATCAATTTATACAAATATAGTTTCATTTTAGATGAATGCATATCTGTTCAGAAAAGTGGCCTGCAAATAAACTTTCATACTGGCTATTGAAAATACTAAAATGTACTAAATGTATTACATAAACGTGTTGAATGTACTAAAATGTAAGCTACAAATTGACTAATGTAATAACCAGAAAACTCTTTCATGAATACTTAAAGTGCTATTTTACTGCTAATTTGTATAAGGTACATGTAAATAAGCACAAAATTATATAGGACAGTAAGTTTTTTAGTACAAGAACCCATTGCTTCTATATTATGTTATTTGTAAATATTAGCTATTCAAGGTTTCAAACTTGGAACCCACAGAGAATAGGGAAAACCTCTTTCCTAATCTCCCACTATCCCAGATGTTTCCTTTTGATTTCTTTCCTTTAAAAAAGCTTATGCTTATTTTTGTTTATCTCAAATAACTCTTTACTGTGATAGTGAACTGTAGGAGAAAAGTCTGAAATAGCTTGATTCAGATATTCATTTATTTAGAAAAATCTTGATATACTTAATTTAAATAGAACCACTGTGAAGATTTGAAAGATAATATGGGATATTATGGGAAGTGAATTGTTCGATGAATTGGTCTATATATCTATATAAATATTTTTGTTTGCTTGCTTTTAGCTAATCACGTATGGTTCTGATAGAACTGAAGCACTGAAGAGAATGGAAGATGCACTGGATAATTATGTTATTCGAGGTAAAAGCAAACATTTTAGGTCCTGTTATCCCTGGAGTTCTAGAAAAATAGCTTGAAGATTTACTAATTAGCAAATTTGATACAATATTTGTTTAAGTGGAATAAAAAAAAGCTTGAATTAATTAAACTGACATACTAATTAAGAATAAGTATTTCATTTTCTTTAGCAGTCCTATACCTTACATATATATCTTAAATCATAAGTTTTATTAAATAGCTTAATTTATGACCTTTCCTAGATGAACATAAAGTTTTTTATATATAAAATGTTTCTTCATACTGAAGACTTCTGGTGGGTGCAGTTTGACAGCAGATTTGTTATATTATTGTCTTTGGTTTTTTGAAGTATGAAACTTGAAAATGTGTGGAGATAGAAAATATTGTGGCCTACATTTGACTAACTTGAGAGTAGAAAGAAGAGCTCTTTGTTTCTATGAACTAGAGAAAATTATAGAATATTTTCTAGGAAATACAATTTTGTTACCTCATGTGCATATAGGATAGTTCTAATATCTAACAAAGTGAGAGTCTATAAGCCTTTAGGGTATGTAGTGATAACTGAATTAGGACCAGCCATTATACTTAAAGAATTAAAATGGAGTTACACTTACTCCCTTTAAGGAGTAAATTGCATTCTAAATGTTATTAGCAACTTTTCATTCGTAATCAAAAGATCATTTTACGTTAGCTCAACATAAATTATCATCAGCTTTAGGATAATGGACTTCAACATCAAATTTAAAGTGTAAAATATAAGTTCACTTAGAATTATGACTGAATCATGTAGGAAAGACCATATGTAAACAATATTGAAAGCCCATTTTAGGTCCTCAGTACTGTGTGCAGCATTATAAGCTTTCATTGCACTTTGTCCTATTGCTTCTCCAAAGCATTTATCATAACTAATTAAGAATCAATTGTGTAATTAATTGCTAAGTGTTGGATTATCCCATAAGAATATTAGGTACGTGAGGGCAGGGCAGCGATGGTGTTTATCTTGTTTACTTATATATTACGGTACAAGTACTTAGCAGTGTCTGACACATGATAACTGATGAATTCATATTTGTTGAATGAATTCATGAAAGACTGAGTGATAACTGTACCTATTTCAAGGAATTTCTAATAAACGTGGTGTGAAAAATACAGAAAGATGAATATAATATAAAATGGTAAATGTCTTAATAGTGGAGTGAAAAAGTAGAGTGGGAATTCAAAGGTGCAGAGGGTATCTCCTTTCTCACCACCCCCTTTTGGTCCTTTGAAAGTCATGTGAGTACTGCATTAGGGCTCATAGGTGACTCTGTTGCGAGTACCTCACTATGTGATTCCTTCAAACAACACCCTAGAGTAGCAGCATTTTTTAACGGACTGGTAACTTACTGGCTAGGTGAAATAATAAGATGGCACACGCAGGCATCTTTGGAATGTGACTTGCTATTGTCTTGTGGAAAAACAACCTGACGTTAGATGTTAAAATAAAAGTACATACCCTTTGACCTACTTGTTCAGTTTTTGGGAATCTTTCCTAGAGAGTTAAAAGACTGACTTGTGAGATGATGTTTACGGGGACATTTACAACAGCATTGTTTGTAGCAGCCTAAATTCTGATTCACCAGTGTTGACTAAATGGATGAAGGATTGAGTAACTTACTGTGCACCTTCACTGTAAAATACTAAGTAACTATGATTTGAAGGCATGTCCATATGTGTTGTTACAGTAAAAAAGCAATTTGAAGAGTAATGTTAGTGCAATCTCATATTAGTTAAACCACCTTCCCATCCTAAAATAGGTTTCATTATGTTTGGATGAGCATAAAGATGTGGTTGTGTACACATTACGACCTCTTCTAATCCTTGAGGAAACAGGTTTTCTGGATGCAGAGTGCTTAGGCTAAGAAGGTATTCCGAGGGGGCTGTACCCTTTATCAAAATGAACTCCTGGTTCTCTTTCCTTTTCATTGGCCCTGCTGTCCTCTGCTATCACTATCTATATCATGGACTGGCGCATAGCTTCCTGAATGGGTTCTCTATACCTGCTCTTCACCTGTACCAATCCATTCTTCAGTATGGACCGAATAAACTTTTTAAAGTGAAAACCCAGTTATCACTTCCCTACTAAAAACCGTTTAGTGTCTTCCTGTTGCCTTTCGTGTGGATGCCACAGTTTCATTTTTATCACTTTCTCTCATGCCCTCCTTCTTCCTGCTTCACTATTGTTTTCATTTCCTAGGATGTGCTAATTTTCTTTCCACCTGAGGATCTTCAAAATTAGGTTATTGTTAAAACAGCTATAGCAAAGAGAATAAAACACAGTGACTTAAGAAAGATACAGTTTAATTTCTTTCCCCTGTAATAATCTAGGAAGGATGTTGTCAGGGGCTGTTCAGGTGATTCTTATATTCCCAGCAAATGGTTTTCATTTTGGGGTCCAAAGTGACTCAGCAGGAAGGTGGCAGGGGCAGTGGAGGTGATGTGCTCCCCTCCTTTTGGTGCCGAATCATAAGGTCATACATGGCTGCTAGGAAGGTGAGAAATGTAGTTGACATCAAGTGGCCATATATTAAGCTAAAAAGTATCATTTCTTTTATTAGGGGAAGGAAGGAAGAATAGATATCGGTGCATGACTAGGGAAATAAATACATCTGCTCATTTGTGGAAACACATACACACAAGACCAGAACTAATAAGATGGTGTACCTACAGGAGATGGAGGAAGGATCTGCTGGAAATGATTGGGAAGTGTGAAACAAAATAACATGGCATGAAGGGAGAGACTTCTTTGATTATACATTTTTGTATAATTCTGACTTTTAGATCTATAGTAATATTCAAAAAGAGTAAAATCATTAATGTTCTAGGGAAAAAACTCAAGTGGAATACGAAGAGAAGCAAATGAACAGGAGTCTATGAATCATATACTTATGCTGAAGGAGAGAGAAAACAGCTAACCTAAAGAGCTTTTAGCAGTATTTTGATTGATAAGCTAAAGACAAAATATATGTAAATAAGTATGAAATTCTAGTTAGGAGATTTTCCCCCCCTAGTTCATGGGTTAGTAGTTCTGAAACCAGTTTATGTCTATTCTGGGATTGAGGAAATAAAAACATTTTGGATAAGAAGAGCCACGTTTCTCACTGTCAGAGAAAGGAGTTACAGATGTGGAAATGGGTAAGGGAAAATTAACCTTAAAGTGTTGAAATGAAAAAGAATTCTTAGTTTTTGCCATAGATTGAAAAATAAGTATATAAATATATGTTATTGTATATGTTTATGTTTGTGAACATGCATGTGTGTATGCCCATATATAAATATATTCTCTAGCTCAGGGTTTCTCCATGTTAGCACTATTGACATCTTTGGGTAGACAATTCTTTGTTGTGGGGGCCTATCCTGTGCATCATAGATATTTATCAACATTGTTGGCCACTACTCACTAAATGGCAGTAGCGTCTCCTCAGTTATGACAACTAACATTTCCAGTCATTGCTATATGTGCCCCGGGGGACAAATTGCCCTTGATTGAGCACACCAGGCATCTAGATCTTGTTATCTAAATACCATCCTCCCATGAATGGAATCAGTACTCATTGATAACATGGCTGATTTCAGTAAGAGTATAAGATGAGCCTAAAATACCTTGTATAAGAAAGTAATTAAGTGTTCAAAAATGACAGGGCAAAGATACAGGAGCCAGCTTTAAGAGGCTCCCACTGACCAATCGGGAAATTTCAGCAAGAAGATAAATAATGCTAGCAATTTATTAAAATCCATGGAATAAAGTAAGAGTCTAGGAGTTCTTATAGATATAAATAGTTGAGAATGATAATTGAGGGAGAAGGCACACTTCTTCCCTTACAGTAGAATTTTAACTAATAAGTGTAGAAAAACACTTGGCAAACACCACATTGTTTAGGTAAAAATCATTAGTGATGGATGCTAAAGTTAATGGGTGAAAATTAGTTAAGTATAATAGGAAAATAGTACCTTCAAAAATGGAAAAACCTAGCAACTTAGAAGATCAAAATTAACATCTGTCTCATTGGTAATGAGACAGATCAACATCATGTGCCTCTTGATATGATGCACTGAAAAGAGCACATCATTTCTGCGACATTCTTTTAAAAAATGTATAACGTGAGTATAATCAGGAGAAAACATCAGACAAACCAAATTGAAAGACAGAGTACAAAATAAATGGTTTGTACTCTTCAAAAGTGTCAAGGTCAAGGAACACAAAAGTGGATCAACTTATCTAGATGAAAGGAAACTAAGGACACGTGACAACTAAATGCAATGTGTCATCCTGGATTAGTTTCTGGACCAGAAAAAATTGTTTTTTCTTTTGTAGTAAAGGGCATAAATGGGACAGTTGGTGGGATTTGAATAAGGCCTTTAGATTAGGTAATGATGCTGTTATCAATATTAATTTTCAGATTTGGTCATTGTACTGTGATTACATAAGAGATTTACTTTGATTTTAGGAAATATACACTAAAGTATTTAGAGGTTAAATCTATATTGTCTGCAACCTGCCCTAAATGTTTCAGAATAAAACAAAAACAAAAAACAAAATACCCCCCTCCCCCCAAAAAAAAAACCTGTGTAGAGAAAAAGAGGGAAGGAGGAAAAATGAATGACAAAACAAATAAATGTGATAAGATGTTGTTAACATTTGGAGAATCTGGGAAAAGGATATAAGTAATTCTTTGTATCCTGTTTTTGTGAAGGTTCTATAATTTTGAAATTATTCAAAATAAAAAGTTTTAAAAATAGGCGAAGAGGAGTATACACCCTTCTTTCTCCAAAGTTAACATGCAAGGAATAAAAACAGATGCATTTGCAATTTATAATTATATATCATTCATCTGACTAATTCTAAAGGAGAGAGGGGTTTAAAAAGGACAGAAAAGGAAGGGCAATTTACTGTCTAGTTTGATAACTGTTTAGTTGTTTAATTATGTTCCCCCCACCCCAAGTTGATGGCGAGTTTTTGTTAAAATAAAGAATCTTTACAGCAAAAATAAATTAGTGAAAGTTAACTTCTGTGTCCCCATGCAATAAGCAGTGGCTTTGGCCTCTGTTTGATCCTGGCAGTGTGTGGAGCTAATGTCTGGCCAGTGTTTTGGAAGCAGCAGGTAGTCAGGAGAAGGCTGCTCCTAGGGGTCCTCCTCTGTGGCTGGTCATGATTTCCCATACAGATGGGACCTCGTGAACTTTGGCAGGGGTCATCCTCAATTCCCAGTCCAAAACTCAGAGTCATAATTTTTATGAGTATGTGATTAATAATATTGTTAAAATTATAGACTAAGTCTCAGAGAGTACCTCTGCTGTCTGCTTATTATTTGAACAAGGATCAGTTTAAGCGGGATTGTCTTTCCTGGGACATGGAAAGAAAGTAAACTAAGTATAAAATGGTAACTTTCAAATATGTGGGATATCTTTGAACAGTTCAATGATTTTTTTCCACTTACCTGATCCTTTGAGCTTTTAGGTATAAAATAATTGTTTTTTCATTCCCATTTGGCTTTAGAATTAATTAATATATAGTAGTTTGGGGAGCAGTAAGGCATCTGGATTTTGGTTGTCCCTTGTTAGCCAGTGTTTTACCTTATAGTTGTTAGGAAAGAAAAACACATAATGGTTTGATTTTGTATGGTAAGATGTAATATTTAATTTTTTAAAATTTATTGATTGATTTTAGAGAGGAAGGGGCAGGATGGGTGAGGGAGGGAGAGAGAAAGAGAGAAGAGAGAGAGGAACATTGATTTGTTCCAGTTATTTATGTATTCATTGGTTGATTCTTGTATGTACCCTGACCAGAGATCAAACCCACACTCTTGGTGTATTTGGACGACACTCTAACTGAGCTAACCAGCCAGTAATATGTAATATTTTATTCAGAGAATATTAAAGAGAAAATGTTTTTGCACATTAATTGTATTCCTGAAACATTTATCAAAAGAAAAGTACATATTTTCATGCTGTATTAACTATTCAAGTAGAAAGATTTTTTAGAAGTCCATTCTTCACTTTGTGTGCTTGAGTGGCTCTGTTCTTTGATATCCAAAATGTAAATTAATATTTGCTTTTAATTATTTTGAGTTATGTTCTCTAAAACAAGCACTTTTTAAACTTTAAATCTGGAATAAAAATACAACATATCATTTATACTATAAAATTTCATACATTTTAATTTTTTGGATGTCATCAGTCACGAATTGATCACTGGACATCAGAAAATAATCTTATTTTGGTTCACATTATTATTAACTATTTCTGAAAGCTATGTTGTATTTTACTGTAGACAAAGTATGATGTAATTTATTTTGGCATTGGACACCCAGAGAGCAAGAAAATTTATACCAGTATTAGGCTGTAACAAGAAAGCCAGTAAAATTAAATATGAAGTGTATCAAGCGAGTAGTATTATTTTTATTTAACTGGATGAGGTAAGGATAAAAATCCCGAGTTAGATTGCCTTTCTAAGTTGTTCATTACTTATGCAAAAAAGCTTATAAATAAAAACATTCTGAATTCTGTACATGAGAACACCTTTGTTTTTCTTCTGTTAATCCTCACTTGAGGATATTTTTCCATTGATTTTTAGGGAGAGTGGAAGAGAGAGGGAAAGACAGAGAGAAACATCAATGTGAGAGAAATACATCAATTGGTTGCCTCTTGCATGAGCCCTGACCAGGGCCCGGGCTGGGAGGAGTCTGCAACCAAGGTACATGCCCTTGACCAAAATCGAACCCAGGATTCTGGTCTGTAGGCCGATGATCTATCCACTGAGCCAGAAAAGCTAGGGCAGAACACCATTCCTTAGAAATAAAATTAAAACTATACCTTGATCTAACTTTCATCCTTTCCTGTAAATTATACATTAATAATTTTTTTTTTTTTTTTGCTTTTCTCTGTTTCTCACTTTGTTTTGGATACATTTCCATGCATGTCCACCTCCATGACATCTGTATCCTTCTGTATGTACATTCTAATCTGCCCACTCTTCTGAACTCATCATTTAGACATCATCAATCTTATCTCGTGGGCATCTCAAATTTAACATGCTCAAACTTTTCCTCTCAACCTGTCCCTTTTTTGTAAATGACATCTTCTATCGTGTAGAGCCAGAAGTTTGGGTGCTGTGCTTAACTCATCTCCCCCACTCTTGACAGCCGCTAAGTCACCAAGCTCTGTCTGCATCCTGAATGTCTCTTAAATCTGGCCACTTTTCTTCATCTGTGTTGTCCACCTTCCAGCTGTGGGCTGAGGCTTTGCCATTTTTCAACCTGTCTCCTGCAATTGTCAATTAATGGTTTCCCCCATCTTTACTCTTGCCCCTCCCCAATCCCTTTTCCAGCAGCAACTTGAGTGATTCATGGAATGTATAACTAGTCATATCTGCCCTATTTAAACCATTCTGGTCACTCTCAAGGTCAAGTGAAATCCTTGTAGTTTCTACGGCTATCAGACCCAGAATGCCCCTCCTGACTTTTCAGGCACACGGTTCTTTCACTTTGCTCAGACACTTTGGCCATGGGTCCTTTCAGCCTCTACTTAGAAATAGCTGTGGTATCCATTTGCTTTACAGCAATGAAAAGTCCTCCCTAATATTACCCTGTTTGTGGCCTTCTACATCTTTTTCTATTTTCTTTTCCAGCCAGGAAAATTAGTGTAAGTCAGAAATACTTTCCTTTTCCTGGAACTCCTGTCATTTCCTGTGCATGTAAATCTCTCTGACAAATTATCACCCTTTTCTTCATCAAAAGGGTTTTAGTTTGTCTGTAGAATATACAATGAAGGGGTTCATTGCCCTTTGATAGCCTGACCTCTTTCAAGGAATCTTTTATTTTAAATTCTTGCTGCCTTTTTGTCTTTCTAAGCATCCTAACATATGGCCTTTAGTTGCTCTTCATTTTTCTCTATCTAAATATCACCTATAAGATAGGAAGATGTCACATTTTGCAACGATTTCTTAGGTTTATTGGTTTCACCAGAACTTTCTTATACCTTCTGATACTTTCCCAATAGATAAATAATTACAAAGGCCTTAGAAACATTAGTGATTGAATGTGGACTCAGTCATTGTCCACAGAACAAGGTCAGGATAACTGCATTTCTCCTGGACGTGTGTTATAAAGATATTTATTAAATCATTGTCTGTATGTAATAACTTCTTCCATGGAGTATTTGTGTAGCTAAAAGGAATGATACTAATATTTGAATTGTGGGACTTCCTCTAAGTATTTTAAAGAAGTTTGAAGAGATTGAAAATTGGATTTTATAAAATTTTATGCACATAGTATCTTCTGAGAACAGAGATGCTCAGAACTTTTCATATGATTGTTGGTATGGTTTATTATAAAGAGATGCATAGAGAAATGCCTAGAAGTGTGTATTAGGTTGTTGACATTGATTGCCTTAGAGATAAGAAGTCATATTGTAAAGATATATACTTCTTCCTAATACATACACATTAGAGTATGGGATAACGTTCTGTAACAAAGTTTCCTAAATACAGTGGTATGAAAGGGCAGGAATTTATTTACTTCCCATGTAACACTCTGGCTAGTTTATGCTGATGGGGCCAGTTAGTGTTCTATGGTCATTCGGGAGACACTGATGCTCACATGCACATTCCCATTCCCATCTTGCTTGCTCCGCTTTATCTACATTGGCAAATTTGAGTTTGAGCCATATCAGGAGCTCACAGGAAGAGAGAAATAAAGGAAGTCCAAGCAAGCAATTCTTTTTTCAAGGAAGTGAGGCCAGATTTGGAAACATCACTTTAACTTACAGTCCTTTGTGTAGAAATTAGTTTATCATGTCTAGCTATAAGGTAGACAGGTAAGTTCAGTCTGTGTCTGGGTGATCTTTTGTTTAGCTAAGACTATTACTGTCAAAAACATGAAAAGCAGATTTTAGGGGAAACCAGCAGTTTGTCACAATATACTTACATATTTAAAAATTTTAATGTATTATTATTTTAATTTATATTATACTAAACTTTAGATAATTATCCAGTCTCTCTGGATCACAATTTTATTTTTTTAATCCTCACCTAAAGATATTTTTACCTTTTTAGATAGAGTAGAAGGGAGAAAGAGAGAGCGAGAGAGAAACATTGATTGGTTGCCTCCTGCACATGCTCTGATCAAGGCTTGGGATCGAACCTGCAATCCAAATATGTACCCTTGGCCAAGACCCTTCATTGCACTAACCACTGAGCACCGGCCAGGGCATTTTTTCTTTCATCCTCACCCAAGGATATATTTTTATTGATTTTAGAGTGAGAGGAAGGAAAATGGAGGGGGCCATTTATGTGAGGGAAAAATATTGATGATTTGCCTCCCGTACACATCCTGACTGGGGATTGAACCCACAACCTTCTGGTGCATGGGACAATGCTCCAACCAACTGAACCACCTGTCCAGGGCACAGTTTTCTTATTTTTAAGTCTCCTTTTTCCTTGTAATTTTTAAAAACTCTATCACTGGTTACTGAAAGTTCACTAAAAACAGGTTCTGTTAATAGCTCCTTCATTTTTCTTCCTGTGATATCTTATTGTGACATGAGTAGTAGGGGTAGAATAAATGTTGATAGAAACACATGTTGACAGATGTAGATTAATTTGCTCAGAATATCAACATTGTTAAAACCTAATAGCAGATATTGGCAAACTTTTTTGGTAGAGAGCCAGAGATGCAATATTTAGACTTTGTGGAGTACATAGTCTGTGTTGCAACTACTTGACTCCATTGTTGTAGCATGACAACAACCACTGCTGTATTCCAATAAAATTTTATTTACAAAAATTGGTGGTAGGCGATTTGACCTGCTGGGAATAGTTTATTGAGACCCTTCATTTTAGGATCGCTATGTCCTCAAGATAGAAATAGGTACCAATTTAGATCTGTGGAGCTTCATTCTTACAGAGTATGAAATTGGAAAGTAGGTAAATAGATCACTGCTGGGGCTTAGGATGCAGTACTTCTGTCTGATGTTTATTATATACTAGAGGCCCGGTGCACAAAAATTTGTGCACTCAGGGAGGGGGGTACCCTCAGCATGGCCTGTGCCCTCTCACAGACTGGGACCCCTCGGGGGATGACCACCTGATGGCTTAGGCCTGCTCCCTGGGGGATTGGGCCTAAGCTGGCAATTAGACATCCCTCTGGCAGCCTGGCAGCACTCACGGGATGTCCACTTGCCAGCGGGGACCAGACCTAAGCTGCAGTCAGACATCCTTAGTGCTGCTGAGGAGGCGGGAGAGGCTCCCACCACCACCGCTGTACTGGCAGCCATCAGCCTGGCTTGTGGCTGATCAGAGCTCCCCCATGTGGGAGCACATTGACCACCAGGGGGCATCTCCTGCATTGAGCATCTTCCCCCTGGTGGTCAGTGTGTGTCATAGTGACCAGTCATTCCCAGTCTTTCTG
>NW_006289494.1:351734-377759 GCF_000327345.1 Myotis davidii | reverse complement strand
ATGCTGGCCAGGACTAAAGCTCCCACTCTCTCCTTTTTTTCTTTTTTTTGGGGGGGGGGTATTTATTTACCTTCTATAATTGAAACATTGTTGCTTTTGGAGCTCAGGGCCGGGCCGCGGCAGGCGGGTAACCTTGGCTTCCTTCATCACTGGAGCAAGCAAGCCTCCTGCTCGCTTCAGCTGTGTGGCTGCCAGCCACCATCTTGGTTGGGTTAATTTGCATATCTCACTGATTAGCCATTGGGAGGCGTAGCGAAGGTATGGTCAATTACCATGTTTGTCTATTATTAGATAGGATTGCCTTCTGCTCTACATTCTCATATCAAAGGATAATAATGAGCACTAAGATAATAATATACCTCTTGAGTGGCAGACATTGCATTCAGCATTATCCTATTTGTAGCTCATGACAATCATACAAAATAGGTTCAATTATTATCACCATTTTACAAATGAGGAAACTGAAACTTTTGAGAGCTTATATAGCTTACCCAGAGGTGACTTGGTACTTGAATTGGGGAGATTCTTTGCTTACTTGATCATTGTAAAAGTGAAGGCTCAAGAAGACTTGAATAGCAGGATAAGATTCAGTCTTTCTAGGTTTGTTTCACAGCATAATGGTACAGGTTAGAACAGCCGTGGGCAAACTACGGCCCACGGACCGGATCCAGCCTGTTTGAAATGAATAAAACTAAAAAAAAAAAAGACCGTACCCTTTTATGTAATGATGTTTACTTTGAATTTATATCAGTTCACACAAACACTCCATCCATGCTTTTGTTCTGGCCCTCTGGTCCAGTTTAAGAACCCATTGTGGCCCTCGAATCAAAAAGTTTGCCCACCCCTGGGTTAGAACTATTACAGAAGCTGGAGGGAATGAACAAATCTCAGATTTGCTTCAACTTCAGCTTTATTATGTTTCAGTTGCCCTGCTCTTCTTATGGAAGCCTGTTTTCCCGGATTTGAAATTCCTCTTTTCAGTACCTTTCATTCCTACTTAACATCGTTGTAATCTATGTGACCAAGATCAAGTACTCTTTTCATAAAGTCTTTCTATATCATAAAACTCTCCTGATACCATTCATGTCCCTCTTATAGCAGTTTATATTTGAACTTTACTTTGTAGTAGACATTGTGTATTAGGCTTAGTTTTTCCTACTAAATCAGTTTTTCCTACTAGATCAGAAGCTTTTCTCCTCTTCTTCCTCCTCCTTTATTCTCCTTCTCTTCTTCCCTTGATATATAATAAACTTCTTATGTTTATATCTATGAAATCATCACAGTTAAGATAGTGAACATTTCTTTCACCTCCAAAAGTTTTCTTTTGGTTTTTTGGTTTTTAAATGCCCATTTAAAAATACTTCATTTATTTTTTTCTTGCATAACTCAACAAGCTGATTTTATTTTATGTATTTACTTGAGGTCCGATGCATGAAATTCATGCAAGAGTAGGCCTTCCTTCCCCCGGCTGCCAGCACCAGCTTCCCTCTGGCACCTGGGACCTGGGCTTCCCTCTGGCTGCTAGCAGGTACCTGGGACCCGGGCTTCCCTTGCAGCCCCGGCTTCATCTGGAAGGTCATCCAGAAGGACGTCTGGTCTAATGAGCATATTACACTTTTATTATTATAGATTTTTAACGTTAAATTTATTGGGGTGAAATTGGTCAGCATGATCATATAGGTTTCAGGTATGAGTTTCTGTGGTACAAGGTCTGTATATTGCACTGTGTGCCCAACAGCCAAAGTCGGATCTTCTCCTGTGACCATATATTAGGACCTCCTTCTCCCCCAACCCCCTTTCCTCTGGCAACCACCACACTGTTGTGTTCATGGGCTTTAGTTTTATACCTCACATATGAGTGAAATCATATTATGGTTCTTAGCTTTTCCTGACTGACTTATTCCACTTAGTATTATATTCTCAAAGGTACATCCATTTTGTTGCAAATGGCAATATTTCATCCTTCCTTATGGCTCAGTAGTATTCCATTGTGCATATGTTCCACAGTTTTTTAATCCAGTCCTCTATCACTGGATGTCTTGGTTACTGTGAGTAATCCTGCAATGAACATAGGGGTGCATGTATCTTTGCAAATACATGATTTGGAGTTTTTTAGGTATATACCCAGGAGAAGGATTGCTGGGTCGTATGGTAGCTCTATTTTGAGGAATCGCCAGATTGCTTTCCATAGTGGTTGTAGCAGTCTACATTCCCACCAGCAGTGAATGAGGTTTCCCTTTATTCCACAACTTCTTCAACACTTGTTATTGCTTGTCTTGTATGGCTACTCACAGGTATGAGGTGGTATCTCGTAGTTTTGATTTGCATTTCCCTAATTGCTAGTGAGATTGAACATCTTTTCATATATCGATTGATTGTTCATATATCTTCTTGAGGGAGGTGTAGATTCAAAGCAATCCTGAGGAAAAAAAGAATGAAGCTGGAGGTATCACGCTGCCTGACTTCAAATTATACTGCATAGCTACAGTAATCAAAACAACATGGTATTGGCAGAGAAACAGACTGTCTATCAATGGAACAGAATAAAGAGTCCAGCTATAAAACCACATGTATATGGACAGATAATTTTTGACATAGGAACCAGAAACACAATGGAGTAAAGATAGTCTCTTCAATAAATGGTGCTGGGAAAATTGGAAAGCCACATGCAAAGGAATGAAACTTGATTGCTATTTGACATTGCACGTACAAAAATTAACTCAAAATGGATTAAAGACTTTTATTGAATCAAAGACCTAAATATAAGATCTGAAACAATAAGTTACATAGAAGAAAATATAGGTACCAAACTTATGGACCTTGGTCATAGAGAACATTTAATGAACTTGACCCCAAAGGCCAAGGAAGTAAAGGCAAAAATAAATGAATGGGACTAGATCAAACTAAAAAGCTTCTGCACAGCAAAAGAAACTGACAGCAAAACAGAGAGGCAGCCAATCAGATGGGAGGTGATATTTGCAAACAGTAGCTCCAGCAAAGGTTTAATATACAAAATATACAAAAGCTTCCTTAGAACCTTTGCAATCCATCTTCTCTCCAGTCCTGCCCCAGTGTAGCCACATGATCTGATTTCTGTCACTGTAAGCTGTTTTACATTTTCTGTAATTTTATATTACTACTAGAGGCCTGACCTGTGGGGATCAGGCCAAAACTGGCTCTCCGACATCTTCTGAGGGGTCCTGGATTGCGAGAGGGCAGTTTTGGGGTGACGCACCCTGGAATCGGGCTCCCTCCTCTCTGGTTCCAGGTGCATCACTCAAGAACCGCAGCTGCTAAGTCACCACAGCTTGACAGCAGCTCCTGTGTTGAGTGTCTGTTCCCTGGTGGTCATTGCGTGTCATAGCTACCAGTCAGATGGTCGGACGGCTGCTTAGGCTTTTATATATATAAATGCTCATATGGTATGCATTATTTTTTGTTTTGTTGAATTCATAATAATTTTAAGATTTATCTTTGTACATATTAGTGATTCATTTCTTTTTATTGGTGTGTAGAATTCCATTGTATGGACAAACCATATTTTAAAGATTCATTTACCTATTGATGGACATTTAGATAATTTCCAGTTTTTGACTATTGTAAATCAAGCTGTTAACCTTTGTGCATAAGTGTTTGTACAGGCATATGGTTTTATTTTAAGTTGGGTAAATACTTGAGAGTGAATATTTAACTTTTTAAGAAGCTGCCAAATAGTTTCAAAGTGGATGTATAAACTTATATTCCCCACCCAAGGGTATGACACATCTTTTTTTTTTCACATCTTCACCATCACTTGCTATTATCTGTCTCTCAACCTTTAGCCACTTAAATTAGTGTTTGGTGATATCTTGTTGTGTTTTTTTGCAATAGAGATGTTGAATTTTTTTTTTCTTTTTGTGCTTAGTGGCCTTTTGTATATGTTTTGTGAAATGTCTGTTCAGATCTTTGCTTTTATTTACATTTTGGTTTGTTTGTTAAGTTATTATTGTATTGTTAGCATTCTTTATATATTCCAGTTACAAGATTTTGTCTGATATATGTGTTGCGAATATTTTATCTCTGTCTGTTGCTTGCCATTTCATTTTCTTAACTATATCCTTTGAAGGACAGACTTTTAAATTTTGACAAAATACAACTTGTTGATTATTTTCATAATTTATAGTTTTTGTGTACTAGGAATCTGTTGCCTATCTCATGCTAAGAGATTTTCCTCCTATATTTTCTTCTATGTTTTGCACTTTTAGGTTTTATTTTTAAGTTTGTGATTCAACTTGAGTTAATTTTTGTGTATGGTGTGAGTTAGCGTTGAGGCTATTTTCTTTTTTCCTAAATGGATATCTCATTGTTCCACCCCTTATTGAAAAGACATTTATTTCCCCATTGAATTGACTTAGCAATTACCAGCTTCTTAAATTTACATTTAGAGTTTTATTGCTACCTCAAGTTCAGATATTTTTTTGTTGTTACTTGAAGTGAATGAGATGGTTAAATTTGCATTGTTCTTGCTAGATCATAGAAAAGTGGTGATAAATTTCTCCTGATAATAAGAATTAGATTTTTAACTGACTTATTGTTCTCTAGTTCAATCTGATCTTTTATTTTTAGGTGTTATACATAATATTGCATTACTTCGAGAGGTAATAATCAACTCACGCTTTATAAAAGGAGATATCAACACTAAATTTCTTTCTGATGTATATCCTGATGGCTTTAAAGGTTTGTATGCATTGAAGTATTTTAATATTAAAGTTATTATTTTTTACTTATTGTAATGTATACTTTTTTCTATTTTAAAATTAAGGCCTTTGCCTATATTATACTTGATTTATTAACATACTTAGAATATCCTAGACTATTGACAGTTATGATTTTGAGTATTCATGAGTAATTCACAAATGTGTAATCTATAATTTTGATGAGTAAAGAATTAAACTATGTGGAATGTGTACTAGTCCAATTTTGAAGCAAACATATAGCCAGAGAATTAGCTTACCTGATTTTCTAATTTCTGCAAGTCAGAAGAGTTCTGCAGGAACTGTAATTTAATAATTAAACACTATATGTGTATGAAAATTAGCGCTGAAAATTTCAGAATACCTGTTGCTATTCCTGTTTATAAAAATGAAGATGTCTAAGAAGATGATGGTTTATATTCTTAAAAAATTGGTTTTGAGTAAAATAATGAGTGGAATGTGAAAGTTAGTACTGCAAAGTTATCAGTGAGTGTTTCCAAGTAGTAGGAAAATTGCTTATCAAGTTAGAGACAGAGAAAACCATTTAGTGAGCATTGAAAACATAGTTAAATGATATTAAGAAAGGACACGACTTCCATGAGACTTAATAGAAATGTTATTCATGTGAAAGCAAGAAGCCTCTACATATATTTCTAATGAACTTAGGGATATACGAAAATTAGATATTCTCTCACAAATATCGTGTTCTTTATATCCATTTAAAGTTTTTTACTAGATAAAATTTCTCAACCATTTTAGAAAATGTATTTAGATTGAGGTCAACTTCATGTAGTTGAACTATTGAATACATTTACAAAGCAATTTCTTACCTCAGAATTTGCAGTACAGTATTTTCGTAAGACTAAATGGAGATTATTGTTTTGATTGTTCTCTCCAAAACTTTAATGCTACAGTGTTTTATCATTAGTACCAAGAGAAATAGGGAATGTTTTTTATTTGGGAACTGAAATAAGACTAATGAATCATCAGTCGTTTTCCTGAACTTTTAAATTTTTGTAAATATAAAATACAATCTTAATATATTACAATTTTATATTTGCATGATTATTTCATGCTATCATGAAGTTAGGAACCACTTATGTTATTGCTTTTTATTGTATTCCTAGCAACTACACAAATTCTAGGTTCAATCAGGATTTTCAGATGCTTTTGTGGCTGCCTGGTGAATGCATCTGTGGAGGTGATATGACATGAAACAGTAGGCAGAAGAAGCAGCAGGACAATACTTCAGGGAACCTTTCAAACAGGCATATTGTATGTGTGTATGGGTTCTTATAAATGCACACATTTACATATGTGTCTCTATATATATGCATGTATGACATAGAGAAGAAAATGGGGAATTAAAATTTCTAATTGGAGTTTACTCTGTGCTGTACATGTAACAGTAATGTTCCAAATTCTTAAGGGAACTCAGATATTTACCTAGAACCTAATATTAAAATTTATTGTGATAAACTTAATATATTACATTGGTTTTTTTTGGTAGGAAATTATCAGCATTGTCACAATAATTGTGTTTATTATGCTTATGCAGAATTTTTAAATTCTTATAAGTTATTAGAATGGCCTTTAGCAATTTTAACCTCAGCTTTCATTTTACATGTGAGGAAGCCAAAGCACAGAGAGATTAGGGCTAAAAAACCAGTAATATGATAAAACCAGAAATTGAATTTAGAGCTTTCAACTTTTCTTTTAGTACTCACTCAACTTTGGAAGGATTCAAAGTCATAAATCACAGAAGTTTCAGAGTATGTTGTATGTTGTCATATTGCCTGTAAGGACTTTGAAGTACATACCTATATTTACCATTCTTCATGTCTACCTCTTATTTTCTCATGTGATTTCATTGTCAGTTCTTTCTTCTCTGAATGGCTACTATCTCTTGTTCTTTATCTTCAGATTACTCTGTCCACCCCCCAACCCCCCCGTTTATCTCTAGAGCAGGTCTTAAATGTATTAAACTGTGTCATTTTGATTGTTTGATATATGTGCCTGAAAGAGCAGCAGGAAGTGGCAACTAAAGTTAATCCAGGATCTTCTCCATATGTTTGAGGCAGGGTCACTTTGCCCCTTTGGGATTACCCATCTGCTTTCCATCTGTCCAGCTATCATAGGCCTATGCATAGGCAAGTGCCTATTTTTATAACTGCATAGAAATTTTTTATGATAGGTGTTTACTATCCCAAGTTTATTTGTAGACTAGGACAGTGTTCCTAAAGGTTCCTAGATTGAACTTTGAAATGATTGTAAGTTTTAAAAATAGGATACACAAGAATTTGTTCTTCATGTCAACTTATTTTATTCTATTGTTGCAAAGCTATTTTCCTTTGATTAAAAAAAAATAAATGGAAATGGGGATGAAGGTATTTTGATTCTGAAATAAAGAAAAAATGAGAAAGTATTTTAAGACCTATAATTTCTGTTGTCCTGTAGTGAACATTTTGGATTTATTTCTCTGCTGCATTACTACACTGAAATCGCCAGCCTCATCAAAAGAAATGATCAAAATCACCTGAAAAGTTGCAAAATTTTTATAGACATTTGATTCAATATAAGAAAAATACCTTTAATTATACTCCCCCCCCCCCCCCCCCCCCGCCCACTGAATTAGGTCAAGGATTTCTTTACCTTTAAGAGTGGCACTATGATATATGGACTGAAGTGTGACCTTTAAAGATCCAGTCATTAAAATTATTTCCACAAATAATAGATGTAAGCTCTAGAAGAAATTCAAAGACAAATAATACATTTTTCGTGCTCTTGAGCTTACATCACAAGAGAAATAAACATGTAAAAAACTAATTACAGGATAGACTAAAATAAGTGCTAAGTAAAGATATAAGCAAAGTACCTTAATAGAGGCAAAAGGAACCAATTCTGATTTAGGGAATCAAAGCTGGCTTCAAGGACAACGTAGCATTTAGACTGTTGAAACACCTTTCCGAGGACTCTATTCCATAGGCTCCAGGGCTGCCAAATGCCTTGAGAGAACCACTGTGCACATCTCCTCCTAATCCATCCTTTTTGATGTAATGTTGATAGTTTGAAATTAGCCCAGGAGAAAGCATTTACAATGAGGATGCTGCATGCTGGGGCTTTCCCTGCCCTTCAGTTTCATGAAGCTCCTCCACATAGAAAATTGTGCTGCAGATCTGGAAAGTATCTGTGTTCTAATGGTGAATATTTTTAGTCATTGCTCTTTTAAATGATTTTTTTAAACATAATGTTTGAATTGCCTCATTTCTTTCAAATGAATTTAAATAACTATCCAAGTGTTTTTTTCTTTTATGAATTTTACAAGTAGCATCTTGTTGATGATTGAGCATTCAAATTGCCTACACTGTACCATTTAATACTCTGCTATCTGTGTATAGTACTGTGGCAAATAATAGTGTTAGAAATTGTGGTGAAATGAAACTCGGAAGGGACATTTTAACCTGCAGACCCTGGAATATAGAATCCTGCCTTGACTCACACACTTTTTGAGGAATTGTGCAAATAGAGCAGATTTCCCTGCTGCACAAGACTCAGCCAGACCAGGGGGCCTTCCTAAGCCTTGTTAGGCTAGACCACTGTCCCCAGGTCCACTCTATTATGCTAGGACCTAAAGAGGGGAAGGAGAGAGATTGGTGGGCTGGTTGGTTGGGATTCAAACCCTGACTGCATGCAAGAGTATCACACCTTTATTTTCCATTAATCCTTCACACTGCAAAACATGCCCTACCCAATGTCCTTGACCAGCCACACTCCTTTTCTACTTTTCCTTTATCCTCTACTTAGACGTTAAATTTGGGATGAGGAGTGATAAAGAGAAGCAGATGTGAAGAGCCTTAAGTATGGTTTTCCTAGAGATCTGAGTATGTTTTTTTTTATTTGTAATTGTTTTGTTCTGTACCTGCTTAATATTCCTTTTCTCTTTTTTTTAGAAATTAGACTATAAACTTCTAGTTAGCAGGATTTTTTTTCTCATTTGAATAATATTGCTCCCTCCCATTTCTACTGCAGGCTCCGGTGTCTGGAATAATACTAGCTCCATAAGAGATGCTGGATAGTATACTTGTTTGAATGATTCATAATTCTAAAAGATAGAAGCATAGATGTTGACATTATGTATTTGATTGATTGCTTGATTGATTTCCCTCAGGACACAAGTTAACAGAGAGTGAGAGAAACCAGTTATTGGCAATAGCATCATCATTGTTTGTGGCATCCCAATTAAGAGCACAACATTTTCAAGAACATGAAAATTCAAGGTATGTTAGATCATTTAAAACATAAGACATGAACAGAAAAATATTAATTATCTAAAAGACAGGAAATTACTAATAAAAGATCTAACTAATCTCAATTCTAGACGTTCTTATGAGTGTTTGAAGTATAGTAAAGTTATAGTGCTTAAAAATTGCTTCAATTCAGTTCAAATGAATTTTTTAAATTCAAAAAGAAAAAGGATGTTTGCCCCTTTAATTTGGACTTTATTAGAGGTAAGAAAATACTCTGAAAAGTTACAGGAAGACTGTTCAAGTAATTTGTATTTATTATTTCTGTTTTATTACTTTGTTAATCTTTTCTGTTTGTTTTGTTAATCCTCACCCGAAGATATTTTTCCATTGATTTTTAGAGCAAGTGGAAGGGAGGGGTAGAGACACAGAGAGAGAAACATTGATGTGAGAGAGACACATCGATTGGTTGCCTCCTGCACTCACGGGATCAAATCTGCAACCCAGGTATATACCCTTGACCAGGTAAGAGCTGCCGCTCTAGCCACTGAGTCAAACCGGCTAAGGCATACTTTGTTAATCTTGATAAAAGTTTTGAGAAGTGTTATAGTAATAAAATTTAGGATAAATCTTAGTAATTTCAAAAATATAAATATGAGCCCGGCCAGTGTTCTCAGTGGTTCAGCTCAACCAATGAACCAGGAGGTCACGGTTCAATTCCTGGTCAGGGCATATGCCGGATTGCTGGCTTCATCCCCAGTTTGGGGTGTGCAAGAGGCAGCCGATCAATGATTCTCTCTCATCATTGATGTTTCTATCTCTCTCTTTGCCCTTCAGAAGACACCACCAAGAAAATTATAAAACAAGATAGCAAATGGCAGAATGTATTCAGAGTTATCTAATAAAGGACTTGACTATATAATATGTAAATAATTGTTACAATTCAATGGTAAGCCAAACAACCCAATTAAAAGATTTTGGCCTAGATTCTTTATTAAAGAATTTATATCAATGGCAAGTAAGTTCATGAAAAGATGTCCAACATCATCAATCATTAGATGAATCCCAGTTAGAACCCCAATACTATACTGCCACACACCATTAGAATAATTTACATTAAGTGAGTGGTTAAATAAATGTATAACCATGCAATAGAATACTGGTTAACAATAAAAAAGAATGAAGTATGCTATACATGCATCAACATACATAAATCTAAAAATAAAATCATGCTAAGAAAAAGAAATCAGCTAAAGAAGACTACATGTGATTTCATTTATTTGAAATTTCTAGGAAAGGCAAAAGTGTAAAGCCAAAGATGAGTGGTTGCCTGGGTGTGGATGTTGATGTCACAGAATTACATCTGTATACAGCCAGTGCCCCAAGCCATAACCCAACAGTTATTCCTATTTCACCATCATCCCAGAATCCTCCTCCCCTGCTACTACTGATGAACTCATTACACGTTAGAAGTTCCAAAAAATTATACCAATAAAATACATAGGCTAGAGCTTAGTTATGTAGATACTTGTGCACATGTTACCTGTATAACAAGCAATTATTTTATTTTTGGTTAGTTTATTTTTCTACTGAACTTATCATTTATTTAGTATGCCAGTTTATTGTAAAATTGGTACCCATAACAACAGAGACCTATAACATCTAGATAAATATATGGGGGGAGGGGAGCGGGGAAGGAAGGGGAGTGAGAGAGACATCAATATGAGAAAGACACATTGATTAGTTGCCTCCTGCACTCTTGGGATCAAATCTGCAACCCAGGTACGTACCCTTGAGACTGGGAATCAAACCCATGTGCAGGCCAACACTCTAATCACTGAGCCATGCCAGCCAGGGCTATATTGATCTTTTGACAAAGTATAGTCTTGTGTAGACAAAGTGACTTTAGTTTTGCTTATTCACAGAAGAGGTCCCTGATAGCAAAGCTGATGTAAGGCGGTTGTATTCTCACATTTTGGCTTCAGAATCATGTTTTCATTATTGGCTTGGGAATCGAGTCTAGTGTTAGCCTCCAGGTGTGGCTACATATTCCTCTGTCATGGGTGTGCTCATGTAATGTTTATGCTTCCAAACCCAGTGGCCTCCAGCCCTTCCTTTGTTTTGCTTGTTTTGGCTGCTCATTTTATTTTCCCAATTTCTCTATGGGTTTCACTCTTTCATCATTTATGACTTGGAAAAAGACATTAATAGTATGTACCCACAGTATTTGGATAGTAAAAAGATAGCAGTACATTTTAGAAAAAAAGGTTAATGTGCGAAACAATAGCAATTTTTCTTACGATGACTGTAAATAAATTTGGTGAGCATAATTAAGGTTTTACATAAATATATGCTGACTTACCATGGTATTATTTTTCTTTTTAACTATCCTGTTCTTAAACATTTTTGACAGAAATGCATCATTAAAAGTTGTGTTAAGCAATCATTTCATGTTACTTGAAGCTAAAATTATTTTGTTGGCATTGTGGTTTGGTATAATAATTTGTTTCTCTAACAGTTAATGATTGCAGGAAAAAATAGTAAGGAAAACAATTTTGCCCCTTTCAGTAATCTTTTATTTAGTTTTACTTAAAAAAGCCCATTTCCCTGAGGGCCAAATACTGCTCACAAGTCAGGATTCACTTTTCTAAGCTGGGCCCTGCCCTTGCTTTACTTTACTCTAGCCAGCGGTTCTCAACCTGTGGGTCGCGACCCCTAAGACCATCGGAAAACACATATATAATTACATACTGTTTTTGTGATTAATCACTATGCTTTAATGATGTTCAGTTTGTAACAATGAAGTTGGGGGTCACCACAACACGAGGAGCTGTATTAAAGGGTCGCGGCATGAGGAAGGTTGAGAACCGCTGCGTCCAGCCCACCTCTGTCATCCCAAGCTTCTCAGGCACAGTGAGTGCCGCTCTGCCCTCGGTAGGTGTCTCTGTTCCTCCTTCCCCATCAGTATTTCTGCATCCGTTGCTTTCTTTCCTTAAGTTGTGTAACTATGCAAATTGCCCTGCAGCCTTTCTTATGATTTGGCAGTTAAACTTTCTAATTCCATGATTTAACCTTCCTATTAAACTATCTGACTCGTTTATCACTTCTAGGGATTGCCAGGGCCACTTTCCTGGTGGTAGACTGTCTGGTGGCCAAATCTCTCTTCCCTAGGAGAGGGCTGTTTTGCATTACTTTGTATGGTGGGGGAATTTGGCAGGAGTTGTGGCTCAGACTAAGGCCTTTACTCCCGTTTAGATGTCAGTCCTGGGGATTAAGCCATGCTGAGGTGCATGTGGGCAGTTTATGTTTTCTTCTATTTTAAGGCATTTAAAAGTAAATGTTGATGCAGGTATATAGTATATAATTAGATTTGGTTGGCTTCTTTTTACTTGTTTGCTTCCTTTTCTTCCTTTACCTTTTACACCATTCCCCAGAGGATGTATTCAAAACCCTAAACATCTTAATCATCAATATTTAACTCTTTAATCCATTTTGAATTAATTTATGTGTATGTTATGAAACGAGTTTCATTTTTGTGATTTGGAAGTTTATTTATAAAATATTTCAGCCTTACCCCTCCTACCCAAAGTAGTATTTCTTTATAATTCCAAGGATGGCAAGAAAGAAATTTTTGTCTTAAGCCCGTGGTTGGCAAACTGTGGCTCGTGAGCCACATGCGGCTCTTTGGCCCCTTGAGTGTGGCTCTTCCACAAAATACCACGTGCGGGGACACACATACAGTGCGATTGAAACTTCGTGGCCCATGCGCAGAAGTTTGCCGACCACTGTTTAGACTGTTTGGGCCATGTAACAAATTATCATAGACTGGGTGGCTTAAATAACAAATATTTACTTTTCACAGCTCTGGAGGCTGGAGTTCAAGATCAGGTGGCAGCAGGGTCAGGTTTTGGTGAGGGCTTTGTTGGAAGCTGCAAAAACCCTACTTATATCTTCACATGGCGAAAGAGGGCAAGCTAATTCTCTGGCCTCTTAGAGGGGCACCACTCATGAGTGCTCCACCCTTGTGGCCTAATTATTCCCTAAACTCCCTTTTCCAAATACTGTAACTTTGGGCATTATATTTCAACATAGGAATTTGGGGTACACAAGCATTCAGTAGCAGTGAGTCCATGCGCAGAGAGTGCGTGACCTCCTCTTCCCCTCCATCTCTTCCCTTTCCTCCCTCTCTCACCACCCATTCTCTTCTCTCTTTCTGCTTCCCTCCCTTCCTGTACCCTCTCCTCTTCTTTCCTTCTCCCAATTGTGTAACTTGCATGCACACACACAACACATACAAATGAGTAGATGTGTGTATGTTAAATAAATACATTCTGTGGTTCTTTTGGCTCCTTCACCTGAAGTTTCACAATGGTTGACGTGTTGCAGTGGAACCAGTATTGAGATGTCAAGAGTCAGGATTTTGGTCCTAGTGCCACTACCAAGTATTAAGGTGGAACAAGCCTTTGTGCAAATGTTTCAACTTCTGACTCCAGTTTCCACCTCTGAGAAATGGCACTGTTGGATTGGACAATTCCTGAAATTTTTTTCAGCTCAGGTCCTATTTGAATTGCATGAGGCAGACACTTTTACTTTCTGGTTTCTACTTTAGCCTTCTATTTCCCTCTTGGTATTTGAGCAAAGGTTAAAGACTCAAGAAAAGGAACACTTCACTATGGGCTACGGTTATGCTGATGAAAATATTTCCGCCTGGAAGGTTTAAAAATGCAGCATTCACTTTGTGGAGGATTACTCTGTGTGTATGGAGTCTGTGTGTAATCACCACTTTGAGCTCATACTTTGTAGAACATATCAAGTATCTTGACTGGCTACAGAGCCTGTCATCAGTTTAACTCTTTTAGTCACAGTAGCATAATGGGAAATTATATTCACTTGAATAGCAGTCGTTGTGTCTACATTTGTATTGCATTTTCTTTCCTCATCTGGCTTCCTGATAAAATGGAGAATCAATATTTTAGTGACTTTTACCTGACAGATGCAATTATCTGTGCGTTGGGTGTTTTTTTCTTTTTCCTGTTAAAAAGGTGTCCTTTCCTGGTTTTAGATTTATAATTCATTTCCCATTCTTAAGTTTTCAATTAGAAGAAAAAGTTTAAGGTTTTAAAATATGACTTTAATCATTGAAAGATATAATTGGAAAAGAAACAAAAGATAGCTATATGAAAACAATTCCCAAGTAAAGGCAAGTATTTTTATAGATACATATTGGCTCTTTTACTTAAATGTATCTGAATTTAAAAGGATATATCACAGTATTAACACATTTTCACCGTCTGTGACACTAAAACGCAACTTTTATATTATACTTGTTTCATATTTGTTCTCAGGTTAGCTGCTTCATTATAACAATTAGGTTGATGTTTTAATAACGGACTGTATAATGAAAAATAGTACTTAGGACGTATATTCACAAACATACATAGTCATACTATGCCTCTGGAAATATCTACTTTCACTTGAGCAATAAATGCACTAAAAGTAGCAAAAGGGGAGAAAACATTAATTTAGTTAATTTCCTTTATGCTTGCCTTACTTTTAGTATCTCTGTTATGATATTTTCATTTATTTAATTAGACCATCCTGGATGATTTAGAAATTTATGTGAGATTAAGCACAAAATATTGATTAAATGGATGAAATGTCATATTTATAATTTTTTGCTAAATAGTACATTTTAAAATATATCTCTTTAATTCTACGATAAGAGCTGAATGGAAGACAAAATAGCCTCATTATTGCAAGAGAATTTCTCTGTTCCCTGCAATGACTCCAAAAGCTCTTGCACACTTCATCAGTATTATTGTAATTCTTTGGCTGCAGGATATTTGGCAGCTGTTGCACCCCACTGGCAAATCCTATTCATACTTCTTTCCCATTCACCATTGCCATTGGAGAATTGATTTCTCTCTCCTCTACTCTAACCTTTCCCAATTCATTTTGGATTGTTCAATGTGAAACATTTTAATTTCATATCATACAGCTATTCAGCTCACAATCCCTTTTTTAACCTGTCACCAGGGTAACAGCATAGCATGCTTTCTTTAGGCAATCAAGTTTTTATTTCACATGCTTAATGTTGCATTAAATGTTTGCATTTTGTTTAACCCCCTTAAATACTTTGAACTCTGGATATGTTTTGCAGGATAATGAAATTCTTGATTTTTGAATCAAAACTAAATCGACACTATCAATACATTCAGAATAAAATGTCAAATGATTAATTTATATAATTCAAAGATTAGTATTAAAATCCAAGTTAGCTGATCTGTGTAAGGAAATCTTCTGTAGACAGTGGAGGAATATTTGTATATGTAGCCCTGTTCCAAAAAAGGACTTAAAGGCGTTTAAAGAGATTTGTCAGTGAGATAAGTAAAAATTTAAAAGAGTAATGGAATTAGCAAATGGAAACTTTATATCTTTTAAAGACATTACTTGATTTTTCAGTGTAATGCTTTTTTCTGTATTTGTGTGTATACCATAAAGATTTATGTCTTTGATTTAAGATGAAGTAAAGTACTATTGTGTGGTTTAGAGTCTCTTCTAGGAGATGGATTTGGGCATTGTGTTTATCTATTTAGTACTACCTTTTCCTTAAAATAAGTAATTAAATTAAAATGATAGATTATACTAGATGAAATGCATATATTTAGATCTTGATTCTTTTAATTGAGTATATTTAAATTTCTATTTATACTGGTACTTTTTCCATCTTTATCCCAAATAATAGTTTCAGTGAAATTTGTTCTGTGAATAAATTTTAAGAATTTAGGATATTCTAAGAAATATAAAAAAATGCATAAGAAAAGGAACAGCAGAGACTAGTAACCTATGTTATTTGAAAGCATTATCATTTTAGAAGATATTAGCATAGTAATTGTTTAAATATCCTAATATACTATTATACAATCCCACATTAATGTATAGGATAAACTCTGAATTAAGCTGCCCATTTTTTATAAAACCATCTTTTTATTTTTACCTTTTTTTGGAACTTTAATATATATATATATAAATTCTCTGATCCTTGATTTAGTGTTCTTTGTAATTTCTGTTTTTCTACAGTGTGTTGGACTAATTCTTATTTTGAGTGCTCATTGAAACTAATAGTCCTGGATCTAGATAGCATTGGTCTACATGACTAATGTTCTTACTATCTATTTTACAAAGGTCACTTTCTTTCAGTAGAGTAAATTCCTGAATATACAGTTTAATGATGACGGTTTTTACCTACAGAGTTAGTTATTAGATCACTCCAAAAATAACAAATAGCACTCCGTATTGTAAGATGCTTGGGCTTAGAATAATGGCAAAACAGTTCCTGTCCTTTAGGAGGCTTAGGGTAGAATGGTGTAAGAAGACATTACAAAGATAATTATCAACTCTGAAGATTGTTAGAGGAAAAGGCAAAGTCATTGTCCTGGTGGGGAAAAGAAATATCATTTGCAAGTTTGTCACATTATTAAAATGTCCAGTTTTTGATAAAAAGTTACAAGACATGGAAAGAAATATTAAATGTATGGCCCATTCACAAGATAAAAAGTAAATAGAAACTGTCCAGGAGGAGCCCCAAATGTTTTGCACATTATTCAGTGACATTGGCCTCTTAAAAACATGTGCAAAGGGCTAAAGGAAACCAGATATGAAGAATTAAAGGACAGCATGGGAATCATGTATTGTAAAATAGAAAATAGCAATAAAAAGGTAGAAATGACTGAAAAAAAAGCAAATAGAAATTCCAGAGATGAAAATACAGTGCATGTAATGAAAAGTATACTACAGGGACTCATCAGCAGATTTGAGCTGGCAGCAAAAATAATCAGCAAATTTGAAGGTATGTCAGTTGATTTATTCAGAAAGAAAAATGTACAGAGCCTCAGAGACCTGTAGGAAACAATCAATGCATCAACTATACATGCTGTGAGTCCCAGAAGGAGAATAGAAGACAAAGGAACAGAAGAATATTTAAAGAAATCATGGCTGAAAATTCCAAATTTATGAAAAACATTCATTTGCACAGTGAAGAAGCTTGGAAAGCTCCAAGTAGGATAAATCCAAAGAAATCCACACATACATACATCAGAGTTAAACTGTCAAAAACAAGAATCTTAAAAGCAAGAGAAAAATAGCTCATCATGTAAAAGGGATCCTCAATAAGATTTTCACATTTTACCAGATAGCATAGAGCCCAGAAGAGAATGGGTTACATATATAAAGTACTGGGGGCAGAGGTTGGAGGCAGGGAATGTCAATCAAAAATTCTATATCCAGCAAAAATATCTCTTCAAAATGGAGTAGACCAGCGGTTCTCAACCTGTGGATCACGACTCCTTTGGGGGTCGAATGACCCTTTCACAGGGGTCACCTAAGACCATCAGAAAACACATACATAATTACATATTGTTTTTGTGATTAATCACTATGCTTTAATTATGTTCAATTTCTAACAATGAAATTGGGAGTCACCACAACATAAGGAACTGTATTAAACGGTTGCGGCATTAGGAAGGTTGAGAACCACTGCAGTGGCCATTAAGAAGTACCCAGGTAAACAAAACCTGAGTAAATTTGTTGCTAGCCATTCTACCGCTCAAGAAATATGAAAGGGCCCTTCCTCACTTTGTTGGAGTGTCATCATGTACACCAAAAGATGGCTGGTTTGATTTCAGGTCAGGGCACATACCCAGGTTGCTGGTTTGATTCCTTGTCAGGGTGTGTGTGGGAGGCAACCAATGGATGTTTCTTCTCACATTGATGTTTCTCTCCTTCTCTCTAAAATCAATTAAAAAATATGAAAGAAAGTACTTCAGGGTGAAATGAAAGGACATTAAACAGAAGCATGGGTAATAAAGAGCACTGGTAAAGATTACTACATTAGTAAATATAAAATATAGTATAAGTATATTTTGTTTTGTAGCATCTTTTCTGATATAATTTAAAGACAGTAATTCAATAATTATAAATCTAAAGCATATAATATATACAGTTATTCTTTGTATGACAATACAAAGATAAAGGCAGAGGAAATGGAGCTATTCTGAAGCAATTAAACTAGCATTAATTCAAACTAGAGTGTTTAAAGATAAGGTGCTAATTGTAATCCTCAGGTTAACCACTAAGACGGTTGCTTTACAAAATAATAAATGAAACATTAAGTGAATTAAAATGGTACATTAGAAAATATCTATTTAAGAAAAGAAGGCATTAATAGAGGGAAGTTGAAGAACAAAAAGGTAATGACATATAGAAAGAAAAATAAATATAGCAAATGTAAATCCAACCTGAAGAGGAGTTATATTAAGTGTAAATAGATTAAGCACTCTAATCTAGGACAGATATTGGTAGAATGGATAAAAAACAAGATCAAAGTATATGCTTTCTACAGTATATACAGTTTAGATTTAAAGACATTATAGGTTTAAAGGAAAATTATAGAAATATTTACCAGACAAATACTGTATTTATACTAATATTACTAATACTACTGTCAGACAAAATTTTTTACGACAAAATTGTTACTAGAGACAAGTAGGTATATTTAATAATGATAAAAGTGTCAACCCATCAGAAAGCTGTAAGAGTTATGAACATACAGTAAATCCTCACTTAATGTCTTGGTAGACTCTTGAAATGACATAACAAAACCAGTTTTCATTAGACTGATTTAAACAAGAGTTAAATTCCTATGACATATTTCTGGTCACAGTAACATTAGCACATTTCTAAGTAAATACCCACTATACTTTTAATATTAAACTTTGAAGTAAATATGAAGTATACATATATTTTGGAAAGATTAAGAAACAAGTTAATTATTTTCCAACTGGCTTATTCCAGCTCAGGGTTGTGGGTGGCAAGTCTATTTGGGCAGCTCAGTTTTCAAGATGATAATCAACCATGAACAGGATCCTATCCTTTGTAGGGTGCGCTCATATACACTCACACTCACTCTGATTGGGACAATTTAGACACCAATTCACCTCATGTGCACATCTTTGGGATGTGGGAGGAAACTGGAATCCTTTGAGAAAGCTCACACAGACATGGGGAAAACATGCAGACTTCACACAGACAGTGGCCCCAGCTGGGAATCATTTATTTTCATCAACATTATAACAAAATGACCTTAAATGAAATATTATTCAAGAACCTGCTGTATATGTACCCAATTACAGTTTTCAAATATATGATCCAAAACTGAAATTTCAAAAAGGAGAAATTGACACTTTGATAATAGATGAAGATTTTATTTCATTTTTTAAATTAAATCATTGAAAGTATTTATTTTTTAAATTAAATCATTATTGTTGAAAGTATTGACCTCTTTTAGTCTGCCCCCGCCCCCCACCCCAGGCCTGCACTACCCTATTGTCTGTGCCCATGAGTTATGTATACATATATATATACACACAAGTTCTTTGGTTGCTCTCTTCCCCACCCACTTACCCATCCACCCTTGTCTTCCCTCTGAGATTCCACAGTCTGTTCCATGCTTTTATGTTTCTGGATATACTTTGTTCATCAGTTTATTTTGTTCATTAGATTCCACATATGAGTGCGATCATGTTATTTTTGTCTTTCTCTAACTGGCTTATTTTACTTAGCATAATATTCTCTAGGTCCCTCCATGCCATCTCAAAGGGTAAGAGATCCTTCTTTTTTACTGCTGCATAGTATTCCATGGTGTAAATGTGCCACAGCATTTTTATCCACTCATCTACTGATTGACACAATTAGCTATTGTAAATTATGCTGCTATGAACATAGGGGTGCATACATTCTTTCTGATTGCCATTTCATGTTTGTATTAGAATATATTCCTAGAAGTGGAATCACTGGGTCAAAAGGCAGTTCCATTTTTAATTTTTTGAGGAAACTCCATACTATTGAAACCAAAATCTCAGACATCTCTTGTAGCAATATGTTTGCCGATACAAACATATTTGTAGAGCAAAGGAAACTAAGGAGAAAATAAACAAATGGGACTATGTCAAAATAAAAAGCTTCTGCACATGTTTACAATGGGGGAAAAAAGGTAACACCTGTAATACTTTCAACAATAAAGATAAAAGATAATATCAGGAATGTAAAAAGGCAACCTACAGAAAAGGAGAAAATACTTGCAAATCATATATTTGATATACTTTTTGTCTAGAATATATAAAGAACTCGTAAGTCAATAATAAAGACACCCAATTAAAAAAATGGGCAAAATATATGAGTAGAAAAGTTTCCAAATAAGATATACAAATAGCCAACAAGTCCATGAAAAGATGCTCAACATTGCGTTATTAGGAAAATGAAAATTCAAAACCACGGTGAGATACCACTTCACACCCACCAGGATGACTCTAATAAAAAAGATAGAAAATAACAGTGTTGGTAAGAATATACAGAAATTGGAGTCCTCAGACATTCCCGGAGGGATTTTTATGAGTAAAGTACTGCAAACCTGTAAGTAACTTGACAATTCCTCAAAATGTAAGACATTACAACATGACCCAGCTATTCCACTCCTAGGTATATACCTAAAGGAAGTGAAATCATATGTCCACACAAATGTTGCATACAAATATTCATAGTGGCATTTTTCATAATAATCCAAAAGTGGTAACAGTGCTAAAGGTCTATGAAATGCTCAATGGATATGTATAATATTAAATAAAACTTGGTATCTTTATAGAATGGAATATTACTCATTAATAAAAAATAAATGTAGCCATAGCCAGTTTGGCTCAGTGGATAGAGCATCGGCCCTTAGACTGAAGGGCCCTGGGTTCGATTTTGGTCAAGGGCACATACCTCGGTTGCAGGCTTAATCCCCTGGTCCGGGTGTGTGTGGGAGGCAACCCATCTGAATGTGTCTCTCTCACATTGATGTCTCTCTCTGTCTCTCCCCCTCCCTTCCACTCTCTCTAAAATCAATGGGCCCTAGCCGGTTTGGCTCAGTGGAAAGAGCTTCGGCCTGCGAACTGGAAGGTCCCAGGTTCAATTCCGGTCAAGGGCACATGCCAAGGTTGCGGGCTCGATCCCTAGTGGGGGACTTGCAGGAGGCAGCCATTCCATGATTCTCTGTCATCATGGATGTTTCTATCTCTCTTTCTCCCTCTTCCTCTCTGAAATCAATAAAAACATATTTTTTTAAAAATAAAATCAATGGAAAAATATTCTCTAGTGAGGACTAATAATAAGTATTGATACTTTATAGAACATGCATGAAATTTGAAAACATTATGCCAAGTGAAGTGGGCAGTCACAATAGACCAGAAATTTTATGATTCAATATATATGAACTGTCTAGAAATAAGCAATTCTATAGAAATAGAAAATGCATTAGTGGTTGTGCAGAGCTACAGAAATTGGAGGGGGAATGTGGAGTGACTGCTAATTGGTCCAAAGCTTCCTTTTTTAGGATTATGAATATATGTTTGAAACGCTTGCAGTGATAGGTACAAAATTCTGTGAATATACTAATTGAATTGTACCCTGGGTTAAATTTGTCACACATGAATTTTATGTCAATGGGCTGTTTACAATTTTTTAAAGTTTGTATATGTTGTATATCTTCTCTAGAGTATATAATTGGAGGAGGGTTAGTTGGGAATAACTAACCCTCCTAAACTGCCATTTTTATAGGAACTGGGACTTCTCTGTGCTATTTTAACTTTATGTTATATTCAAAAGCAGAGAAGAAAAGAGGGAAGAATACTGATTCACACATCTACCTGCCAGAAGCTCTTTACAGCTCAAGGGTTATTTATGTCACTAAATTGGGAACAGTCATATAAATATAGTTTATAATTATGAGAAGAAATATTCTTAAATAAGACTCTATCATGCTAGAAGACATAATGATGTCTAATTTTAATTTCTAAAATTTGGAGTTTAGTTATACCATTAAGGAAATAAATATAATCCATAATGGTAAGTGAAAGAAGCCAGTCTGGAAAGGCTATATTTTTTATTATTCTAGCTGTGACATTCTTGAAAAGGCAAAACTATGGAAACAGTAAAGATCAGTGTTTGCAGTAGATTCGGGAGTGGGGGAGAGAGGACAAGTTGAGTAGGTGGAGCATGGGGTTTTTAGGGCAGTGAACTTACTCTGTATGATATCTTAATGGTGGATACATGTCATTATACGTTTGTTCAAACTTGTAGAATGTACAGCACAGAGTGAACCCTATATAAACTGTGGACTTTAGTTAATAGTATTGTTATATTCTAGTATATATATATATGAGCTGTCTGTACTTCTTGCTCAATTTTTCTGAAAACCTAAAACTTCTCTAAAAAATTAAGTCCATTAATTTAGAAAAAAACTGCTGAAGGTAAGACATTTTAAAGAAAATTAACAGTAAGACATTTAAAAGAAAATACGCCACAGAATAAATAATTCTGACAAAGGCTTTCTATCCAAAATAAATAACTCACCCAAACAAATAATAATAATAAGGCCAACATCCTAATGAAAAATGGGCAAAAACTTGAAAAAAAATGGACAATAAACACTAATGTTGAGGTGTTTAACATTATTAGTCATAAGGAAAATGCACAGTAAACTATGATGAGATATGGTTTTTCAACCACTAGCCTGGCTAGAAGTAGAAAGACTAACACCAAATGGTGGCAAGGATATGGAGCAAATTCCATTGCTAGTGGAAGTACAGATTTTTTTAGTGTTTTCTTTCTAGATTATTTTTTTACCCACGAGAAAACATATGCCCCCCAAAAAGACTTGTACAAAGAATGTTCATAAGAGCCCATAACTGGGAACAACCTAAATGCCTTCAACAGAAGGATGAACTGATGTGTGTTTGTACAATAGAGTACCACTCAGCAATAAAAACAGAATGGATTATTCAATATGAATGAGCCTCAGAAACATTATAATGGGCCCAGCCAGTGTTGTTCAGTGGTTGAGCATTGACCTATAAACCAGGAGGTCATAGTTCGATTCCCAGTCAGGGCACATGCCCGGCTGTGGGCTTGGTCCCCAGCATGGGACGTGCAGGAGGGAGCTGATCAGTGATTCTCATCATTGATGTTTCTATCACTCTCTCCCTCTCCCTTCCTCTCTGAAATAAATAAAAATATATTTATAAAAAAACAAACAAAAAACCATTATATTGGGCAAAAAAACACAGAAACCAAAACACCACTCTTAAATAAGAGTCACATAGTTTTGGAGCCCGTTTATATGAAGCTTTAGTCTAATTCAGCGATTTTCAACCTTTTTCATCTCATGGTACATATAAACTAATTACTAAAATTCTGTGGCACACCAAAAAATATATTTTTTGCCGATCTGACAAAAAATGTATATAATTTTGATTCATTGCCCTAACTGGTTTGGCTCAGTGGATAGAGCATCAGCCTGCAGACTGAAGGGTCCCAGGTTCGATTCCAGTCAAGGGCATGTACCTTGGTTGCGGGCACATCCCCAGTAGGCAATATGCAGGAAGCAGCTAATCGATGTTTCTCTCTCATCAATTTTTCTAACTCTCTATCCCTCTCCCTTCCTCTCTGTAAAAATATCAATAAAATACATATTTGAAAAAAAAATTGATTCATTCACACCGGACAGCTATAGTTGTATTGGCTATTGTCATTTTTTTATTTGACAGTGTAAAGGTAAAGAGGTCAGTGCCCCCGACTAAATAGTTATTGCATGTTCTAAAATTTATTGCAGTACACCATATATTGCTGCACACTGGTTGAAAATTGCTGGTCTAATTGATAGTTGAACTGTTTGGGGAGGGGGCATTTCCACTGGAAAGGTAAGTGGTGGAACTTAAGATTTTGTGGGTTTCTCTGTGTGTAAATTGTATATTCATATTAAAAAACAGGGTGGTTGAAATAATAGAATATTTCAGATAGTGCACCAAATTATAACAATGATAAGTCTTTTTTTAGCATTTTTGTGTCAAGCACTAGTCTAAGCATTACATTCCTTGATCTCATTTAATCAACATGTCAGGTATTTTTATTATCTTTGTCTTACTGATAAGGAAACTGAGACACAGGGAGGATAGTCACATAGCTTTTGTGGTCAGTGATCAGTCAGACACTAAGGACTGCGGGAGTGATGGCTGTACAACATTGCCTTTCCTGACCAGTTGTGTCCAAAGTTTAAACTGAGAACCTTAAATTCTAATTGGTGGAAGAAGGGAATAGGGTGTGCATAATAGGAACATATATACAGTTATGAGAACATCATTATTCATTTCTAGATTCAGTTGCTATTTGCATAAAATTTGTAACGCTAATGACACCAACCTGGGTGTGTTCCCTATTTCTAGACACTATTTTGTGATATATGCTGTTCTACAAGGACATATATATTTGAATGTACACATTTTAAATTGTGTGCAGGCAGAATTCCATTCTTCCACTGTGACAATTTCTAGCTTTGAAGAGGTTCTCTGGAAATGCTCTTTTATCTTTCTTCTGCAGTGATAAACTTTAATGTTAGAGTGTCGTAAGTTCTCACATAATAAGGCTTATAGTTTTGTTTGGTTTGGCAGTAGACTTCTGTTTAAAATTCCTTTAATCTGTTCATTTCGTGCTTTTTATATTCATTTTGATAGCTGATGGCTCTGTGAAGAATTGTGTATGAATTTATTGCACTAATAAAACTTGTATTTGTGACTCTCCATCCCAACTTGCTTAAAAGTGGGTTTTTTAGTGAATTGCTGGATTTTTGTCGTCTTTATTTTTTTTTCCTGGAGGAAATAAGAAACAATTCATATGCTACATCTAAAGTTTCATTAAAATTGCTTATGCCCTGTCTCAGGCATTTAAAGTGGGCCATCTGTCTAAACATCTCTCTCTCTTTTTTTCTGATCATTTCCTCGACTTATTCATGAGCCATGGGAGGGCTCCTTTGTAGTCTCCATGGAGCTGGTTCTGTCTACCCCCACTGAATACATCTATGTGCTTGCATAACATAGCTTTTCACCGTGCTGGAAATTCTCTGAACTTCGTTCAGATGAATGGCCCACTTTTCTGAAGGCCTTTTTCTTCCTGCAAAGATTTGTATGCAGAAGCTGACCTCTGTGGCTATGGAATGCATATTATTCTTGATCATTTTACAGACCACCCACTGTGAAAGTTATGATGAAGGATTGCTTAATGATTCTTTGACCACTAACATTGTTTTAACTCAGTATTTCACTCCTAAATAGGTAACAGCATAGTTGAAACCAGCTTTTCTGAGTGTCTGATAATATGGTTTTGAGATGGTTATAATCCTGGCTAACTAAAGATCCTGATAGTTATGTTTACATAAAATCTGCTTTAAAAAAAATGACATGTTATAACAGTGTTATTTGCATTAGTACTTTTTTGATTAAAATATTTCAATAAGGTAAATGCATTAGCATTAACATTTATGACAATCAACTGACAGTTTTTCTCATAAAATGTAGAAAAATTTGGTTTTATTGAGCATATTCTTTCTGGTTGGTTGATGATAATAAAAGTAGACAGGTCTGGGTGAGAGCTATTATTTGATTTGCTTTGTGAGGAGTTGTTTATGTGAATTCCTTCTCCCTTCTTTTTTGGGGAGGAGGTTGTGTTTTGAAGTAGGAGCTTAAATTATATCAGCTTTGCAAGTAACTAATAAGTTGTACAGATGAAATTTTTGATCAGGTGGTTGCTGTTTTCTCTTAGATACATACTTCAGGAAAGGTAGCTGGTTTCTGTGTGTTATTGTCAGGAAGAGCTGCATGAAGCTCCATGAGTTTTTCCCCTTCTTTTCAGAATCATTTATAAAAATCTTCTCTAAGACTAGTTTGGATTTATTAGATAAATGTAATTCTTTTTTGAAATTTGAAATATAACTTTACATAATAATTACCATTATAAACAGTAGAATTGCTATCAATCGTTGTTAGTATAGTTTCAGTAATTTTGCAGTAATAGAGCATATGCTGTCTGAAGAACAGCAGCTGTGTGTGAAGCCTCCCCCCACCAGCCAGAAGAGCCACCACAACTGTGAACAGCACCCACCAGAGGAGCTGCTACTACCTGAG
>NW_006289494.1:333805-349035 GCF_000327345.1 Myotis davidii | reverse complement strand
TTGCAAATTGTTGCAGGTTCAGAAGGAGAAGAGAGAAAGAAAGAGATAGACACTTATTTAAATAAATATTAACTGGGAACTTCCCAAGTCAGGGGAGAGATTTGGACATCGAAGTTCAAGAGGCTCATAAGAACCAAACAGTCAACTTAAAATGATCCTCTAAAACACACATAACAATAAAGATAAAGTAAGAGAGCCATAGCAAGTTTGGGTGCGCACCCGGCCGACCGCCAGCTTGCACCCGGCACAGGCTCACTTGGCTCACTCAGCTCGCAGGCTCACTCACGTGGTATCGATGAAATACTCATGAGTTGATTGATTACTCGCGGGGTGTGATTAAGTAAGTAAGCTGAGGAGCCACTCGGAGCTGCCAGGTGCCCTCCCTTGAGGTTTTTGCAGAACCAGCTGGGCCAGAGCCTCTGCTCCTCCCCAGGGATGAAGCTGGCAGCCTGGGCTCCTCGCAGGCCCCCCCATGTCCAGCCCCACCCCCCTACGTGCCGCCAGGCTGCTGTGGCTTCCATGACCTGGGCACAGCACTGGCCCTGACTCTCCAGAGCTCAATCCCTGTTGGCTGTGATGCCGTTGCCCCATTTTGCTTCCATTAAAAATGTCTGTGCATTTCCCGAAAAAAAAAAAAGCCATATAGGGGAGGGAATAAAAAAAAAGAGCATATGTCCTTTTAGGTTGGTATGTGTTATTATTTTTATTTATAGTGTATTATAGCTTATTGGTATTTATATGGGACATACGTGCCCAATCCCATCCATTCTATTTAAAAAAACAAAAGTACTTTGAAATGAATGTAAAGCCAGAAGGACTCTTAGCAAATTTTGTTTGTGGAAGATCAAATTCATAAAGAGATTCCACATTGATGATCTTTACTTGGTAGCTCAAGGTTTTGCATTCACAATGGAACTTCTTTCCTGTATTTTACTAACATGTCACCTTAAAAGAAATTTTTAGAAAAGAGCCACTTCAGGGCTTTTGTGCTGAGAAGAAACAACAGTTTTCCTCTGTTATCACCCTCCCCCCACCCAACTTTGGTCTGATCCATATTTTACAATTGTGGAAATTTGGGTTCAAAAGGATTGACTGAGTTCCTGGGGACATTGCTGAGAATGGGCTGAGATGAGACCTCAGCGTTTTAACTCAAGAGCCTGTGTTGCAAGTTCCCTCTTGGGGAGGTTATAACATATACGAAACAGATGTGGGTCAAAATAAAAGAATGGGAAAATAAATAGTAGTTAGGTTCCGAAGAGAGGCAACTCCATCTCCCCGCCAGCTGTAAGATCACTTTCTGTGGGAAAATGCTTTCTGGGTTCCAACAGGATGTCGAGATCAACAACTTCCTTACTCCTCTGGAAGCAGGCTTGTTGCCTCATAACTAAAAAGCATCTCCACAATTACTTGAAAGAATTACCTCCATTAGGCCACTAAATTATGAAAATATCAAGCATATAATATAGGTTAAGTGCAAGGAAGATGACTGAAGTGTGTCCTATAATTAGGGAACAGTTTATGAGAGAAATTCTTTTAGAAAATCTGTTTGAGAAGCAGAGAGAGGAATTCAGTTTCCTTAAAGCAGCGGTTCTCAACCTGTGGGTCGTGACCCCTATGGCGGTTGAACGACCCTTTCAAGGGATCACCTAAGAGCATCCTGCATATCAGATATTTACATTACGATTCATAACAGTAGCAACATTACAGTTATGAAGTAGCAACGAAAATAATTTTATGGTTGGGTCACAACATGAGGAACTGTATTTAAAGGGCCAGAAGGTTGAGAACCACTGCCTTAAAGGGATTTCAGTTATGGGGTAAAATAAGAGTATAGGCTTAGAGTTGGGACTAATTATAACAATAAAAGTTAACATTTACACGCATTATTTAATCCTCAATACATCATTTTGATGCATACAATATGATTATCTTTATTTTATACATAAGGAAACTGAGACTTGAATAGTTTGCTCCAGGTCAAACTGATTAATGGCAAGCTGGAAGTCACCAGAGTGAGTTTGTAAACTCTGTGCTTATTTCTCTTGCTCCTCTTAACTTGGCTTCGTTTGGTTTGTGAAGCAATTTAAGCACTTGACTCAATCAAATCAGAGTGTAATCAGAAATAGATACAAAGAGTGGGGTCTTATTTTAAGGAACTTGAATGGCAGGTAAGTTAAGATTTAACCTGAGCTGAAGTAGGCAGTCTTGGAACAATCTGGAGCAGGAGAGTAACCTAATTATCAGGACTGCAAAGATTTCAGAAAGCCATGTTGCCCAGTATTTCTGTCCTGCAATGCCCCTGAGAGGTCAGGGTGATAACCCCAGTTGAAGGTTAACTAAGGGGAGTCTAGTAAGGTCATCTCCGCAGTCCACATGCAGCCAGGTTGTAATCTGGGAGCTCAAGGTGAGATCAGACAATAAATGGGTCCGGGCTGCCTGTCACTAGTTGAGTCAATTAAGCAGAGACAGGGTTGAATCATGTATGAGCATTTATTCCAATAATGCCAGAAGTATGGGAGAGCATTAGGTCATCCATGAAAGTCTGCTTTGCACCCCCCTCCCCTCTTTAAGCCAACTGCTTATATTGGGTAGAAGGACAAAGATTATATTCGGAAGGAAGTAGGCAAAACGAGTAAGAATGGGTATGCAAAAGGAATAAAATTGGGTAAAATGGTTACAGATTATAGGCAATGCAGGCTGGGGGATTGCTAAGGGTAGGCAACCCTTAGCAATTGTTTCAGCAACAAGGTTGTTAATCTTTCCATGTTGATAGGCAATTCTCAGATAAGGACCTTATTTCCAGGTTAATACCCAGGTCCCGGATGTACAACTTCCAGCCAGGTTAGAATGTGCTTTCTTCAATCAGAACAAAACAATCGTGGTTAACAGCATGATTAATATTTCTTACAACTAGTCTCCACTGTTCTGTTTCTCCCTCCTGCCCCTAACGAAGGTTCGCTCTCCTTCAGTAGTTCATGCTGTGTCCCTTGAGTGACAGGGCTTACCCTCTGCATGCTTTGGGATAAATAAAAATAAGGCGTGATCTTGGTCTTTGAGAATCTCACAGGCTAGTAGGGGCGACAGACATAAACAAAAAAATGCCCCGTGGAATTGGAGCACAGAAGGCCTGCCCTCCCTTTCCTTAAGCCAACTGGGCCATGCCCTCTTTTCTCTCTCCCCTTCTTCTCTCCCTCTTGTATGCTCCCCTGTTCTTTCAAGTGTGATGCTCTGTTCTGAAACAGTCCCCTTCAAAGTGCCCAAAAGACTCTTCCAGGCCTTCATATGCATTATTACTGGTTTTTTTTTATGCATATTTCACTTTAATTTTCACTCTTAGAGTATTTAAAACACTTTTTCATCTTTAGGAAATAAGTGTGGGCCAAATATTTACCTTAATGATTAATTATTCTCCATTAAACATATGTCTAGAAATGATTTGATTATATTCAAAGTTTTTGTGACTATAACATTTTAAAAAATCAAATACACAGAAAATACTTTTGAAATTGGTTGGAATAGGGGGTTAAATTAAAACATAGCCTGCAACACTTTTCCAGAACTATGACTTAAGCTGGAGTCTGGATACTACTACATATTTAGTGTTTAGTACATATTACTTCACAACTATAAATAATGTAAACATACTATATTTAAATTAGTTTAACTTAGAAATCATTAAAATGTTGTAACTTTTAAAAAAATGGGCCCTGGCTGTTGCTCTCAGTGTTTAGAGCAGAGACCCTTGCACTGATCCTGGGTTTCAGGTTTGATCTCTGGCCCTGGTCTGGGCTCAGGCGGGAGGCAACAAGGCAATGTGTCTCTCACAAATTGCTGTTTTTCTCTCTCTCCTCCTCCTCCTCCCTTCCACTCTCTCTAAAAATATCCTCTGGTGGGGATTAACAAAAAATAAAATAAATGTGCCGAATATTTGTATTCTAAAAATGTTTTTTATCTCTGGTTGCTTCTCCCAATTTTTCTGTACTATGTAATATTGATCATGCACAAGAAAAAAATCTGTGTGTTACGACAAGCATTAGTGATACTGTATTCTTATCAAAACAAACAAACGAAAAAACAAAAGAAAAGGAAGGTTTTGGAGGTGATGGGAATGTTTATTACCTTGATTGTGGTGACGGTAACATGAGCGAATAAATATGTCCCAACTCACCAAGGAGTATATGCTAATTATGTACAGTTTTGGGGTTTTTTTTGCAAACCCAGTAAAAAAAGAAAGAACTAGCATTGTAGTATTTTAAAAACAGTTTGGACAGTAACCAAATATTGACAAGAAATGAATATTGTTTAAGGAAGGTTAATCTTTGAAGGACTGTCACAAATAAAGTGACTCAAATTCATAGACTAGATGGGTACTTCAAATAGATGATGGTACCACAATTATCCCAGAATGACTGCTGTTGTCCTTGGAGTGTCTGTGTATGGGTTTATTGTTGTTGTTATTGTTTTTTTAATCTCTCTAGTTTTTTTTCAAGGATAGAACCTTTAAAATAAAATGTTCTGAAATACAGTCTTTGGCAGTTTTACTCTGTACACTTAATCTCAAAAGAAAATCAGTTTACTGAGAGATAAAAATATGAAATTATTAACTGTTTTTTCTTTTCTTTCTACTTCAGAGTGCCTATTGTTAAACCACAAGTGGCTAACTGGGAGCTTTCAATAAAACTGAATGATGAAGTTCATACTGTTGTAGCATCAAACAAAGGGAAAACGTTCTCTGTAAGTTTTCTTTCTTTTTCTTTGGGGGTGGTGTAATTTTGAAATTATCTATGAATATTTGAAATAATTTATAACATCCGCAGTGACTTACATCTTTTGAATATATAACATAGCTTTGTATTTGTTTCATCTTCTTTAGGAAGCTGAATGTAAATGGAATTTTTTTTCTCTGATGGTAATTAGGAAATAACATTCCTAGATTTAGTCACGTTCTAAACCTACCTCCTGACACCTGATTCATTTTTTCTTTTGTTATTGAGATACTTTTGGCTTTGCAATAGAGAAGAGTATCTTTAATTATAATTCCAAACGCATGATAGCTGTGGTAGGTCACCATTCTTTTAAAATAATAATCTGAAGCCTCATATAACATTTTCTTGAGATTTCATGTTGTGAGACATTCTTGAGGCTAAATTTACCTTATGATGACATTCTTTTTGTTTTGAAGAACTTAAAACCCTAGGATGATATCCACGGCAAAACTGCTTTAGTTTATTTCTTGTCTGTACTGAGCAATGTTACAATAAGATTTAGTGTTTGTACTGTGGTATAAGTAATATGCTTAAATTCTGTTGTTGGAGATTGCCAGAAAAAACCATGAAGTTTCTATTTTAACTTATGTCCTTTTTTAGTTTCAGCATGAACCCAGAAACTACCATACAGTTAGCACAATAAATATTATATTAATTTACATTCCTTTTCTCATGGCTAAGCTGCATTGAAATGTCATTTTGTTTTGGGGGAAAATGACTTTTTGTCAAAAGATTTAAACAGGATATGAAAATCATAATAATACAATTTCACTGAAATAAGACCTGCTGAGGTTTTAGGTGCATGGCAGTTTCTTGATCCCAGCTAGAAAATGCCGGAAGTCAAGAATTAATGAGAATTCATTTATTCAACAAATACTTAGGCAAGACTGTGCCGGCTGTGTGCTAAATAAGTGCTAAGCTGCTACACTGGAGAAGCTGATGTCCTTATGTGGTGGCATCACAAGTAAATGAGATTACTTCATGAATTAAGGGCAGTCTCCTTGGTTTTGTTTAAATTCTGTGATTCATTCTATATGCCAAAACTGCTAAAGCATTTGTTGCTAAAAGATGTTTCACTCAGCTCTCTTAAAATGAAAGCTGTGATGGAATTAAACAGTTGTCTTATAATATATTTTGTGAGGAACTTAGGTGATTCTTTACATTCCTCCTTTCCATGTGATTGTTTTAAAGAATAGCTTTGTAAGTGGACAGTTAACCATACATCAGGTTGAGTGGCAAATTATGTTATGTAGTGGAGACTATTAATATTATTATGTAGCATTTTCCTTCGGGAAGGTTTACTTTACAAAAAGGTAGACTTCAGCATAATTTGTGAGTCACCACTGTAGTGGTAACCACTGTAGTGGTAATCTGATACCTCGACACTATTTTTCTAAGCCGTGCCTTGGCTTAATAAGAAAACCGCCCTGGTTACTTCTTAGAACTGTTATTTCTCTGTGCTTGTTTAGATTCCATGTTGGAAAACTAGAGGCCATTGGCCTGACAGCTCAAGTGGTGTCTTTGAATTGTTACCTCCTGTTTCACTTTTTAGCTCATGAAGAAAGTAGGGCTGTTTTAAAAACATCAAAATTAATGCATGAAAAATTGCCCCAGAAAATATCCACCTTGTTATATAGTATCAAAATCTACTTCCCATATTTATTGGCTTAGCTATTATCAGAAATATCAAACCTAATGAAAAGAGAGCACTCCTGATAGTGTATTTCTTTTTTCTAAAGCATATTTATGTTGAATTTCATTTGACATCAGTATTATGAAAGGAGTCAAGTTCAATTGTGTGGAGCAAGTAAAGACTCATTGGTATGAAGATTTTAATAGTGTAGAACCGCTGCTTTTAGGGCCTTAGAGGGGAGACCTGTGACTGTTTGCTTGGTTTTCTAGATTACCTAGTGCCACGCCAAGAGAAAATGAATTAGCCTAGAGGTGACAGTCTAGGTTAATGACCCCAGAGGTAGTCCAGGCAAAGTCATATTTGCTTATTAGCCCATGTAATGCTTCAGATACCACATGTTTCACACTTCTTTTATCTAATTAAAACATTTAGTTGTAAGATATATCAATTAGGAAAGCACAGCAAATATGCAAATCTTCTTACTATGATTTCCTATTAAAAAAGAAAAAAATTATAAATAACAGCTAAATTCCTTCTGTTCATCATCCCATTTCCGCCTTCTTCCTCCCCAGAGGTGAGAGCTATCCTGAAGGTGCTGTCTGTTGTTCTGTTACATGTCATTACACTTTTAGTATGTATATATACACCATAATAATAATAGTGAAAACGAAAATTGTGAAAACATAAGTACTGGATGATACCATTTATATAAGACTTAGAAAATACAAAAAGCAATTCAATTTACAATAGCATACAAAAAGAATAAGATGCTTAGAAATAAACTTAACTATGGAGGAGAAAAACTTTTACACTGGAAACTACATTACACTAGGAACTACAAAATTTTGCTGAAAGAAATTAAAGAAGACATATATAAATGGAAAGCCATTTTATGTTCATAGATTGGAAGACTTTTAATGTTGTTATGATGTTAATACTACCTAAAGTTATCTACAGATTCAGTACAATCCTTATCAAAATCCCTTGGAGTTTTGCAGAAATAGAAAAATCCATCCTATGATTCATATGGAATCTCAAGGGACCCCAAATAGCCAAAACAATTTTGAAAAAGAAGGACAAAATTAGAGAGCTCATACTTCCTAATTTCAAAACTTAAAACAAAACTACAGTAATGAAACAGTGTTGTACTGGCATAAGACAGTTGCATAGACCAATGGAGTAGAGTTGAAAGCCCAGAAATAAACCCTTCATTATATGGTCAAATGATTTTGATAGGAATGCCAAAGCCATTTAATGGGAAAGGAGTCTTTTAAACAAATAATACTACGGGAGGGGGTGTGCTGGGCTGGGTGGAAAAGGAGAAGGGATTAAGTATGTATAAATCAATCAGTCAATAAAAATAAAACACAGGAAAAATAAAGTTGGGCCCTACCTTAAAGCAAATATGAAATTAACTAAACATGTTATAAAGTCCTAAATGTACCTGGGAGGATGTGGGAGCAGGTGGAGGGGGTCAATGGGGGAAAATATGGGACATTTGTAATACTTTCAACAATAAAGATAATTTTTTTTAAAGATATCCTCAGGTGAGGATTTTTCATTGATATTTTTACAGAGAGGAAGGAAGAGGGATAGAGAGTTAGAAACATCGATGAGAGAGAAACATCCATCAGCTGCTTCCTGCACACCCCCTACTGGGGATATGCCCGCAACCAAGGTACATGCCCTTGACCGGAATCGAACCTGGGACCCTAGAGTCCGCAGGCCGATGCTCTATCCACTGAGCCAAACCGGTTACGGCTAAAGATAATTTTTTAATAAAAGAGATTTAAATGCAAAAGCTAAAGCTATAAAACTTTTAGAAGGAAGCATGAGAAAAGCCTTATGACATTGAATTTGATGATCATTTATTGAATATGACATTAAAAGCACAGTCAACAAAAGAAAAAAAGATAAATTAAGACTGCGTCAAAATGTAAAACTTTTGTGCATCAAAGAACACAATCAACAGAGGGAAATGCAATCCATGGAGTAAGATAAAATATCCTATATAATAAAAGCCTAATATGCTAAGTGTCCAGTTGTCTGGTGACTGGTCGACTGTTCAACCAATCAAAGTGTAATATGCTAAGGCCGCTCAACCGTTTGCTATGACATGCACTGACCACCATGGGGCAGATACTCCGACCGGTAGGTTAGCTTGCTGCTGAGGTCTAGCCAATGGAGACTGAGCAAGATGGGCCAGATACGCCCTGGAGCCCTCCCACGGTGCACTGGTAGGGTCCCTGAGTCTGGCCTGCACCCTCTCGCAATCCCGGACTCCTCAGGGGATGTTGGAGAGCTGGTTCAGCCCGGTCCCACAGGCTACTCCCTTCGGGAGGGCTCCAGATTCAGGTTTCACGGCTGGCAAGCACTGCTGTGGCAGCACGAGCCTCTCCGGATCGGGACTGATTGGGTGTGAGCCTGTGGCAGGCGCAGTGGGGCCGGGATGAGCAGGAGTGGCAGGTAGGAGCTGTGGGCAGTGTTGGATTCGGGTTTCAGCCCGATCCCCGCAGGCCACACAGAGGGGCCCCACCCATGCACAAATTCATGCACCGGGCGTCTAGTTTGTATATATCTGACAAGGAATATTATCCAGAATATATAAAGGATTCCAACAACTCAATAGCAAAACAAATAAACACACACCCTGTTTTAAAAGGACTTGAATAGACATTTCTCCAAAGAAGATGCACAAATGGCCAATAAGCATAAGAAAAGGTGCCTGCATTTCCAGCCATCTCTCCGGGCAGACAGCAACCCCACTGCTTTTCACAGGTTCCTTCCTCAGTTCTGATGCTCTGGGCTGGGAAGCCCAGTTTGGGGTTCAGAGCCTAGAGTTCTCAGTGGGAATCACCCACAGCTGAGATATCCCTCTGGAACTTCAGCTGCTGCCTGTGGGAGCCCGGCCAGCCCTTTCATGCCTCTGCCCTTCCTACCAGTCTTTATAAGGTCTCCACTTTCCACCCTTGATTATCAGGGTTCTGTCTGGCTAGACTTCAGTTAATTTTTCAGGGTGGTTTTTCTATATTTTAGTTGTATTTCCAGTTTGGTCCTGGGAGAGTGTCAGTGTAGCTTCCGCTTACTCCACCACCATTTTGGAATCTCCAAAAACCTAACTTTTTAATAGTTGTAAAACTTTCTTGCAGTTTTAAATTACAGAATCTTTTCATTTTCCAATTTTAAGTAAGTTATGTGTTGATAATATTTATATTAAAAGTTAAATGGCAGAGATAGACTTCTTCAAAGGCAGTTCTGTGCAGCAAACCAACTATAATTAGTAAAAATTATGAAATTCACTTCGCAAGTCACATGTTATATGTAGAAAATCTTAAGAAATTCACTGAGAAGTTATTACAATTATAAATAGGTTTAGCAAGGGTACAGAATACTAGATTAATTCTATTTTTATTTACATTCAGTGAACAATCCAATAAGATTATTAAAATTCCATAAACAAGAGCATCAAAAGAATAAAATAGAATAAATTTAACAAAAGAAGGGCAAAACTTACACTGTGAAAACTATAGACTCTTAAAAAAGAAATTAAATAAAATTTGAATAAAGAGAAAGCATCTTACATTTATATATTGAAAAATTTAATACTGTTATGATGGCATTACTTCCCAAATTGGTGTACAGATTCAGTGCAGTTCTTATCAGAATCCAAACTTTATTTTTGTCAGAAATTGACAAGCTGGTACTAAAATTCACATGAAACTTAAGGAACCCAGAACAGCCAAAACAATCCTGAAAAAAAGAACAAATTTGGAGAACTTACACTTAACCCTTTCAAAACTTACTAGAAAACTATCATGTAATTAAGTCAGTATAATACTTGCATAAAGATTAAGTGATTTTTTTTTAATATATTTTATTGATTTTTTACAGAGAGGAAGGGAGAGATATAGAGAGTTAGAAACATCGATGATGAGAGAAACATCGATCAGCTGCCTCCTGCACATCTGTGCCTGCAACCCAGGTACATGCCCTTGACCGGAATCGAACCTGGGACCCTTCAGTCCGCAGGCCAATGCTCTATCCACTGAGCCAAACCGGTTTTGGCACTGAGCCAAACCGGTTTTGGCGATTAAGTGATTTTTAAAAAAATATATTTTATTGATTTTTTTACAGAGAGGAAGGGTAATGGAGGGATAGAGAGTTAGAAACATTGATGAGAGAGAAACATCGATCAGCTGCCTCCTGCACACCTCCCACTGGGGATGTGCCCACAACCAAGGTACATGCCCTTGACTGGAACCGAACCTGGGACTTTTCAGTCCACAGGCTGACGCTCTATCCACTGAGCCAAACCGGTTAGGGCAAGATTAAGTGATTTTTCATAAAGGTGCCAAGATAAATCAATGAGAGAAGAATAGTGTTTTCAACAACTGTTGGTGGAACAACTGGGTAGCTACATATAAAAAATAAGGTTGGATCCCTATATCACACTGAATTTGTATACCAAAATTAACCCCAAATGGATAAAAGATTTAAATTTAAGAGGTCGCCCTAGCTAGTTTGGCTCAGTGGATAGAGCATCAGCCTGTGGACTGAAGGGTCCCAGGTTCGATTCTAGTCAAGGGGATGTACCTTGGTTGCAAGCTTGATCCCAGGTGGGGCCGTGCAGGAGGCAGCCGATCAATGATGCTCTCCTCTCATCGATTTTTCTATCTCTTTATCTCTCTCCCTTCTTCTCTTTCTCAAAATCAATAAAAAACATTAAAAAATAAGAGGTAAAACAATAAAACTCTTATAAGAAAACATAGTTTATTGAAAAATCAGAGATATTTTCTATAGATAATAATTTCTTCTTATTTTTAATCCTCACCTGATGATATGTTTTTTTCTATTTTCAGGGAGAGAGAGAGAAACATTGCTGTGAGAGAAACACATCAATCAGTTGCCTCCTGTATGGGCCCCAACCAGAGATCCAACCTGCAAACTAGGTATGTGCCTTGACCAGAAATTGAACCCACAACCTTTTGGTATATGGGCCTACACTCCAACCAAGTGAATCATTTGGCCAGGGTTCATCCTTAATTTTATTTTTAATTGTTTTAAACAATAGAGTGAGAAGAGGATTCCCCTGTCTTGTTTTAGTTGCATTGTTGCTTTTGATACTTATATTAGCTTACTCAAAATTATTTTCACAAAGCAACAGGTTACTTTGGTCTGTTTTATTAAATATGTGCCTTGCCCAGGCCCTGTGGTAAGGAATTCATAAACATTATGTCCCAGTTTACAGATGAGCTTGGAAATTGATGTTAAAAAAGACTAAGTAAGAGAGCTGAAGTCACATAGCTTGTGAGTATCTATATATATAAAACCCTAATATGCAAATAGACCAAACAGTGGAACAGACAAATAACTGGTTGCTATGACGTGCGCTGACCACCAGGGCGTGCGCATGAAACATGGCGGGTGTCAGTAGCAGGCAGCAGAGCGCAGAACGTAATTGGCATTGGCAGCAGCAGGATGGTAGAGGAGGTGAGCACGGGCACCAGACCAAGGTGGGGCGCCAGTCGCTGTCATCAGGGCAAGCCTCTGGTGGTAACTGAAAATTCTTTGCTCCCACATGCCGTGGTACTGCCTGGCACTCACACCTGCTGCCAGTGCTGGACCCACTCGCACCCGCTGCCGGCACCCTGGGTCCGCCCCGATAGCTTGGCGCCATCAGCGGGTGCGAGCAGTGGCTGCCGGCCCTGATCACCCTTCAGGGCTTCTCCACTTCCCCCTGCTCCTGAGGGGCAATTGGGGCCGGCAGCCTCCTCTTGCACCCACTGCCAGTGACGGTCTTGCTCGCACCCTCTGCCAGCGCTGGCCCTGCTCACATCCGCAACCAGTGCGGGTCACAATCGCTAGGTGCTGTCAGTGGGTGTGAGTGGCGCAGGCGCTGGCAGTGGGTGCGATCGGGGCCAGCGCCGTCAGTGCGTGGGAGCAGTGGCAGTGGGAATGGGGCTGCTGGCAGACAGGATACCGGGGGCCATGGTGGGAGGTGCGGGGGGGGGGCACGGAGGATGGGCCAAGACCCGCCCCTTTGCCCACCACAGCCTTGCGGCCCACAGTTACTTTCAAGGTGCATGAATTTGTGCACTGGGCCCCTAATAGAATATAAAATGAAACCCAGGTCAGTGTGATTCTAAGGCCCATGAACTAGTTAGTACCTCTTTGTATCTAACTTTACAAAATAGTTTTGCTAGACAAAATTCTGAGAAATAGTAGCACTGTCGTGGGAAATTAGCTCTGCCATTCTGTGGTTAAATCATTGTTATTACAAGGAATAATACATTTATTTTAACCAGAATACTTTGTTACATGATAAAAAGAATTTTCTTTGTGATATGTTGAAAGTCATACTGTTTAGTGGAATCATGGAAAGCAATGCAAGAACATGAATAAGTCACAAAAAAATGTACACAATATTATGTACACAATGTACCCATTTTAAAAAATATATTTTTATTGATTTCAGAGAGGAAGAGAGAAGGAGAGCGAAATAGAAACATCAATAATGAGAGAGAATCATTGATTGGATGCCTTCTGCATGGTCCCTATTAGGGATCAAGCTCGCAACCCGGGTTTGTGCCCTTGACCGGAATCGAATCTGGGGCCCTTCAGTCCGCAAGCCAATGCTCTATCCACTGAGCCAAACCGGCTAGGGCTGTACCCACTTTTTAAAAGTAGACAATTAGAATAGATGCTAGAAAGCATTTTTAGTATCTTACTCTCTGTGTAAGTATTAACCTATTTTTCAAATTAGTGTTAAAATTCAAAATACTGACTTTTAGCAGTGATGTTACAGTTTTACACAAGTAATTTTTAGAGCAATACAAGGTTTGAGATAGATACGATTTTGCATCTAAAAGAGTTTGTGCTTTCATTTTGTTTTCTTAATAATGTTCATTTTGGTTGAGGTAAAACTGTCTCATCTTTAGATGCCTGTGGTGAAGGGAAGGAAATGTTTTGTAGTATTCATATCATTGAAATTACCACCCTATATTTTTCTTCTTAAAGAAAGAATATGCTGATGGACATAGAATTAAAAATAATAATTACATATGGGTGCATAATAAGAAATAATTATATATGCATTGTTTGAGGTTTTCTTTCTCAAGTATAGCCAACCCTTTCTCATGTATTTTGTTCTAGATTTCTTGAATAAGGAAACATTCCAGCAATTTGTTTTCATGTTTAGATAGCTCTTGAAAAATGTTTTTTTTAAGTAGAGCTATATAAGTATTTTTATATAACATTTCATAAAGATTAAGAATTAAATGAACTCAGCATATAAGTAATCTCATGTACCAAATAACATTTTCTTTGTTTTCAAATATTCATGTAAACAGTCTTAAATGTATTTTAATATTAGTTCATACCTGCATTTTACATCATAATCTCTGTTCTTTTTATCCCATTTGTAGTGACTGGACTTTTTATAGAGACTAAGAGTTTTGGTTCTTTTAAAGAAATAATTTTCAGCCCTAACCGGTTTGGCTCAGTGGATAGAGCGTCGGCCTGTGGACTCAAGGGTCCCAGGTTTGATTCCGGCCAAGGGCATGTACCTTAATGGTGGGCATATCCCTGGTGGGGAGTGTGCAGGAGACAGCTGATCAATGTCTCTCTCTCATCGATGTTTCTAACTCTCTATCTCTCTCCCTTCCTCTCTGTAAAAAAATCAATAAAATATATTTTTGAAAAAAAAATAATTTTCAAATGCTTAGAAAAAAATACAATATTATTACATCTGTCTTTTTGCCTCTCTGGTCAGTTTTTAGAATACACTCTTATTCTTGAACATGAAAAGGAGTTCAGCAAACAAAGTCAGCTCACTATTACATTTATAATGTAGGCTTTTTGTTAAAATGAATGGCTAAATAGTAGGCTGACAGGTAAAGAAAAGAATATTTATTCCCTAGCTGATATGGCTCAGTGGATAGAGTGTCAGCCTGTGGACCAAAGGGTCCCAGGTTCGAGTCTGATCAAGGGCAGGTGCCTTGGTTGCAGGCGCCTCCCAGGCCTGGGCCCTGGTCATGGTACATACAAGAGGCAACCAATTGAGGTGTTTATCTCACATCAATGTTTATCTCTGTCTTTCCATTTCTTTTCCACTCTCTCTAAAAGATCATTGGAAAAAATATCCTCAGGTGAGGATTAACAAAAGAAAAGAAAAGAAAAATAGCCTTTAAAAATGAATACCATAGCCCAGGCCGGTGTGGCTCAGTTGGTTGAGCGTGGTCCCATGCACTGAAAGTTCTCAAGTTCCATTCCCAGTCAGGGCCTAGAATCCCTAGTAGGGGGCGTGTAGGGGCAGCCAATTTGTGTTTCACTCTCTCCCTCTCCCTTCCTTTCTTTCTCTCTCTCTCTCTCTCTCTCTCTCTCTCTCTAAAAATCAATAAAAAGCATTTTAAAAATGAATACCATATGCACCAGGATCGGACAACCAAGATGGCACCATAAGGTATATACCTGTACGTGCCGCCCCCCACAACCACATTAAAACTACAACTAATAGACAAAACAGTGATCATCCAGAACCACGTGGAAGCTGGCCGAGTGGAAGTTCTACAACTAGAAGGAAATAAAAAAGCACATTGAGGCTGGGTAGGAGGTGTGGAGGTGCCAAGAGCAGAGGGAAGCGGCCACATGCGGAGATGAAGGAACATGTCACAAATGGAAGAAATGGAGGAAAGCAGATTACTGGATTTGGAGTTCAAAACCACAGTTATAAGGTTACTCACGAATCTCCTACAAACCTCTGAGGAACTTAGTGAGACCTTCAAGGATCTTAATGAGACTACCAAAAAAAAAAAAGAAAAGAAATCCCAAGG
>NW_006289494.1:307034-333340 GCF_000327345.1 Myotis davidii | reverse complement strand
AATGTTTGGGGAATACAATAGAATCAGGGGCATAGAAAGGGACTGGACTGACAATTCTCGAGTGGGAAGGGGTGTGGGGGGTATAGGAAGAGATTGGACAAAAATCTTACACCTATAGACGAGGACAATGGGATGGGGGGTAAGGGCATGGGGTGGGGTGGGAACCAGGTGAAGGGGAGCTATGGAGGGAAAAAAGAGGAACAACTGTAATCTGAACAATAAAGATTTATTTTTAAAAAATGAATACCATAATACTATTAGGGGCTTAGAATAAAAGACTGCAATTGTATTTAGAAAATGGCCTTATAGTATGTGAAAACAGTAGAAAATTGAAGTTTTTAAGTCATGCAAAATATTTTTACTTAAAACTTTTTTGCCTTTTGATAGCCACTAACTGTTATGATCATGTAAATTACTTTCTTAAAAAATTCTTTATTGTTTAATGAGGAGAATTTTCTCCTCATTAATCTCTTCCCGGTCATTCCCACCCTCCTAGCATAAACTACTTTTCTGTTTGGTTAATTTTTTTACTTAAACTCTCCACCAATCCCATCATTTTAAAAAAGTTTACTAAACAAAGCAACAGAAATGTTATCCTATTTGAGGAAAGTATTTTCTGTTGATGATTTTTTTAACAGAAAAACATAACATTATATTAACATGAAATATTTTCCCGTTGGCTGAAACATTTGTTTTCTTGGTTAAATTATTTTTTCCATTTGAGAAAAAATTGCTCAGAAAATAAGTCCAGGTAATTGCTTTTAAAAAGTTAATTTTTTCTTCAAGAAACATAAAACTGTTGTAAGTAAAGCCAAGAGGCCAGAGGGAAAATTTGCAGCTCATTTTAGTGGGAAAAGAGGGGAATGTTCTTAGTATATAAAGAACTCTTACAAATCAATATGAACAAGACCAACTACCCAGGTAAAAGAATGTTCAAAGACGGTTTACAGCAAAGGACTTATAAATGGCTTCTGCACATATGCAAAATCGTGATAAAGCATACAGAGAAATTCAAGTTAATGTACCATTTTCTACCTATGTCTTGGCAAAGATAAAAAATTTGGTAATTTCCTAACTTTATAAGGTTGTAGAAAAATAGGCCCTTATACATTATTGGTGGGAGTATAAATTATACAGCCTCCATGGAGAGCAATTTGAAAAATGGAATTATGCTATCAGATATGTTCACATGTAGGAGATGTACAAGAATGTTCATGGCAGTATTGCTTATAATTGCAGAAGATTGGAAACAGTTGACATGCCCATCACAATGGGAGAATTAAATAAATGTGGTACATCCATACCATCGAACCTCTGTGCAGTCATTAAAAAGGATCTGAGCATTCTCTATGCTGATTTATGAAGTGACAAAAGAAATGTACATTCACCTGTGTAAAAAAGAATGCATGTATTCATGCTTGGAAGGAGCCACAAGGAACAACTATACTGCTTTTGAATTGCGGAGCTGGATGGATGACAAGAATGAGAGAGAAAGATACAGACCTTATACTAGAAGTCTCTTTAGTACTTTTTGAATCTTGAATTCTATATATGTATTCTGGTCTTTTAAAAAATCTGCAAAAAAGAGACTTCAAAACTGCAGCAGAAGGTCTGGAAGACATGAGACTGCTGAAATATGGGATTTTAATCACCTACCAAGAAACTCCTGCAAGGCCTACGCCATCTAGGGAAGTAGTCAGATGAACAGCTGGCTCATTAATAAAGAGCTCTGGCATTACACATACAGGGTGGGCAAAAGTAGGCTTGCAGTTGTTCGTATGGAAAATAACACAATAATTAATAAGTACTAATGCAAGAATAAACTTGGTGCTTTGTGTACTCACAACTGTAAACCTACTTTTGCCTCACCCTGTGTAAGGGCAGTTACTGAAACTCCTTTAATTAACGCTCTGAACTTGGAGGTAGTTGTTGGCAATCACTTAGCTATGTTTAGACATTTATCTAAATTAAGAAACTAGAAAAAGCAAAAAAAAAAAACTATGCAGTGAGTGAATGAGAAAAAGAAAATTGGGTAAGAACAGATTTGGAGAGCCCCTCCCACAGCCTCTCATTTTCCCTTCCTTAGCTATATGAAGTACCAGAGAGATTACTATATAGAGGAGGTAGAGAGGGATATGTCTTACTAATAGCAAAGGTAATGAGAGCTTCCTCCAAAAGTATTGCTCGGGGTCTCAGAATTCATAGTGATTTTCATGGCTCCTAAGTCATCACTGTGGGATGGAGTTATTCTCCCCTACACTTGATTTAAGGAAGGTCCAAAAGTAACTTACTTTCCAGTGTGATGACATCACTTCAAGCTAAAGAATATCCTTCAAAGCAAGCTCAGTCAAATCAGCTTGATGTCTGATAGGAGGGGGTTAGTTAAGTGAGGTTGTAGAAAAATCAAGTCTGAAGAGTAATGTTGCACAGCTTGATTTGTTTATTTTAAAAATGTAGCCCTCTTCAGTGGGCATGGTACTGCACTTTTGAACCCTAGGACTGAGTTTTCCTAAAAAGGTGAGGGTCCTGGCCATATAATCTGGAAAATTGCTTGTCTAATTCGGTGCACAGTTGCACCTGTATGCTCTTGAATGACTCAGTCATGTTGTGCTCAAGAGTCAAGTAAATTGTTTCAAGACTAAATGTAGAAAAAAATAGGTTGTAAAATAAAGTTACTTCAGAAATGAAACACACTAAATGGTATTGTTTGTTACTATATTAGAGTTGGCAAATACTATAATTAAGCCTTCAAGTGATTTTAGTAATCCCTTCGTTTCAGCCACCTTCTGAAGAATTTTATTTAGAATAAAGCTTTAAATATTGACACCAGAACCCTGGGTGGTTTGACTCAGTGGATAGAACATCGGCCTATGGACTGGAGGGTCCCAGGTTTGATTCTGGTCAAGGGCACATTGGACCAGGTTGCAGGCTCGATCCCCAGTTGGGGGGCATGCAGGAAGCAGCCAGTCAATGATTGTCTCTCATCATTGATGTTTCTGTGTATCTCTCCCTTCCTCTCTGAAATTAATAAAAATATTTAAAAAAATATTGACACCAGATATTAAGGTTGAATCAGTTCAATCTTATAAACCATTATAAAATATCCAGGGTAGTATAGTACCCTGTTATGGGCACTGGTAAAATTTCTACCATAAATTTTATTTAAAAAACATTTTACTGATTTGGCACAATATTTATTGGCTACTTAAACTTATTTATGAATAAAAAGAACAGCAAAGCAAACTTTTGAAGTGCCTTTGCTGAGTTATTCAACCATTAGATCAGAGGTCCTCAAACTTTTTAAACAAGGGGCCAGTTCACTGTCCCTCAGATATTCCACACATGTGCACTGTGGGCCAGGGACAAGTTGGCTGCTAAGCAGGACAGGCAGCAATGGCACAAACACCCGGCGGGCCGGATAAATGTTTTTGGCGGGCCGCATGTGGCCCACGGGCCGTAGTTTGAGGACCCCTGCATTAGATGAATTTTGATAGATTTATACACAGTTATCATTACACAGTTATCATTTCAGTTCTATTATAGTTTAACTAGAGGCCTGGTGCATGAAATTTGTGCAAGCGGGGGGGGGGGGAATCCCTCAGCCCGGCCTGCAAAGATGCCAGTGTTTCTCGCCCAGGCCTCTGACCAGAGGCCTCTCCCCTCCCTCCGTGCAGCCTCCGGGAAGATGCTTGTCCTGAGGCCTCCTCAGGGCCCTGGCCCGTGATGCCCGGCAGCTCGGGTACTCGGGGACTCGGGCTCCCAGGTGCCACTTCCCTGTCGGCATGGGGCACATCCGCTGCCGCGGGAGCTGCGCCTCAGGAGCCGCCCCTTCGGACTCCACTACTTTTGCGCAGAGAGGCGGCCGTGGTGGCAGCGCTTTGATGTCTGTAGTGTGCCTGCCGGACACCCCCACCGTGGTGCCACACTGGTCGTGTCCGCACTGTGGGCAGGGGGCTGCCGGGCTGCGACTGGGGGCTGCGGTCAGAGGACCCCGGCACCCATAGGCCCTGTCAGTGTCAGGAACTGGGAAGATCCATTCTTCTGGCTCTGTCAGCATCAGGAACTGGGAAGATCCATTTTTCTGGTCCTCCCTTCCCTCTGCACGGCTGGGACGGGGAAGCTAGGCTCACGCCACTGCAAACCCATCATCCCTCGCCATGGCCTCTGGCCAGAGGCCCCTCCCCTCCCTTAGTGAGTGAGGAGCGGATGCTTGGCTCACATTGCTGGGGCAATGCCAACAGCGTCCGCCCCAGCCACTATGGGCGCCGCCATCTTTGTCATGAAGTGATGGTTAATTTGCATATTACCCTTTTATTAGATAGGATAGCTGTTTATTGAGTACATCCTATAACATAGGTCCTGGAGAACCAATGGTAATCAAGAGAGATAATGTTTGACTCCTCATAGAATTTGTCATCTCTTGAGGGTGACAAGGACAAAAGCCGTGTCAGTCAAGTAGAGTAGGTGAGTGATGACAGGGAGAAACAGGCACTGCAGAAAACAGTGTGGGGAGCCCTAACCTGGACATGGAGGTGGTTGTGGAAGGCTTTAGGGTGGAAATAATGGCCAACCTGAGACCTAAAGAAGGCAGGTGGAGGGTGAGATTTCAGAGATGCATAATATCTCATACAATTTCTTACTGCTGTTCAGGAAATCATTGTGACTATTCTTAAAGTTTAGAGACTTGTAATAAACCAGCATGCCTGTCCTCAGTGTGTATATACTGAGATGCAGTGACAATCAGGACATGGTTTGGCTTATATACCTCAGGCTGGTGTAAAGGGCCATGTTGCTCAGCAGGCCAGCTCTGCCTCTGCCGGCTGGGTCACTGTTCAGTGACTGCTTTCCTCCCTATTCCCATGGACAACACTCTTCTTTTATCTCTGCATACCTTCACTCCTTAACTTTAAATAATTCTGAATTGAGTATACATTTTGTTTTGTTTTATTTAAATTTTAATTGAGGTATAAGAGACATATAACATATTAGTTTCAGGTATACACTATGATGATTCAATATTTGTACATCTTACATGTGATCACCATAAGTCTAGTTAACATTTGTCACCACAGTTACAACTTTTTTTCTTGTGATGAGAACTTTTAAGATTACTCTCTTAGCAACTTACACATATACAGTATAATATTATTAACTATAGTCACCATGCTATACATTATATCCCCATAGTTTGTTTATTTTATAACTGGAAGTTATACCTTTTGAGACTCCCCTTCTCTCATTTACCCACCTCCACCCTCACTAGAACTAGATTGGGTAATCTGTTCTCTGTATCGATGAACTTGTTTTTATATATTTATCCATTCATTTATTTATATTCCACATATAAGTGAGATTATACATGGTATTTATCTTTCTCTCTCTGACTTATTTTACTTAGCATAATGCCCTCAGGTTCCATCCATGCAACATTTCCTTTTTTTATGCCTGAATAATAATTCCATTCAATTCCATTCTTTCTCTCTCTCCATGTTGTCACAAATGATAGGATTTCTTTTTTAAGGCTGCTGAACTCTCTCTCTCTCTCTCTCTCTCAGACATTTTCTTTATCCATTCATCCATTAATGGATACTTAGATTGCTTTCATATCTTGGCTATTGTAAATATGCTGCAATGAACATGGGGGGGAGCGTGCATGTATCTTGTCAAGTTAGTGTTTTCATTTCCTTCAGATAAATACCCAGAAGTGAATTTCTGTATCATATGTTCTATTTTTAATTTTTGAAGGAACTGTTTCCAGGAGTTAGAAGAATTTGGCTCCTTAAGCCAACTCCTCATTGAACAGTAGAGCACATTAGGCCTGAGAGATTGAGTGACGCATCCAAGGTTGCTTGGTAAATAAAGAGGGCAAAACTAGAAGTCCCGGGCCTCCAGATGGCTAGTCCTCTTTTTATTGAGCTCTCTGCAATGGGGAGAAACTCTAAATTTAGCAACAGTGTGGATGGTATTAGTTTTCCCTCTTACATATTGCAAAAAAAAAGTTGAAGTATTGGATTTCCCCTATTTAGGAAGCTTGTCGCCTACTGTCATATCTAATAGTGTTCCTTAAACCCGGGCCAGTTTGGCTCAGTTGGTTGGGCATCGTCCCGTGCACTGAAAGTTTGCTGATTCGATTCCTGGTCAGGGCACATGCTCAGTTGTAGGCTCCATCCCCAATAGGGGGTGTGCAGTAGACAGCTGATCAGTGTTTCTCTCTCTAAAAATTCAATTAAAAAATCTTTAAAGAAAAAAAAAGGAAAAGTGTGATTGCTCAGTCCTATATAATAAAACCCTAATATGCTAAGTGTCCGGTCGTCCGGTTCATTCAACCAATCAAAGCGTAATATGCTAATGATATGCTAAGGCTGCTCAACCGCTTCTATGATGTGCACTGACCACCAGGGGGCAGATGCTCCCACGGTAGGTTTGCTGCTGGGGTCTGGCTGATCGGGACTGAGCAAGATGGGCTTAACACAGCCTGGAGCCCTCCCACGGTCCCTCCCTGGCTGGCCAACCTCCTGCATCCCTCCTTGGCCCCGATTGTGCACCGGTGGGGTCCCTCGGCCTGGCCTGCGCCCTCTTGCAATTTGGACCCTTTGGGGGATGTCAGAGAGCCAATTTCAGCCCAATCCCGCAGGCCAGGCTGAGGGACCCCACTGGTGCATGAATTCGTGCACTGGGCCTCTAGTATGATTATATGAGCTCACCGGAACCAAGTACAGGAAGTTAGGAAGGCTTGGTAGATAGCTTCCAAGACTACTTTATTCTGTTGGGATGATATTCCAAATCCTTAATAAATATAACTTTCCTTTATCACTTCATTGTCTAAATAATGACTGTTAAATGGAATATTTTTGTCATATCAGTATGTTCAAAGTTTTGAACTCCTGCTGGTTTTTATTAACTACTCAAGAATCCTAACTAAATATCAAAATCCTGGCTTTATTTATCAGGAAAAATTTAACTGTGCAACCATGGCTAATTATTTAATTATTTTTAAAAATCACTTCCACTCAACAAATATATGAAACACTTTAAATAGTGACACATCTCCTGTGTCACTATTTTTTTTTCCTTTTTTTTAGGGTCTTATAGATTTATATTAAATTGGAGTTGAAGCCGGAAAGAAATTTCAGATAGTGAGAAGTAAAAATGCTCTGCCTGAACCCTGACTTTTCACTAATGAAATAGTGTAAACTCTTCACATTACTTTTATGGAGCTTCATAGTCCATAAAAATAACATCGCTGTTGAGCCTCCATGTACGGCATTTGTGACTGAAGGTTTTGATGTCTTCGCAAAAGGCAGACCAGTGCTTTCCTTTGAAATGTGTGAGGCAGTTTTAGATGCAGCTTCTCAGATGGATTTAATTAGTCCTTCATATGACTGGATGTCCGTTTGTTGCGGCTGAATTCTCATTTCATTCACCCATAACTAGAAACACCTCGCTTCAAACAGGTTTCTTCAAAGAAAGAGGGGTTTAAGGTTCTATGTTTTACTGCTTTTTGATGTTGGTTTCCCTTTAACTGAGAAGACCTTATGTTTACACAACTGTTATTATTAAGAAAACATCGCTTTCTTCACTGAGGTTCCTTTTGTATCAGTGTTGGTTATTGGTGGAAGTCAGAGGTCTGTGCAGTAGATCTTACTCGGACAGACATCAGAGCAGCTGTGTGTTTGCATATTTTGCTTATGAGACGCGTGAACCAAAAAATGGCATAAACTTGTGGAATACTTCTCCACACCCGAAACTGGAATGCCAGTACATGGTGGAAACCGGTAACTGACTGTTAATAGGGTTGCTGCAGAGCTTATAATATTAACCACTGAAACTAGAGAAAATCAACTAACAAGGTTGCCATAAATCAACTAATACTGTGTTTTGCTTTCCTCTGCCTCCAATGCATGACTTGTGGTATGCCTTCCATAAATATGTTGAAAAAATGAAAATATATTCTGTATAGTAAAATTATATATTTTTAAAATAGATCCTACTAATATTTGGGTTTTAAAAAAAAATTACCTCTAAACCTTCCCATTTCATTAGACTAGCTACTTGAACTCAACCTGAATATAATGCTCTTCTCTTTGCCAGTTATTGTGTCTGGAGTTTGGCATGCTTTATCATCAAGGCAGCTTTTATCTTCTGTGCCCACAATTCTAATTACGTTTCAGGGGGCCGTGATCCCTTCCAGAATCCTAGTCATTCATTGTATTTAAAGATGAAATGCTTAAGGGGTTTGGGGTTCTTCACTCTTGGGCACAGGTTTGCATCTTTAAAAGTTTCTCTTGCTCTAGCATCCTGATCTGTGTAAAAATCCTGCACTCTTTAACTGCTTATTACACTTTCCTTTTATTTGGAAAGACAAAGTTAATTTAGACTCTTCCAGCTTAAAATTGTCCCAAAGCCACAGGTCAGAATGAAAAATGCATAGTAATATGTCTCACAAATTCTTCTGGTGTCTTATTTCAGTATTCCATCCAAGAATCTGTAGAATCTCAGACTTGTATTTCTGCCTGTTGCTTAGCCACAACTGATCTCTTTCATCTTACTCACCAGACCCTGTTCTACATAACTGTGCCAATTTCTAAAACGCAGTAGTCAGAGTTATATTACCATTGAAGATATGAAAAAAGGATCAAGGAAGGCTTAATCAAAACAGATTTTTGAAAGTATTTTTGAGCAATGTTAACACTAAGTCAGATAGGGATTCAATTGAAAGGGCCAATATATTGTTGAAAATTGATCTCTGAGGTCTTGATTATATTGTTTTGGAACTGGTAGCTATTTTGTGGAAATCCTAGTGTTAGGAGAATTACGGACACGTGACTAATGAATATTTTATTAAATTTAAGTAAATTTAGTAATTTAAAAAATCTGATTTATTTAAAGTATTCTTTAATGATGTTGCCTTTTAGTAAAATTCTGTGGAATTGGGAATTTTAATTCTTGCAAGCACTCTAAAAATCTTGATAAAATATGAAATCTCAAAAACAAAGGACAGAACATTCGTGATTTTTCTTTTATGTTAATTTTCAAGACTACTTGTTAGGGAACCCTATATCTAACATTTCAAGTAATTATATAACACTAGAGTCTTGGTGCATGGGTGGGGTCCCTGGGGCCATCTTGCCCAGTCCCAATTGGGGCTGATCAGGGCCGGCCCGGGTGGAGGGACTGTGGGAGATTGGCCGGCCCGGGAGGTTGGCTGTGGAAGTGCACTGACCACCAGCAGCCAGCTCCTGTGTTGAGTGTCTGCCCTTTGGTGGTCAGTGCACGTCATAGCGACCAGTCATTTAGTAAACCAGTTGTAATGGTCACTTAGGTTTTTATATATAGTATAGACTGGAGGCTTTTATATATATAGACTAGGTGTCCCTCAGCTCAGCCTGCACCCTCTCCAATCTGGGACCCCTTGGAGGATGTCCGACTGCTGGTTTAGGCCCCATCCCACAGGGATCGGGCATAAGACCCCCAACTGCCCTCCCCTGCTCGCCTGATTGCCCACAACTGCCCTCCCCTGCTGGCCATCTTGTGGTGCCCATCTTGTGGCAGCCATATTGTGACGATGTCGCGACAGCCATCTTGTGACGATGTTGCGCGACACCACCTAGGCTTTTATTAGATAGGATAGTAGAGCCCCAGAGCATGTATTTGTGTACTGGTGGGGTCCCTTAGCCTGGCCTGTGCCCTCTCACAACCCAGGACCCCTCGGCGGATGTTGGAGAGCCTGTTTCTGCCTGATCCCCGCAGGCCAGGCTGAGGGACCCCATCGGTGCACAATCGGGGCTGGGGAGGGATTGCAGGAGGTTGGTTGCCAGGGAGGTACCTCAGGAGGGCTCCAGGGTGTGTCCGGCCTGTCTCGGCCAATCCTGATCAGCCAGACCCCAACAGCAACCTAACCTACAGGTCAGATCATCTACCCCCTGGTGGTCAGTGGGCATCACGGTGACTGGTTGAACTAACAGTCAGACAATTAACATATTAGGCTTTTATTATATAGGATTACATCTATCACATTTTTGTTGTTGTTGTTCTGCATACTGGGCAGTCTTATTTTTAAAAAAGCACCAATTACATTTACTGCAGGGACATATTCTTTCATATTCTTTCTCCATTATGTTTAGTTGTAAAAATTAACTCTCAGGCTCTGGCCAGTGTGGTTCAGTTGCTTGAGTGTTGTCCCATGCATTGAGAGGTTGCTGGTTCAATTCCTGGTCAGGGCATATGCCCAGTTTCGGGTTTGGGTGCATATGGGAGGAATCTGATCAATGTTTCTCTCTCTCTCTCTCTCTCTCTCTCTCCCTCCTTCCCTCCCTCCCTCCCTCCCTCTCTCCCTCTCTCTTCCTTCCTCCATCCCTCCCTCCTCCTTCCTAAAGTCTAAAATCAATAAAAACATTAAAAAAATTAACTGTCAGCATTTACTAACAGCTTTAGTTTGGGACTAGGTAAGGAGTAGTAGAGAAACAATAATGTCACATTGTATTTTTTTGTCTTTAACCCTCACCTGAGGATTTTTTTTAGAGGTCCGGAGGGAGGAGAGAGAGAAAGAGAGAGAGAGAATGCGTGAGAGAGGGAGAGAGAAAGAGAGAGAGAGAATGTGAGAGAGAATGTGAGAGAGACATATTGATTGGCACGTGCCCAGATCCAAGGTTGGGGTGGGGAGGGAGGGATTGAGCCTGCTACCCAGGTACATGCCCGTGGAACCCGTGACCCCTTTGGTCCATGGGCAGGTCCTCTAACCACTGAGCAGCCGACCAAGAACATCACATTGTATTTTAAAAAACAGTTTTGAACGGAGATAACCCTTACCAGTCACTTACCGGTTATGTAACTGGAAATTTACTTAATCTCCTTCAGCCACTGCAGCAGTAGTATTTTACATAAATACTGGTATATAGGGAAAGGCTGTAAATCAGATGGACTTGAATTTAAATACCAGCTCTGAAACCACTGACTGTGAAACCAGTAGAAGTTTGTTGTTTCTTCTGAGCCTTTGTTTTCCTCATCTGTAAATAGGGTTAATATTCTCCAGGGCTTTTGTAAAAATCAAATGAGCTTTAGTATAGAGGCTGGCATGTGTTAGGCACTTGAGAAACAATGTCTCTTCCCTCTTAAATATAGCCATTTTGCTTTTTAAAAGAATCTAAATTAGCTTTTACTTTGCAAACAGTTTCCCATTTTATGAAAAATTCATGGAAAGTTTTAAAATTAAGACAAAATAAAATGTACACAAATACATGGGCAAGACTTGTCAGCGATTAGTATTTTAAGATTCTAATACTCTGGTTAAAATGTATTATTCATTTATTTGTTGAAGCTACAACAGTGTTTGCAGAGCAGTTCTGGAGTAATCTTTACCTCTTGGTGATTCACTTTGGGAAATATTGTCAAGTGACTAATCACTGCTGTCCCCTTCCCCTCTCCCTTCCCCCCTCAGACCCCTGCTGTGGTTTGAGAGCCCATGAACCTGCAGTTCCTCCTTACCCCACCTTAGGGTGTGCCTACACTGTTACGGTGCAGGGCTGAAGGGATCCAGTGTTTTGGGGCATCTGTCCCTTCTCCATTTAGAGCAGCGGTTCTCAACCTGTGGGCCGCGAGCCCTTTGGGGGTCGAACGACCCTTTCACAGGGGTCGCCTAAGACCATTGGAAAACATATATAATTACATATTGTTTTTGTGATTAATCACTATGCTTTAATTATGTTCAATTTGTAACAATGAAATTGGGGTCCCCACAACATGAGGAACTGTATTAAAGGGTCGCAGCATTAGGAAGGTTGAGAACCACTGATTTAGAGCCTTTCTCTTTCGATAGACACTCTGTTAACTACTGTTAACTCTACTGTTAAAAACTCCAGGCATCATGGAATCACCACACAATTATTACAATGACTGTTCTTTGCAATAAAATATTGACCCTCCAAACGAACTTAACAAATACCTAAACTGGTTCAGCTGAGGTGGTATGAGACCAACCTGGGTTTGGATATGCTACTTTGCCAGCTGTGGAACCTTGAGAAGTTATTTTAACTTCTCTAAGCCTCATATTTGTCATCCATAAAATATAGTTAACATCTCTATATTGGATTGCTCTGAGGATGCAGTAAATTTAATGTTTATTAAAATACCTGATTGATGTTAGGCCCTCAGTGCATGTTCCCTTTCACTGATTTAGATTCATTTTTCTGAACAAGTGGCAAAAAGACAACTGAAAAGAGAAGGGCATCCATAATCTGGATATTACTACTCCTGTAGTTTCTATTCTGATTCAATGTTGTTTTCTTTTTTTCAAGATATTTTGTTTCTAAGTGGGAAATTATAAAATAAACCATGTCATTTGTTTCTAACTCAGTGTTTAAATCTCAAAAAAAAAGTATATATTGCTTCAAAATTTAAAATTTAGTGCAAATGACTGGGCATGGCCCTACATGGATGTATTTGCTCTTAGTCATATTTATCATTCTTGCATGATGGTGGGCATATGTTACTAATTGCCCCATTTTGTTACTTGGCTTTTTATTGAAACTGCTGACAATGTTTATGTATGGTTATCATATGGAACAAGAGCGAGGAAACCAGCTGGAGACTAAATTTAGCACAGTCCACCAGGCCGGTGTGTCTCAGTGGTTGAGCGTTCACCTATGAACCAGGAGGTCCCAGTTCAATTCCCGGTCAGGGTACATGTGGGCTCAATCTTCCCTGTGGCCAGTGTGGGATGTGAGACGCAGGAGCTGTCCCCTGGTGGTCAGTGCGCTCCCACAGGGGGAGTGCTGCTCAGCCAGAAGCCGGGCTCAGCTGGCGGTGCAGTGGTGGTGGCAGGAGCCTCTCCCGCCTTCAAGACAGCGCTAAGGAGCAGACAGCTGGGCTCATGGCTGGCGAGTGCAGTGGCATAAGCCTCTCCCACCTCTGCTGCAGGCGGGTGGTAAGGAGCGAGGAGTCTGAGGGGTCCCGGACTGAGAGGGCACAGGCAGGACTGAAAGGACTGTCCCGTCCTCCCTGCTCCTCCCCTTGCCACCCCCAGTTCATGAATTTCATGTACCGGGTCTTTAGTAAAAATGTATTTTAAATTTAGCACAATCCTTTGTTGTAAATAACCATAGAAAATCTTGTGAGTGGTTACCAAGTTCACCCAATTGGATCCCTTCCCCCAAAAGAAAATGCATATGTTTAGCTTTAAAAATCTTGTAATGATTACTTAGAAATGGCTTAAATGTATCCCTTTCATCATACAGGTACAGTGGGATTAATAGAAGACTTGTTGCTTAATGTTTTTGTGATCAAATATGAAACAGGGTTTCGAAGAATTTATGATTTTCTTTATGGCCAGATACTAAAAACACTGAGGAAATGTGATAGCAGCGGTGACTAGCAAGTTTGTTGGTCGGGGTATTGTTTTCCATTGGTTTAACGTATCAAAGATTGAAGAAAGATTTGTTTTGAGTCATTCCATACTAGTGGTTTAGGTACATTAATGCATTTTAACCAGAAGTTTAATCTAAATCAAATCTTTTAGAATTAGTCTATTCCATTGAGTTTTAAGTGAGCATATATTCATACCACACTGAACTACATGCACATCAAGAACTTTACTTCAGTGGTGAGGTGCGTCCTTTTTGTTGAGCTTTGAATTCAGCTACAGTAGAAGAAATATACTGATTTACAGGAAGGATGTTCTTGATAGCATTCTGTATATATTATTTGCTTATTCAAGCATGTAAAACTTCAACAAGAGGAGGTAATTTTGCTTAGATTTCTTGATTTGAATTGTTCTATTTGGCACTGAGTGGAAAAGAAAAAAATGATATTGAAAGCATTATTCTGTTAATGAAGTTGCTTGTCCTCTTTTGTGCCAAATTTGGCAGGTAAAATTACCATTTATTCTACTTGCTAGAGCCAGAGAATAGATTGTTGAGGAAAAGTAGCAATTTAAATAATGGCACTAGATAGAAGGTACTACATTATATACATCTTCCATACTTTTAGATATTGACATGCAATTTTTATTTCTCTTTAGTAATGCACTGTTTTTAACCACTATATTACTTCCAGTAGCTTTTATGTACATGCAATTTGCTTCATTGTGAAATTCAAAAAAAACACTATGTTACTACTAATTATAATAAGCCAAAATGAAGCATTTTCATCTGAGGATAAATTAGTGATTATATTTTTTCTGGATATTTCATCAGTAGTGCATGTTTTTAATTATGAATAATTATTTAAACTTTAAGAAGTAAAAATGAAATATATACTTTAATATAAATATACATAGTTAATATCAAATTTTCAGATGTTCATGATTTCTTCCATGTTAAATATACTTTGTTCTTTTACGTGTACTTTAATTTTTGGTTTGCAAATTCTAAGAGAAATTTTAATCAAAAATCTTATTGTCGGTGAGGAAATATCTTTTTTTTAAATATATTTGATTGATTTTTTACAGAGAGGAAGGGAGAGGGATAGAGAGTTAGAAACATCGATGAGAGAGAAACATCGATCAGCTGCCGCCTTCCTGCACATCCCCCACTGGGGATGTGCCCGCAACCGAGGTACATGGCCTAGACCGGAATCAAACCTGGGACTCTTAAGTCTTCAGGCCGAGGCTCTAGCCATTGAGCCAAATCGGTTAGGGCAGTGAGGAAATATCTTATTCAAAAAATGAATAGGTGGCTTTTTAAAAAGTTAATCATGTGTTTAAATGAATGCATAAATTTAGCATTTGTGAAACTTTGAAGTAAGTATATAATTCATTAAATTTCTTATATATTATCTCTAGTTATAAAACTTGTTTTTAAAAGCTTTAAAAAATATTATGTACTGCTCTAGTTTACAGTAACTCAACCTGCTCTCCTCACCCCCCAAAAAGAAGAAATTATCTATAAAGAAGAAATTAATTTGCAAAATGTGTGTGTGTGTGTTGTTGTTGTTAACAACCCGTCGGTAAATTTGTTGACTTGGAAAATGTTAACACAAAAACAGGGTTTAGTGTGGCTGAAACTTGTAACCATCAGTCACTTTTTTTCTGCCCACTACACTAACTGGTAGGCAGGTGCAGATGTTAGGAAATCTAACATTGCAATTGACACTAATTGGCATAGTTGTTGGCAGTCTTATCAGAAAGCAAAGGGCTGAATGGTTGAATGGGTTTGAGAACTTGAATGATAATAAGCATTTTTATATGCATCTTGAATTACTTTTGTGACCCAGACTAACAGGAACACTTCATTCTGACCTCATCCTTCAATGAATAGAAATTATGGAAAGCATAATATGCTTTATTCTACCTGATTGTTTTTCAGGTAACCTTTCACAATTATCTGCTCCATTGCCCACTTTCCACCTCCCCCAACACCTCCCAGGACTCAAAGAAACCAAAGTATATGTGTAGAATAAAAAGAAGACAACTATTACTGATAATTCAATTATTATTTTTATTGAACTTTGTTACCAAAAGCTTGATCCATGTTGTAGTACCTTAAGCTAAACTGAAGAAAAAGTATTCACTGAATTTGTGGATGAAACAATAAGTCTAGGATTTGCTTCCAAGTAGTCTTGGAGCATATGGGCAAATCAGTAGGAATATAGATAAAACAAGATTGGCTTAAGTGGATAAGGTTTGAAAGTGGGGGTGGATATATAGAGGTTTATTAAGCTGTTCTTGCTGTTTCTGTGTTTGAAATTTTCCATTACAGAGGGGTTATTGTTTTGTTTGTTTAATAGGCTTTGTCCTCACCCACTGATATAAGAGCTTTTTTTTTTCATACCTGTCATTTCCTTCTTAGTACCTGCTTTTTTTAAAAAAGAAAAATTTAGTTCCTTTTATCAAAAATGACTCATCTAAAGTGAGAGCTGCATAAGCTAGTAAACTAATCTTTGTGCTTTGTACAAATGAGCTAATTTCTAATGTGGATTTTAATAGGAGCTTTCTAAAGACACCTTCTTAATTGAAAGAAATGACTCTACGGGTGGGATTTTTAGTCACTAGATGGATCATTGTGCCTGTTTTAACTATATGCAGACCACCCCTCACAAAAGTGTTAACAGTTTTAGGTGTTGTGTCATAACTGATCTTAGCTTTTTTGTGCTAGAGGTAATGTTGTATTTTTCTTCATTAGAAATACTTTCCATAAAGAAAATGTTTTGGTAATTTAGGAGAGGGCATGACTGTATTGCTTTGCTTATGTTTGCTCACATAAGTATTTCTGTGTGTTTTTGGTAACATCCCTACCTCCAATTAATGTACAATTATCTGTGTTAAAAAATGGAGTTGAGTTGTTTCATTCAATCAGAGGCTCCTTTTGCAAAGGAGTATCGAGATGCTTGCTAGAGGCTTTTGCTTAAAAGTTAGGGGCTGAAAACAGTTACTGTAACCCATCTGTCTATAGGTTTTTCCATAGAGGGGTAGTTCATGTAAATTTTGTGCTCCACTATTGATCCAAGCCCCTTGATATTTATTACAACCAAGTAATAGTAAGCATTTTACAAGGTGTTTATAAATCCTTGCCTAGTAAGAGGTTGAGAAACCAAGGTAATTTTTCAGACTATTGTTTCTTTTACCATGCTTTTAGTCTGTCCTGAGAATTGATTTGAGTTGATCCTTATTTCAAAGGAGCATTGCTTGACATTTTTTAGGTTTTTAAAATAGCTTTCTAAGAAATCCTATATAATAGAAGTCTAATATGCAAAGTATCCGTTCATCTATTCGTCCATTCAACCAATCAAAGCGTAATATGCTAATGATATGCTAAGGCTGCTCAACTGCTCTCTAAGACATGCACTGACCAACAGACGGTCAACAAATTGCTATGACATGCACTGACTACCAGGGGGCAGATGCTCCAATCTCTAAGTTAGCTTGCTGCTGGGGTCCGGCCAATCAGGACTGAGCGAGACAGGCCGGACCCTGGCTGGCCAACCTCCTGTGTCCCTCCCCGGCCACAATCGTGCACCAGTGGGGTCCCTCGGCCTGGCCTGCACTCTCTCACAATCTGGGACCCCTCAGGGGATGTTGGAGAGCCAATTTTGGCCTGATCCCGCAGGCCAGGCCAAGGGACCCTACTGGTACACAAATTCATGCATCGGGCCTCTAGTTAAAATATAAAAACAATTTCACTATTTCTTTTTCAGTTTGTATCTCTGAAGGTATTTAGGAATGAATGTAGTTTGCTTATTAATTTTTTGTACTATTCCCAGTCATTTTCCACTCATCCCTTTCTTTGTCAGCTATCAGTTTGGTAACAAACTGGTAGGTGTATTATTTCTAGTAACTGCTACCAAAACTGATATATTGGTCAAACCCTTTTTCCAGGCTTCTGGGAAAATGCCAGCCTTATTCTTCTTTTAATTTGGGAGCATACTTTTATAAATAATAGAATACTTTGTTCAAAGTCATCAGAATTAAAATAATTTATCTAACAATTTAAATAGATATTTTTGTATGTGTGTAGAAATAAAAATGATACCCTAGAAATGGAATGTAATTTTAATTTCTTTTGAAATTCTTTTTCTTTAAATATTCTATGTTAGATATGCTTGTGTGAGCGGGTGTCCATGTCTAATATACCACAGCATGTGTCAAATTTGTATCACAAAAGTGCTTAATGGAGTTTTTTATATAGTTAAAATAACTTTAATCTTCCATGATAAGCACATATGGATTTTTAAATACAAATATTATCAACAATTTATGGGATATTAAGACTAAAATATTTTTGCTTAATAATTAATTTATTAGTCTTATCAAAATCTGTTTTGGGGAATTCTGAATTAGAACTATGTTGTGAGTGGTCCACAATCCTATATAATTAAAGCCTAATATGCTAAGTGTCCAGTCATCTGGTTGTCCATTCAACCCATCAAAGCATAATATGCTAATGATATGCTAAGGTCATTCAGCTGCTTGCTATGATGTGCACTGACCACCAGGGGTCAGACAGTCCAACTAGTCGACCAGTCATGACGTGCACTGACCACCAGGGGGCAGACACTCTGACTGGTAGGTTAGCTTGCTGATGGGGCCCGGCCAATTGGGACTGAGTAAGATGAGCTGGATATGCCCTGGAGCCCTGGAGCCTTCCCACCTGGCCAACCTCCTGTGTCCCTCCCTGGCCCTGATCATGCACTGGTGGGGCCCCTCGGCCTGGCCTGCGCCCTTTTGCAATCCAGACCCCTCGAGGGATGTTGGAGAGCCGGTTTCAGCCCGATCCCGCAGGCCAGGCCGAGGGACCCCACTGGTGCATGAATTCATGCACCGGGCCTCTAATCTAAAATAAAAGCCACTTATCTGAATAATGTGCATTAAGATATGACAGTGAGTCATCATACTTTTGTCTGCTTTACATTATATTTAGTTAAAAATACAGCTTTGATAGCTTTCTAGCTATTAAATAAATTAGATTTTTTTTCATGCACCTGAGCTTCTTTAAATATATTTTTATTGATTTCAGAGAGGAAAGCAGAGGGAGAGAGATAGAAACATCAATGATGAGAGAGAATCATTGATTGGCTGCCACGTATATGCCCCCTTCTGGGGATCAAGCCTGCAACCTGGCATATGCCCTGACCGGGAATTGAGCCTTGACCTCCTGGTTCATAGGTGGATGCTTAACCATGAGCCATGCCAGCCAGACTGGGCTTTATTTTTTTATATAATAGTTATTTACCAAAGACCCACCAATCTTCAACATCAAAGCACTGTGCTAAGTTCTTCATGAGGGACGTAAAGGAATAGGGCACCAATCTGCCCTTATGAGCTTCTGGTTTAGTTGGGAGGTGTTACGCTGATCAGAATATAAGGCATAATTTAATTAAGCATACATATACAAAATTTTATAGAAAGTCAAAGACAGAAAAGACACTATCCAACATAGCAAAGGACTGGGGGTGGTTTAGGCGGGTATGGAGGATGAAAGGCAGATGAAGCAGAATGTTAAGAATAAACTTCACAAAGTAAATAGGACCTGTAGGAGGTGATGAGGAATAGATGGTAATAGTCAGCTAGACTGAGTTGACTATTCCAACTTTAGAAAATAGTAAGAGTCAAGTTCAGGGAATAGGGCCTATGCATATTTGTTCAATGTAAGAGAAGAAGGGAAGAAAAATTGGAATGATAGGGTGTTAGATAGAGGCCATTAGTGCCAAAGACCTTGAAGGCCACATGAGAAGTTTTATTTATTAAACAACTAGAAGGCAAGAAAGATTTTGAGCTGAGAAAGCTTGAAAGGCATGATAAAGCCACATTTTTAAGTGATCAGTGAAAGAAAATAGAATTGTAGCTGATTGGCAGTAGGGCTTCGGGAAGGTTTTCCATTTGAATGGGTTGCTAAGTAGGAAAAGAAAGAGAAAAGAGTTTGTATTTGGCTGAGTAGTTGATAACAGAACTTGGGGATATAGATTTCAGCAATAGTGGGAAGAGAAAGGGCCAAGCAAGCAACAGTTAGTGAATGTAGTATCTTTTAGAATGAACCAGCTTTTATTAGCTCTACTTGTGGTATGACTGTCTGTAGCCCATCCCTCACTGTGGCCACATTAACTTGATGATTAACTGACAATATGGGCTGGAATTCTTCAGTACCAAATATGACTGCCCAAATAGTAGGCCTGACCTGATGATCTATGTTCTTTAATTTTTCACTATGAAAAATTTCAAGTATATATCAAATTTAGAGAATAGTACAATGAGTATCATGTGCTGTTTTTGTTTAATATATCCTTGCTTACCTTTTAAAAAATGTCTGGAGTGCTTTAAGGCACTTACCACACATCTTATAAATTGGTGCTCTTTTTAAAATTTTTTAAATTGATTTCAGAGAGGAAGGGATAGAGAAAGAAAGATAGAAACATGAATGATGAGAGAGAATCATTAATTGGCTGCCTCCTACACGCCCCACACTGGGGATCCAGCCCACAACCCAGGCATCTGCCCTGACTGGGAATTGAACTATGACCTCGTGGTTCATAGGTCAACACTCAACTACTGAGCCATGCCAGCCGGGCAATTGGTGCTCTTTTAAAAAAGTTGTTGAGTTGTTGAAGATCTTTCATTGTCCTAAGTCAGTGGTCGGTAAACTGGCTCCCCCCGGTCGGCAAACTGTGGCTCAGCAAACTGCGGCTCGCGACCCACATGCGGCTCTTTGGCCCCTTCAGTGTGGCTCTTCCACAAAATACCGGCTCTTCCACAAAATACCGACTTCTGTGCATGGGCCACGAAGGTTCAATCGCACTGTACATGCGTGCCAGCACGTGGTATTTTGTAGAAGAGCCACACTGAAGGGGCCAAAGAACTGCATGTGGCTTGCAAGCCGCAGTTTGCCGACCACGGTCCTAAGTTCTCCGACCTGTGTCACTGTACATCTGGTATACTGTTCCTTTTTTTCTCTAAAGAGAAACCTTTATTTTATTTTTTTTTTCACATAGTGTCAAATCAGTTGACCTTTTTTAGGTAAAACACTATCATATTCTTTTTCTAATATATACTCTTTGAAGTATTGTGGAATAATTAGGGAAGATGACATATACATACCTATAGATCTATTGGACAAACTCTATGTTAGACAAACTGAAAAAGAAAGAAGCAGCAAACTTGTTAGGTTGCATAATGGATGGTGGTTTCTCAGTGTCAAAAAAAGAGATACAAATATAGAATGGGGAAAGGCTAAACTGTACTTTGTGGTGTTGGATTGAAATTGGAGGGATTAGTGTGAACTCATGTTTTTATAGGTAGATATAGAAACAGATTTAGATGTGTTAGTGCTGAAGTTACAGTGGGCAAATTGGCAGAAATCATCTTAGCCACGATAAAGCCACTTCACTGGGAACATCATGTGCCACCTGGTATGATGCTTAAAAAGCACAGAATCACTGCTTTGGTATTCCTGGTAAAAATGCATAATCATGAGGAAGCATTCCCCCAAAAGGAGGGACTCTCTATGAGATAATGGTGTATACTCTTTAAAAATGTCAAGGTCTTGAAAGACAAGGCCAAATTAAGGCACTGTTGCAGAGGGACAGAAACCAGAGAGATGCAACAACTAAATGCTGGAGTAAAACTTAGACCCTGGACGTGCCATAAAGGGCGTTATTGGGGCAATTGGCGATATTTGAATAGGGCTTGTGGATTCGATGATAATATTGAATCGATATTAACTTCCTAATTTGCTGGTTGTACAGTACAGAGTGTCCTTGTACTCGGGCATACATGCTGAAATATTAAGGAGCATTGAGACATCATAACACTTATTCTTTACTGGCCAAAATTGCTAACAACTTGCAAATCTGAGCTTGATTTACTATTGCTGCAATTTTTATGTATATTTGAAGTTATTTCACAGAAAAGGAACAAAATAAAAATACTTTCCATGACCATTCATTCAAATAATAGAAACTAATTGCACCATTTTTCTATTTTCTGTTAGGAGCAATGAAAAAATACTGGTAACTCAGTTAACCTTACTTATTATTAGTAGTAAGATTATGCTCCTAGTTTGTAGAACTAATAAGCTGTCCCATTGATTCCTTCCAAGTACACTATTATGATCAACTTAATGGGTAATTAGATTTTACCAAGGTCTTCCTTCAGATGTGATGGTACTTACAATAGGATGTTTGCTAGTTTATTCACTGGATGGATTTGATGAGTAGTTTTGGGCATCAATTCTCATATCTCACCTTTATCTATCAAAGAAACTGGGCTAAACCACAATAGCAAAACAAAACAAACAAAAAAACCCCACCAAAACCATGAAACTTTTATTGTTTATGCTTAAAAACATTCTGTTATTGGATTTATAATTCATGAGAGGATTTAAGAGGAGTAAATTTGTCACCACAAGTTTAAAATATAATTATAAAATTATCAAATATGTTATTGGTATTGCAATGTAGAAAAAAAGATAATACATATCTTAGTATGTGCATTGGAAATAATGCCAATGATGGCCACAGAGCCTGAGAAAAGAGTACAGACCTGCTAGATAATCCTTGGATGGCAGGAGAAATGGGCTTTTGGGGCAAATTTTCTGTGTCTCAGGATAGTACTAGAATGCTAAACAGTCATAAAGGAGGTGGGATTAGGAAATACCATGTTACAATTGCAGGATATGGGAATTTGGGAAGAGGGAGGACTTGGATGGTTCATTAAAATGACCTATAGCCTGATCATGTGTGGGTTCTGTGGTGGTGAGCCCCCAGCTTAGGTAAAATGGGATTTTAATGGGGACATATGTGGTAGCCAAATATATATGAAAAGCAAAAAGAGGTGCTAATAGCAATCAGATGGAATTAAAAGGATAAATAATGGAGGAAGTTTTAATGGAGCACAAGAAAATGGAAGAGCAAACACAAGTAGGTATGTTTGAAAAAGGAGAAAAGTAGAGAATAGTCGTTACTGTGGGAGGAGTGCATAATATCACTAAGTTGAACTACCAACAATAGCATTTATTGAGGACTTATTATGTGCCAGGTAATAGTTAGTCTAAGTTTTTAATTTATTCCTCACTACTATTCTGTGAGCGTATATTTTACATATGAGGAATCTGAGACATGAATGGTTGCTAATTTGTGGAGCTGAGGTTCAAATACAATCATTCTATTGATGACAATACTACATAGAATGCACAGAATTACACCATGATTTGCCTGGTTTGGTAGACGTAAAGCCAGCTTAAGTTGCTCCTTATGCTAAACTCATCTATCTTGATATATTCATTAAACTGATATAATTTACAGTATTGTCTGCAGAGAATGACCTTATCACACCAGTCCAAAAGGAACTACTACTATAATTAAACTGTTGGCAACATAATGTAAGATTTAAGAAAAACCACATACAACTGAAATTAATGTTGTTTCTGATCAATTAATGAGGTGATAATTAAACAGAAACTAGTTAGCCTGGCTGATTGTAGATCAGTACCTAAAATTTGTTTTTGCAATTCACATCCTTTGAGATAAATTTAATTACATTTATAGCACGTGCATATTTAATATAATCTTTTGTGACAGATTAACAGGTCATCATTATTACGTATATTTTTTCTTGATGTTTTTGTTATTATTATATATTTGGGAGAAAAATAAAAGATTTGCTTTCCAAGGAGATAGTGATAAAGAAGAAACATAGGAAAAATGGTTGTCTCTTTGTTTGCAGAGAACAAGCACCTCATTTCCCTCTGAAAGGGTATTAGAGGTACATAACTATATTTTGAAATTATAAATTATTTTAGCAAATAGAAGAGCAGGATGAAGAATACCTGTACTTTTTATGTTATATTAAGATATAAGCCGAAACCGGTTTGGCTCAGTGGATAGAGCGTCGGCCTGCCGACTGAAAGGTCCCAGGTTCGATTCTGGTCAAGGGCATGTACCTTGGTTACGGGCACATCCCCAGTGGGGAGTGTGCAGGAGGCAGCTGGTCGATGTTTCTCTCTCATCGATGTTTCTAACTCTCTATCTCCTTTCCTCTCTGTAAAAACTCAATAAAATAAATTTTTTAAAAAACGATATAAGACAGTTCTAGTTCATATTAAAATGTTAAGAATCATTAATTATCATCACAGAATAAAAAAATGTTTGTGTTAATTTTGTCGTGTTTTACCTGAGAAGCAAATGCTGGAGCAAGTAACTTAGCAAAGTCTTTAAATCTAAACAATAAGAAAATTACAAGCTTCTTATTCTCAACCTCTTATAGAATTAAAAATATATGTATTTGTGTTTCACATATCTAGCAGCAGTTTATGTAGCAGTCAGTGAACTATAATAATGTTAAACAGTGGCAATATCCCAGTTTAATTAACTGCATTTTGTTACTGGGGAATGTGGATATACCTCATATATTTGATATACTATTTAATAATCATTTTTTGTTGTCAGTAATTAAGAGATAAGATCCAAAAAGAAACAATAAACATCTTTATCTCTAGGAAAATATTCTCTTTCAAGGTATAAATATGCAGTGTGCCTACTGTATACTAGTACAAGTACTCTGTCTTATTATTTAGATTACGTTTGTTACTTCTGCTTTTGACACCTGGACTTAGGGGAAATGCTCTGAGGAGAATTGCAAGATAATTGCTTCTATAACTTACATCATTTGCATGGTTCTTTCATTTCCTTATATCTGAAATAGGAGGAGAGGTTTGGGTCAGAGTGTATTATTTCTAGGATCCTTTCCAGCCTAATAGTCAAGTGAGAAAATTGCAGATTTTTTCCACTTTTTGTGCTGAGTGATGAAAGCCTATTAAAGGAGCAGGAACTAGTTATTCCCTTCTGAGAATTTGTTATAGTTTAATTAACAAACCTTTTTTCCCTTCACATTGTTTCCAGAAATAGAAGCAAGATATATGATCAAAGTCTTTTTCAAATAGTGAACACCTTGATTTTTATCTTAGATTTAATTCTGCACAATGCTAATCTTCTTAACATTTGATGACAAAAAAAATTTAAAGTTTGAGTACGACAAAAAAGACAACTTCTATGGTGAATCAGAAACACCTCTTGCTGCCTGAATCTTCCCAAATTGATATTATTTTTGGAAATGCTTTTTTGGCAAATATTTTGTTTTCTAAGTTTTATATTCCTAATCTTGAAAAAACAACAACGTTTAGCAGGTGCCTATTGCAATAGAAGCTGTAATATTGTAATGGTCATGAGGTATTGCTGGGGAAGTGCTTTTTTTTATTTTTAATGGTGAAGGATGTAAGTAATCTCTCTCAAATGTCAAGTTAATTTAGGGTGTGCACTTTCTCTTTCCCTTATGATGACGTAGATAGGAAAATTGAATGTTCCAAACAACTCATGGAAAATGTTCCACATCAACATTATTTGTACCACAAATGCAGTTAAATGCTTTTAATGGAATGCAAAGTTATAGGTAGACTATTCAATGTGAGAAAATGATTTTTAAATGAGGAAGAAATCATATCTTTGAAGTGTCAGTTTAAGCATCATAAATAATAGTATTATGAATAATTTTCAATAAAACCCATCTCTTTGATTAAGCTGGGGGAAAGTTGTTAGAAAATAGAGCATGTTGAAATGAATTTCATGAATTCTACGTATTACTGCCTTGTTCTAATTAATTCAAACATATAATAGCAATACTTTAAATAAAATATAATCTTTAAACGATTACAGGATGTTGAGACACATGATGTCCTGATACTAAAGGTTGCAGTATACACATCTTTTTGAAGTTTACATTTTTTAAAAGCAGGCAGGACCTCCATTGGTCATACTCATATTTTCTTTATTTCCCTTTATCCCTGAGTTTATAAATGATAAACATTGTGGTTACAGAAGTTTACTCTGCCTATAGTGAGGAAAACCCTTTGGAGACATGGAAGACTATATGTGGGAAGACTCGTCTGTTGTAGTAGTCCAGGTGAGTTGATGGCAGGTTTGGGCTAAGGTGGTAGTGGTGATGATGGAGAGAGAGAGTTGGGCTTTTGAAAGCCTCTCCAGTCATCCATTACTCCTAAATCGATTTCCTATGATTTGATATAATTTCTTTATTTCCTCTCAACCCTTTCCACTGTGCCCTCTGTATCTCTCTTGCTCTGTCATCACCAGACTAGAAGGGAGATGGGATCATTTTTCTCCTAGTGTCATTCTAGACCACTTCCTCTTGTAAAACCCTTGTACTTTGAAGTTCACACCACTGGTCTACATCACTACTTCCCTTTCCTCTTGGCAACCTTTAGGGTCCCTCTCCTGCCTCTGAAGACTAGTTCATGGCTTGTCTCTGGCTCCATGAACAAGTCCTTATATTTTCTCTCCATCCACAGACCCCACTCCTGTTTTCTTCCTTTATCCATCTTAGGTTCCCTGCATTCACTTACAAATAATCTTAACTTTCTCAACCCCTTTCATTCTTCCATCAAACCCAAAGTCAGATGAACTCAGCCTCCCCATCTCTTTATGGCTACATCACACAAAGTAGCTGAGCATTTGTGGAGAAGTCACATACCAGGGGCGGGTTTATATCATTACATGGGCCTGATGTCCCACTGAGACTCAGCATTGTGTAGCAGTTTGATGTTTTCCTGATAAGCTCACTCTTCTCTGTTTTCATTGGTGACTATTTCATATCTGAACTGCTGTATTCTCACTTCCCACTTTACTTCCTTAGGTTGTGTTACTCCTGAATGTCCCACTTCTCTCCAATAGTCTAGACCTGGTCACCATAACTTTTATTTTATCTAACTCATTTTCTAAACTGTAGCTAGAGTTATTTAAAAATAGAAAGCTGATTTTGTCACCTCTAATTCTTACTCACTCTACATCGTAGCGTAAAGCTCACTGCCTCAGAG
>NW_006289494.1:282047-307006 GCF_000327345.1 Myotis davidii | reverse complement strand
AGAAGTAAAGAATAATGAGAGTTAAGTGGAGCATATAAAAATTCCTGAAATAGACTTGTGACCTCTTAGAATATACTTTTAGCAGCTAGATTGTAGAAGGTTATAGAAGGGGAAAGATATGTGGTAAGAACATAGGTACAGCGCATTTGTTCTAGAACCTGTCAGAGAAAAGGAGAGAAATGGTTTGGTAGTTTCAGAGCATAGTGGTCAAGTGCATGTGCAGTGAAAATACGAGGTTCTGTGCATGCTGGAAAACAGAGGGGGAGTAGTCAGTGTGAGAGAGAAGTCAAGGGAGGAAGATGGTCCATGCAAGAAAATAAGAGGACTGATGGCTTCAGTTTCAGGAAAGAGGAGGTCACTCTCTAACAGTGTGGGTCAGTGGTAGATGACAAATCATGTAAACTTGGTGTACTTTGAATCCTAGGTCAATTTAAATTAAAGAAATAAAATCTTTATGTTACTTTCTAAACAGAGCTGTTGTATCTTTTTACCGTTTTTAAAAGATAGAGTTTAAAATAACCTAAAATATTCTAGTGTTTTCATAGTGCTGGAACATTTCTACAATATTATCTGCCTTGAAAGGTGTGAAATTTTATTTGAGCCCAGAGTAATTTGTCATTTGTTGCTTCATTCTTGGTCTATTTTTCTCTTTATTCTCACATTGAATTTTATTTATTTTGTTAGCTTTTATTGTTAAAGGAAAGATCTTGAAAACTTTCAATCCTGAACGGTGTTTGAGCAAAACAAAATATCCCTTTCTAATATTGGAATATGACATATTCAAAATTAACTGTCTACATATAGCTTAAATAAAAGGGCTTTGTAACCATAAAAACCATAGAATTTTAGATATAGAAGAGGTTTTCATTCAGCATTGCTGGTTCAGGTCCCCCATTTTCAGATGAAAAAGAGGGTTGAGAAAGAGAGATGATCTGAAATAAATTGTAAAAATGGGTGCCATAGGTGAAATCAGTAAATCAGTGACCAGTCAAATTGAAATGAATATTGTATTGTTTTATTAGCCAAAAGGAAATTTTGAAAGAATAGCAACTGTTTATTGTGTGCCTATTACTGAAAGGTCTGAAGTAGGTATTGGTCGCATGCTACCATGAGAAAAGAAATTAGCACTTATACTTACCCTCATATATGTGCATATTTATTTTAATCCTCACCCAAGGATATTTTTTCCATTGATTTCTAGAGAAAGTGAAAGGCAGGGAGGAGGGACACGCACGCGCACACACAGACACACAGACACACGCGCGCGCGCACGCGCGTGCGCACGTCAGTTGGTTGCCTGCCACATGTGTCCCTACAGGGAACACATATATATGCCTGAAGCCAAAATATATGCCCTTGACCAGGAATCGAACGCTCAACCTTTGATCTGCAGGCTGACGCTCTAATCACTGAGACAAACTGGCCAGGGCTAAAATTTTTAAATATATAATATGGTATGTGGGTAGGGCAAAATTAAAAAAATATAAATGGGTTTGCATTGAAAAGCAAGTCTCCCTTTCATCACTTTCCCTCAGTCCCTCTGCTCCTCTTATACGTTAGTTCAGATAGTTGGTGCCTTTTAAAACACCAACTTTAAAAAACATGCAGGTTTTTTGGTTTTCGTTTTTGTTTTCTTCCTTAAGTGATAGCATACTGTAAACACTATCCTTTTGAATAGTTTCATGTTAGTATGTATAGCGATGCCTCATTTTTAAAGAAGGGGCACTAAGTTCTTATATGCTACAAGATACGTTTATATTCTGTGTACTTGAAGGACATGTTGACTGGGTATAAAATTGAGGGGCAACATTCTTTATTTTTAGTTTCGAGACCGTAGGACTTTGTGGGCTCCTGTGATCATGTTGCTCTTGAGAAATTAGGTTGGCCTGAGGTTTTTTTCTTGCTTGTGCATGAATTTTTATCTTTGCCGAAACGCCCACATAATTTTTCTTTATTCTTAAAGTTCCATAAACATCATTCTACACCTTCACACTTTTATTTATTTTGAAAAGTTTTACCTTTCATATCTTTGAACTTATATCCATTTTTTAAATCCTTTTTGAATAAGACTTTTGCATTTTCTTTGGATCCCATTTCTCCCTTCTTCATATCTGTTGTCTTCTCTATAAATTTCTTTTATATTGTTGGTCTTTTCTGTTTTGTTTTATATGATTTCTCCATGTGCTTGTCTTTTTAGTAACATTCTATTTTTGGTTGTTTCTTAACATGACTTTTATCTTTATAATGTTTTTTTTTCTTCTTTTTTTTTTTTCTGTGTTCTACCAGCTTGATTTTCATTTCCTTCTGTTGTTGTATAATCTCTTCTTTGAACCTTTGTTTTTCTTCTTTGAGCTCACTTTTTAAAAGAGGGGTCACATTTCCTATGGTTGTCTTTGAGACTTTGTAGAATTATTTATCTGAACACTTCCTGTGTTTCTTTGAGTAGTTTTGGTGTTATATGCTCTTAGTTACCATTTTCTCTTTATAAGAATATTTTTTTGCAATTAGTGTGCAAAGATCCAATATTGGTTATTCTGATTATTATTTATGTTGCATTAGGGCAGATGGTTGGGTGTAAGCATGGGTAACCTGCAGCTTTTCCTTGTTAAGTTTGTTACCTGAGTGGCCCCTCACTAAGTCCGTTATTTTCTTTGTCCTAGGTTTCATTTCCCATTTGCTTTTGGCATTGAAAAGATAGAGTGGCATGTTCTGTGTCAGAATAAGGAAATGCTACTTTACTTCTACTGCTTCAGGCACTTTGGGGTCAAAAATTAGGTGTGAACAATTATATGAGGCATAGTAACAAGAATTCTTTAGTTCTTTTGCTCCTACCTTTCTATGGTATTAAAATGTGGCTCAAAGAAACATTTCCTACCTCTAATACGGCTTTTACTTACATCTAGATTTCACACATTGAATGATAGATTCAATAGAATAATTGCATCTGATGATTAAAATTATGTTTTTTTGAGAAATCTGTTTACTGCTTGAGGCCTGAGAAAGCATATGATAGCTTCCAGCATATTCTCTTTCCTCATTAAAATTTGCATATATATTTCATAGTTTATGATTTGGAACTATAATAGCTTCCTTTCTTCAATTATATAGTGAAGTTGCAAAATTATACTCATTACTTACTAGGTATACAAGGAAATGTTTATTTCCTATCACATGTAATCTTCTCATAAGCCCTCTACCTGTAGTAGGGCGCAGGGGGGAAAACTTGGCAGTAAACAGGGTCTTGGACTCTTGGTTTAAACAGTCTCAGGTGCCACAGTGCTTCAGGCCTCTTCCTCTTCCTCCAGCTTCCACTAAGCTGTGGCCTTTGGGTGCATGTAAAAGGGGCCTTTGGGGAGGTGGTCAGACTCCCCTCATAACTATGGAGGTAAAGACAGCTCAGACCCACACTGTCCTTACAAGGAGAACCTGGACTGGTGACTGCTGAGTCATGATTCATCCTCTTTGTCATTGAAGAGGCTTCTGCTACCCACAGTCCTGCTCACAGTCATGGAGTCCCCTGTGCAATACACGGTCTTTGTCCTGACTTGGACCTTCTCTAGTCATCCTACTAGGACAGGTAGGATGGGTTCCCACCATGATATCTAGCCTCTCCCTCCCTCCATGGTGCACTCTTGCTATGACACCAGATGCCACATTAGGGATGCCATGAAACCTAGAGCCTTTCCTACATTGTTCTCCAGAAGAAGTCCTCCAGCCTAGATGTTTTTAGAGTATGTACTTGTTACCTGTCAGAATATTTTCACCCACCTGTCTATACTGCCCTGTCTGTTCCCTCATAGCCCTTTTCAGTCAAAGTTATTCTCCTACCCTTAACTCCTAGAAACCACTGATCTGTCACTTAGTGTCACATTAAAGGAATCATGCAGCATATACTCCTTTTGTGTCAGCATATACTCTTTTGTCAGCTTTCTTTCACTTAGTGTAATGCCTTTGAGATGATTATTGCTAATTACTTTTTCATTGTATGGATATACTTTATTTGGTTACCCATTAATCAATTTATTGGGCTTTTTTTTTCAGTTTGTGGCTGATGTAACAGTCTGATATACATTCTGCTATCATAAATGAACCTCGATGCAGTCATGTGTAGTTCTTTGTATGTACATATCTTTTCACTTTTCTGGAGTTTTCTGAAGTGGGTCTACTATTTTTCATTCTTCCAACAATAAATGAAAATTCTAATTGTCCCACATCTTTATCAGCTCTTAGTATTTTATCACTCTTTTTCTTTTAGCCATTCTGATGGCTGTGTAGTGCAATTTCATTATAGTTTTAATTTTCCTTTTCTTAATGATCAATCAGTGATGTGCTTGTCATTTGTTTTTCTCCTTTGATGAAGTCTCTGACCAAATTTTTTGCCCATTAACAAAAATGTAGTAGTTTTTCTTATTGAGTTATAAGTGAGAGTTACTTGTGTATTTTTTATATAAGTCCTTTATCAGAAATGTATTCTGTAGATATTTTCTCTCAATTTGTGGCTTGATTTTCCTTTTCTTATGTGTCTTTCAAACAGAAATTTATAATTTTGATAAAGTCCAGTTCACCTACTTTTTCTTGTTAGATTTTTATTTTTTGTGTCCTAAGAAATCTTTGCCTGGTGCTAGGTCATTCATAAAGATTTTCTCTCATGTTTTCTTTCTGAAGTTTTAGGTTTTACATTTAATTTTAATAGTTTTGAATTTTTTGATGGTGTGAGGTTTATTTTTTTTACTATAGATGTTCAATTTGTTGACAAACTATATTTCCACATTTACTAACTTGGCACTTTTTGGGAAAATCAACTAGCCATTTATGTATGGGTTTCTGAACTCTGTTTTGTTCTATTAATAAATATGTCTATTCTTACACCAGTGTCTTGATTACTGTACCTTTGGTTGTTTTTCAAAATTCTTCAATATTCTATATATTAATTAGAATCAATTTATCAATTTCTACTGAAAAAACAAAGCCTGCTAGATTTTAAAAATTGGGATTACACTGACTATATAGATCAATTTAGGAGATAACATTTAATAATACTAAAACTCTTCTAATTTATGAACATTTTATATGCATATATATCCATTTTTAGGTTGTCTTTATCAGAACAGTTCTGCTTTTAATTTTTGAAAGAATAGCATTCCCTCCTCTATTTTTTTGTTACTTATTAAATAGCTTTATTAAAATATAATTCACATGCCTTACCATTTGTCCATTAAATTGTACAATTCATTGGCTTGTAGTATATTCAGAGTTGTGTAACCCTCACCACAGTCCATTTTAGAACATTTTTATAATGCCCAATAAGGCCCATTACCCATAGTTGCCACCCTCAACCCCCCATCCATTTCCACCACTCTCCCCCACCCTTGCTCAAGGCAACCACTAATTTACTTTCTATAGATTTTCTCTTCTGGACATTTCATATAAATGGAACTATATAACTGTGGTCCTCTGTGACTGGCTTCTTTCAGTATCATGTTTTCAGGTTCATTCATGTTGTAGCATGTATCAATATTTCATTTCATTTTATTGCCAAATGTTATTCTCTTGTATGGATATAGCACATTTTGTTTGAACATTCATAAAAATGTTTTATTTCAGGTTGTATTAAATTTGTTCTCCCTCTAATATGATTTTAGTAGATTAGTGTGTGTGTGTATGTGTGTGTGTGTGTGTGTGTGTGTTCCCGCTTCATATGCCCTAAAGATGGCAATTGTAGTTTCATTCTATTAACCCTTTGGATTTGAAATTAGTGTCAAATACAAATTTTTAATAATTATTCAAAATTCTTTTTTATGCATCTAGCTTCTTTTTTGACAAAGAAAACTTTGTAATTGATTATTGAGCTTTTTTTTAACCTTTTACATTTAGAAGCCATTTCAAAGCAAATATTTTCAGTTTTATAAGGTATTTTTAGCACTTACTGTTTCTAACCTGTCTGTTTTGAGTTTCTTTTGGCAATCTTTCATTATAAGGAGATATTTAATTTGGGGAAAGGGGCTAAATAGGATCATTTAAAATGTATTAGTGCTGCTTTAATCAAAACTACAAGTCTTTCTGCTTCTCAGATCTTTATCATGTGATTTAATAATAATTAATGTATGAGATAGTATGATTATCTGACCTTATTTTTGAAACTTACTTAAGAGTAGGGTAGTAAAACCATTAGAGACAGGGGAAGGGAGAAAATATTTAGGAACTACCATAACCGATATATTGGTAGAGTCTTTCATATGTTAACTTACTTAATTTTTATAGTTGGACAGATATTTTTACTATATTATAGTTTGGAAACTAAAGCTCAGGCTGATTATACTCCAGCTTTAGTAAACAACTCTAACTTAGTAAAACATCTATCAAGTGAGACTCAAGTGTACAGCATAGTTGTTAGACACTCATATACTTTACAAAGTGGTCCCCCCATATTTCAAGTACCCACCTAGCACCATACATAGTTATTCATACAAAAATAATATTGAATATGAACTGTAATTCAAGAGTAAACTTAAAAAATATATCAAGTGAGACACAGGGCAGTCTAATTCCAAAGCCATTGTTTTCTTTGTGTATTTTTTGTTTGTTTCTCCTCCCCACCCCCAGTTACTAAATGATACTGTATATACAGGGAGACCACTAAATCTGAAAACACAAGTGAGTAGATAATACAGGAGTGGGCCAAAGTAGGTTTATAGTTGTGACTACATGAAAGTTTATTCATGTATTATTATTTATTAACTACTAGAGGCCCGGTGCACGAAATTCCCTAGGCCTTGCCAGCAATCAGGGCTTATGAGGGCCATCTTGCCCAGTCCCAATCGGGGCTGGGCCAGTTGGGGCCTGCCGGCTGCCAGCCAGGGCCTGCCGGATAGGGCAGGAGGGACAGGGAGAGGGACTGTGGGAGGTTTGCTGGCTGGGGGGAGGAATTGGGGGAGGTTGGCTGGCTGTGGGAGGTTGGCTATGGGAGCGCACTGAGCATCTGCCCCCTGGTGGTCAGTTCGCATCATAGCAACTGGTTGACCGGTCGTTCCGGTCATTCAGTTGTGATGGTTGCCTAGGCTTTTATATAGATTGTGTGTTTTTTCATATGAACAACTGTAAACCTATTTTTGCCCACCCCATATATGTCCTGTTGATATTTCATTACATAGCCAGTAGCATATCTTTGATCTATACTTTATGACCACATTACAGAGAAAATATACATAAATAAGTACTTACTCAAACAAATACAGTATAAAGTCTGTATTTTCTTTAATCAGTGAGTGTCTTTCAAGAGAATCAAGTGAGTGTGGGAATTTTTAGGGATCATATATCTTGGCTCTGCTAAAGGTTTATTTTGAAACTTCAACAAACTTAAATATCTCTTTGTTAGGTAGTTTACTGTAAACTTAAAATAATAATGTTATGTTTATTAAAAATCTCATTTTTAGCTCATTAAAGAGTTAGGGAATGAGTGAGTAAAAAGGAAGAAATAACTAATAGTACTTTAATTTTTAAATTAGTTTTTATTTATTTCTTCAGTTGCTTTTATGTTATTTATTTGAAAGTTAACATTTTTCTCTTAAGAATACCTGTTTTAAAAAATCATAGGTTTTTTTGTATCTTCATGACTGATAACTTGATGATCAGCAAAAATATGACAGAACTTGCAAAGTTCAAATGGACTTTTAATTCTCAGTACCAAATAATTTTACCTAATTAAAGCTTCTGTTTAATTAAGATAACAATACATAGTCCTTCATTAAAACTAGCACAGAAAAGTTTTTTCTTGGTCCTTAGAGAGGATATTATATTCAGGCCCTGTTGTGTGGGTTGCAAAATGTCACTGGAATTTATATGCATTACTTGTCTAATTGCAGTAAATGTAGCATGTCCGGATAGGCTTAGAGTTAGAAGGCTGTTTGTTACTTACTGGAAATTACTTGAAACCTCAGTACCCACAGGCAGCTGTGCTCAGGCCCTTCAGCTCTCCCCAGAGATGGCTGAGAAGACGCTGTTGGACCCTGTCTTTCATGGTGGGAGCAGTAAACATGACAGGTTGTTTGGGAGCCATCTGTTTAAAATGGCTGCTGCTTTGCATGTAGCAATGAACTTGAGATCAGTTTTCTGTCTTTCTTCCTGGTAACAGTCTTATTTGGTGTCACAACAGGTGGAAGTTGATGGGTCGAAACTAAATGTGACCAGCACGTGGAACCTGGCTTCACCCTTATTATCTGTCACCGTTGATGGCACTCAGAGGACGATACAGGTGAGTGTTGGGAGGGTTTACCTAGAGGACTGCGTTAAGTCAGAGGTCCTTATCAGCGTCTGTGTGGTTAATGCTTACAGACATGCTGGGGAAAAGCTGCATTTTATCACCGTGTACATTGGATGGTTTTTCTTATTTTAGAGAATCTTGAGTTAATTCTTATTCCAAGAAAACACAGTTTTCCTTTTTCAGGCAACTCAGGAAGGGTAGTGTATTATATTTTGTTACAGATAACACATTCTGCATGCTTTTCTAAAACTATTAGATTAGTAGTTTTCCTTGCCGTTGTGGATTTTCAGTTGTAAAAGATGACTGATTTATTATCTTCCTTTTCTGTGTAATTGAAATGTGTAGTATCAGATCATCAGAAATATGAGCTATTCATGTTGGCTTGCCATAGCATGTTGATACCTTTTAAAAATTGAGTAATCTTCATTTGTTAACCTTTCTTTTACCCCCAATATAAAATTTATTGCATTGAGGAGATGCCTTGAAAACCAGGGTTGATTAAATGTTCTTTGTATTCTGTGACCTCCATTTTAAAGTAGGAAGCTGTGAAAGAGATTCTGCCAAAATTCCTCCAGCTCACCTCATAGTTGAGGTTTAAGGTTCCAAGAAAAAACAAAACCGAACGCAATAGAACGTGTGGCTGTCACATGCAAGTAAAAATCATAGGCCTTCCATAGCATTAAAGTCTCACTCTTTTTTTTATGAAAGTGTTTTGACATATTCTTAACTTGATTTTACACAGAAAATAGATTTTTAAAACCTAAAGAAATCAAGAGAATCACAGATAGAGACTGCTCTACACCGGGCTCATGTGTCCCTCTATCTCTATTAGAGACTAGACTATGCAGCAGAGGATTTCAGAACCCCTGCTAAATGGTTGATGACTAAACTAATTTCCAAGCCAGGTTCAACCTGTATGTTTCTAAGGAACAGTAAGTTCTCAGTAATGAGCCCCATATTTAAAATTTGGTTTTATGACTTGTCCCAGTATATTTTTCTCTCATATTTTCTTTCATATTCTAAATATGATGTTAAATGCTTTGAGCCCTTGAAAAAAATCACTGTATAGTTTCGTATCACTTAGTTCTAGTTAGTGTGTCTTCTGAATGCATGGTTTTGTTATGCTTGTTTATGTTCCATAGAGCATGCTCTGCACTGAAGGTGCTGTGGCTCGGGCATCCATGTGATTTGGCCGGGGGACATAGTCTGACCTCTCTGTAGTGAGTAGAGAGACACACAAAGTTCTCTTGTCCAGATCTTGGTATCCTGATACTTTAAGCATCCTTCTCAATGACTATGTGGATATGTGTCTTAATGTCACTTCTACAAGTAGAGCTCCCAGCTAAATTAACACTGGATATATATTTACAATAATCCCCAGAAGTATTTTTTTGGACCATAGGAATATAGTTCAGTAAATTCATTTTTATTCTTTAAGATTTTGTTTAAGAAAAAAGTTAATGTGAAATAAATGACGCTTCAAGGCAGACTCCTTAATTCTTTGGAGAGGTCATTGCTTTCAGTTCAGTGCTCTCTCATTGGAAGGAAATCACCTGGGGAAGTGAATGCTATACTGGAAAAAAAAAAGTCATTTACCTAAAAAATAAAGTAAGGATAATTGTTCCTTATCAGAACAGGTAAATTTTATATACTTTCTGTGGGCATTAGTGTTGACTCTTTTTATCTCCAAAAAATAATAAGGCCTCTATGAAATTACTATTATCATCAGAATAATAACACACAGTGCCTACTGTGTATCAGGTTCAGTTCTAAGCACAGTACTATATTAACTCTTTGCATAATCACAGAAATTGCATGAAGTAGGTACTATTATTTATACTTTTTTGTTAAGTACTGAGGCTCAGAGGAAATCAAGTGACTTGTTCAAGGACCCACAGGTAATGAGGGTAGAGCCAGGATTTAAATCCAAGCAGTCTTACTGAGGACCTGTGGTGTTACGCATTACCCTTTGCTGAGGCAAGCTAAGTAACTGCCCTGTGATTACAAAGCAGGAAGAAGCTGAGCAGCAGTTTGAATCCTGGTAGTGTGACCCCGGACTCTGTGCTTCTAGCCAATATGCCAAGAGTACTTGCCAATTTTCCGATAGAGTTCTTGAAATGACAATTTACCTTTCGTTCATGCTTTAAGCCAATGATGCTCAAACTTTAGTGTGCTTCAAAACCAACTAGAAGATTTGTGAAAACTTAAACTATTAGACTGACCCACAAAGTTATTCTGATTTAGTGGGTCTGGCTGAGGTGTGCATTTCTAATCAGTTCCTAGGGAGTTTTGACCCTGCTGATTCAGGGTCCGCAATTTGAGAACCACCACTTTAAAACTTTGCAATCAGAGAATCAGCTGACAAACGATGAGCAAAAGTGTGGTAAGCAGGAGGCCAAGTCATTTGAAGCCTTGTTAGTTACAGTGTCCACTCTGCTTTATCCTTAGCCAGTGGGACTCATGGAAGAATGATGGGCCTTGGGACCCCACCCATGCACAAATTTCGTGCACCAGGCCTTTAGTAGATTTATAAGAACCATAGGAGAAAGAACTGGTGGCTTCAAAATGTTTTTTATTTCTCTTCCACCTGCCCTTAAGCATAGGCAGATCTTCAAGGTTCATTCCTAACTCCATTTTTCCTCTATGCTGACCTCCTGGGCTCAGTACCTCTAAGCAGTTTAGCTACAAAACTACTACTACAGTGTGTTTGGATTTCTCTTGTACTTGTTGATGGTAAATTCGGAGAACAATAGGATGGATATTACCAAAGGTATTTCAAGTGATTTTACAGTAAGAACTGCTGGGGGTTTTTCCCCTGGATTTTTGCACATACATTTAAACTTTTTATTATTAAATGCTTTATCTACACAAAGCAATATGTATTAATCTTGTAAAAGCTAAAGACTAATGCAATGAACCTGTTTTCCTACCATCTAGATTAAAAAAGGAGCCCTAGCTGGTTTAGCTCAGTGGATAGAGTGTCAGCCTGCAGACGGTAGGGTCCCAGGTTCGATTCTGGCCAAGGGCACAATGTAGTGATATTAATAAGATATATGTGCTGGTGTTTTTCCTCATTTTGTAGTTGGGGAAACTGAGGCTTGTAGGGGATAAATTGCTTGCCCATGGCATTCTGTGATAAATGGAAAAGCCAGAATTTGAACCCAGAAATCTGTGCCCTTAACAATTGCGCTTCATATCCTAGTGAACCTTGGTATCTAGACTTACTTAAGTTTTTCCTGACTGGTGGATTTAAATGGTATCTCTTTGTGGTTTTAACATATATTTCCCTGACTGTTAAAGACAGTGAGCATTTAAAATATGTTTATTGACAGACCTATTCTGTCTTCTGCAAGATGCCTGTTCATGGTTTTTGCTCATTTTTAAATATTGAATTGTTTGTCTTTGATTCATAAAAGTTCTTTATATTGTGTGAATTGTTATTTATATGTGTTTCAAAAAACTTTCCCAGTTTGTAGTTTGTGTTTTTACCTTTTTAAATTACCCAAGTGAAGTTTTAAATCACAGATTTAATATCAGAATTTTCACTCTTTTCCTTTATGGTTTGTGTGTTGGATTAAAAACCCTCTTCTACTCCCAAGCTCATAAAGATGTTGCCTATATTTTCTTATAAATCTTTTCAATTGTGTGTTCTTTCCACATCTAAATCCTTAATCTCCCTGGGATTGATTTTTGTTTATGCTATCAGATCCAGTTTTACTTTTTAAAATGGATAACCAGTTGTGCCAGCACTACTTAGTCATATTTTTCTGCCACTTACTTGCTAGCTACCTTCTCACCTTTCCAACCCCAACATTCTTTAAAAGGCTATTGTTTTCTATGAAGTGTTTCTCAATTAAATATAAGCAAAATGCTGATTTTTCCCTTAATATGAAACTCTGCTTTCACAAATTCTTTGCCAATCACTCTCTTTCATTTTTCATTTACCTTTAGGGAATCCTTAGCTACTTAAAAAGTTTGTGTTTTGCAGAATAAGGGTATCAGGTGATAGTTGAGATACAATAAAGCATGTTCATGAAATGGGAGGTGGATTGGGACGCATGCAGGTAGGGAAGTAATGTGAACTAATAAGCATGGGAAATAGATTGGAGGAGCCCAGTTATGAATGAAAGGTTAGAGCAGCCATGGGCAAACTACGGCCCGCGGGCGGGATCCGGCCCGTTTGAAATGAATAAAACTAAAAAAAAAAAAAAAAAAAAGACCGTACCCTTTTATGTAATGATGTTTACTTTGAATTTATATTAGTTCACACAAACACTCCATCCATGCTTTTGTTCCGTCCCTCTGGTCCAGTTTAAGAACCCATTGTGGCCCTCGAGTCAAAAAGTTTGCCCACCCCTGGGTTAGAGTCTGTGCTTCTCAATTATCAGTGGAGGTACCATTGAAACTTTGTGCAGAGTAAAGTAATGCTTAACAAGTACCTTCTATCTCTTACCCACCCCAGCCCCTGGCAGCCACCATTCTACTTCTGTCTCTATGAATCTGACTACTCTAGGAACCTCATATAAGTGAAATCATGTAGTATTTGTCCCTTTGTGACTGGCTAATTTCTCATAGCATAATGTCTTTAAGGATTATCCATTTGCAGCACCTATCAGAACTTTCTTCCTTTTTAAGGCTGCATAATATTCTGTTGCATGTATATACCATAATTATTTTATCCATTTATCTGCCAATGGACATTTGGGTTGTTTCAACTTTTTGGCTATTGTGAATAATACTGTTATGAACATGGATGTACAAATATGAGTCCCTAGTTTTCTTCTGGGTATATACCCAGAAGTGGAATTGCTGGTTTATATGGTAATTCTAGTTTAATTTTTTAAAGAACCACCATACTGTTTTCCATAGCAGCTGCACCATTTTACATTCCCACCAGCAATGCACGAGAATTTCAATTTCTCTACATTTTCACCAGCACTTGTAATTTTCTGGTGGTTGTTGTTTTTATAATAGCTATTTTAATGGGCGTAGAGTGGCATCTGATTCTGGAATGGGATTTATTTAGTTATTGAAAAAGCACTCAGAGTACTTCCTAATATTTGCCCTTCCCCATCTGTTTTATAGTGTAGCCAATTCATTGCATAAATGGAACTTTTTAATACAAATAGAAGCAACTTTCTTATAATTGTTCTTTCAAACCCATTGTCTCAACTTATTTTTTTCCTCCCCTGTATAATATTATGCAAAATTCTCACTGTGTAAAGTTACTACCAGGTCATAAGTAAGCAGTAGTCTATTTGGGAGCGAGTGTGTTTAAAAGTCTAGTTCATTATAATGTCAAAACTGGTAAAGCTTCTAGACTAGTGATGGCGAACCTTTTGAGCTCGGTGTGTCAGTATTATGAAAAACCCTAACTTAACTCTGGTGCCGTGTCACATATAGAAATTTTTTGATATTTGCAGCGATAGTAAAACAAAGACTTATATTTTTGATATTTATTTTATATATTTAAGTGCCATTTAACAAAGAAAAATCAATCAAAAAAACGAGTTTGCGTGTCACCTCTGACACGCATGTCATAGGTTCGCCATCACTGTTCTAGACTAAGAAGTTTTTATGGGGAAAATGAGAGCTGCTTTCTTCTTTCTTTCTTTACATCCTCTCCCCTGTCTTACCTCTATCTGGGGTCACTCCAAAGTTGCAGTATGGGGTAAAGATGAGAGGTGCACAGCAGGAAGAACTATGTTGACACTGGGAGATGTAATGTTATTCATTTTGGGGGGGCTTGACAAATGTCCCAAGCTGGCTAGGGGACATTTAATGTAGATTTGGGGGAATGCCTCACCTGCAGAACCCTTCATGCCTGCTCTGTCTTTTCCAGCTGCCCCAGCATCCTGCTTTTTATCCTTCCAGATGTTCCTGTTAGGCAGGGTCCCTCATTGTGCCCCAGCCTGGGTCTCTTCTGCAGGACCAACATGTAAGCCATAGAAGTAGTTATAGATCCTTGCCTCACCAAATCTACTCTTCTTGTTCTGTCACCAAAAGGATTGCTTATCTTCTCTATGTGTCCCTCAAAATCCAGGAGATACCTGGAAAGCCAAGTGATTCTCACAAAACCCCTCTCACATAGCTTAAAGTGTTCAACCATGAATTCTTAGCTTAAGAATTCAACTCCTCCCTCCCTCCCTTCCTTTCTTTCTTCCTTTCTTTTTATTGAATTTATTGGGGTGACATTGGTTAATAAAATTATATCGATTTCAGGTGTGCAATTCTGCAGTACATTATCTGTATGTCGTTTTGTACTAAGGGTGTGTTCACCACCCCAAAACAAGTCTCCTTCCATCACCATTTAACCCCTCTTTACCTTCTTCTACCTCCCACTCCTTTCCCTCTGGTAATCGCCATATTATTGTCTGTGTTTGAGTTTGTGTGTGTGTGTTTTTATTTGTTTGTTTTTGCTTAATCCCTTCACCTTTTTCACCCAGCCCTGCAACACCTCTCCCCTCTGACAGCTGTCAGTCTGTTCGCTATCTATGAGTCTGTTTCTATTTTGTTTGTTAGTTTATTTTTCATTAGATTCCACATATGAGTGAAACTTATTTTTCTTTGATTGGATTATCTCCCTTTTGACCTTCTTGCATAATCTCTTCAGGTGAAAGATGGGTGATTCCTGGTTTCACAGTTTCTTAGCATGTTTTACCAGGGAGCCTAGTCTATCATCATTCTTAAGAATAAGTAAACATTTTGTTTTATTGCTGAATTCCTGTGACTACATAAGTAGTAACACTTAATGTCTTTATCTGATTAGATAATGGAATACTTAGGGAATACCTTTGCTTTAGGAATTTGCTGTTTATTCATTCAATCAGATCCCATTGTCTACTTATTTTTCTGTTTTTTTATTATTAAATTTTATATTACCCATTAATTTCTTTAAAAAATTGTGTTTGGGCATGTACCATCATTTGGATAATTAATTTTATAGGTTACTAACTCATTTTCATTGTTTTAAACCACCTATTTAAGTTTTAATTTGACCTTGAATTCTCACTGCCTGGCAGAGTTCTTGGCACGTGTAGAGACTCATTAACTGGGGATGACAGGCTGAATGGGTAGTCCTCCTGTATTTTGTAATTTCACAAATAAATCTGTTTTATCCATACCTTAATTTTAAGATTTAGATTTTATTTCTTCTAAGTCTTCACCGAATTAAGCCAGGTTCATAAGATGGCCTTCTTGGCCATTTTATCAGTTCTTTCTAATTCCTGATCTTTCAACATTTGCATATACTCTACTAGATAACGTGGCTGTTTGATCTCTGCAGATGCAGAATCACTGTAGTTTCTGTGACAGCAAAGAAAAACAAGAGGGCTCCCAAGGACCTGCCCACTGAAGGATCTTATCAAAGTATGTTCCTTTCCAGTTGAGTTAATGCCTTTCCTACTTGCCTTCATTAGGTGATAGGTGTAAAGAAAGGCCCACCTCAGGCTATATCTGATTTCTCTTACTCAGAGGCTCGTGCACACACTGTTCATACTCCCTCTCACCCAGGGTCACTAATCATTGTTAGTAACTTCAAGGATAGAGGCAGTGAAGCATCTATTTGAAAGGAGGGTCATATATTTTGAAATAAAGTAATCCTATATAATAAGAGCCTAATATGCTAAGTGTCCAGTCATCCCGTCGGCCATTCAACCAATCAAAGCGTAATATGCTAATGATATGCTAAGGCCGCGTAACTGCTTGCTATGATGTGCTCTGACCACCAGGGGGCAGACAGTTGACCAGTTGCTATGACATGCATGCACTCACCACCAGGGGGCAGACACTCTGACCAGTAGGTTAGCTTGCTGCTGGGTCCAGCCAATCAGGACTGAGTGAGATGGGCTGGACATGCCCTGGAGCCCTCCTGCAGTCCCTCTCTGGCTGGCCAACCTCTCATGTCCCTCGGCCCCGACTGTGCACTGGTGGGGTCCCTCAGCCTGGCCTGCTCCCTCTCGCAATCCGAGACCCCTCTGGGGATGTCGGAGAGCTGGTTTCAGCCCAATCCCACAGGCCAGGCTGAGGGACCCCATTGGTGCACGAATTGGTACACTGAGCCTCTAGTCTATAATAATCCTATCTAATAAAAGACAAAAAGGGTAATTGACCATACCTTCACTACGCCTCCCATTGGCTAATCAGCGAGATAGGCAAATTAACCACCAACCAAGATAGCGGACGGCAGCCATACAGCTGAAGCGAGCAAGAGGCTTGCTTGCTCTAGTGATGAAGGAAGCCAAGGTTCCCCGCCTGCTGCGGCCCGGCTCTGAGCTCCGCAAGCAACAAAGTTTTAATTATAGAAGGTAAACAAACCCCAGATACCTGCTTTCAGCAGGCTGTGGCCATGGAGCTGAAGCGAGCAGAAGCTGGCTCTTAGCTCCAGTGATGGCAACAAAGTTTCAATTATAGAAGGTAAACAAACCCCAGATACCTGCTTTCAGCAGGCCATGGCCTCAGAGCTGGAGCAAGCAGGACAGCAACAAAGTTTCAATTATAGAAGGTAAATAAATCCCAGAATTAGAAAAGAAAAAAAGGAGAGGCTGGGATCTTCAGTTGCCGGCCAGCCTGAAAATGGCCCTCAGCCCCTCACCCAGACTGGCCAGGCACCCCAGTGGGGACCCCCACCCTGAAGCGGGTGTGGCCAGCCTGAATACAGCCCTCAGCCCTCATCCAGCCTGGCCAGGCACCCCAGTGGGGACCCCCACCCTGAAGGGGGTGTGACCAGCTGCATGACACCCCCCACCCCCAGTGCACAAATTTTTGCGCACCAGGCCTCTAGTAAAAGTATAGTATGCTAATTAGACCAGACAGCCAAATGACCTTCCGGACATTATTCCAGACGTCCTTCTGGATGAAGCCACGTGGCAGGGGCTGAGGCAGAGGTGGTTAGGGGCGATCAGGGAAGCAGGTGAACAGTTAGGGGCAATCAGGCAGGTAGGCAAGCAGTTGGGGTGATCAGGCAGGTCAGGTGAGTGGTTAGGGGTGATCAGGCAGGCTGGCAGGTGACCGGTTAGGACCCAGCGGTCCTGGATTACAAGAGGGTCCAGGCCGGGCTGAGGGATACCTTCCCCCTGTGCACAAATTTTGTGAACCAGGGCTCTAGTTGATAATAAAGAACTGGGGATAGAAACATTGAAACATCTCAAAGATACTTAGCTCCTCTTCAGAATTTTTATAACTTTTTGTCTAGTTCTTTATCTAATAATTAAAACAAATTTTCCTCAAATATCATCATTCAAAGAAATTAAAATGATAGGATTTCACATTCTTTTTTACCCATTACAATCACTTTTTAATCATTTTCATTACAAATGTAGAGTCCATTAGTAATTATGCTTATTAGATAGATCTTAATGGGATAGGCTGAGAAATAAAAATAATCTGTCATTCTTTTGTGGAAAAATATGTTCTGATTTCCAAATTAGCAATTTAAAAAGTTGTGGAATAAAATAGCATTTCTAATAGAAATCTAATATGAGCCAAATATGCAATTTTTAAATTTCTTAGTAGCTAATTTAAGAAAGTAAGAACAGCCCTGGCTGGTTTCTCAGTGGTTAGAGCATCATCCCATGGCCCAAAGGGTTGAGGGTTCAATCTGGGGCAAGGAGGCAACCAGTCGATGTGTTTCTCTCATGTAGATATAACCCTCACTCCTCCCCCTCTCCCTCTTGCCTCCCTCTCCTCCTTTCCTTCCACTCTAAAATTCAATGGAAAAATAATATCCTTGGGTGAGGATTAAAAAAAAAAAGTAAGAACAAGTGAAATTAATTTTACTAATCCATTTTATTTAACTCAACTTATTGATGAAACAATATAAAAATGATTACTGTGATACCAGAATTGACACATGTACCTGACATGTATACAACAGTAACTTACATAATGGGACAATTAAAGGTAAAATGTAGTCCTACCAAAAAATGAAGTTGTGTTTCACAGAAAAATGTATTACACTGCTTCTGTATTTAAATTAACTAAAATTAAATAAAATAGAAAATCTAGTTTAGTGATAGTTTCACACAACAAATCTTTTTTATTTCCTTCTCAACACTTTAATTATATTATACAGGCAGGAAATCATTCTATTTTTTAAAACTAGTACTAATTTTTGTTAAGCTTCTAAATGAAAATTTTGAAAGGTTGTCAACTAGATGAGAAATTCTTCGGGGTTTTTTTAGTGCTCCCACATGTGTTAATTACAGCTTTGGTTTTTATCTTTTAAAATTAGAAGTAGATGAATTACACTTATTTTTTAACAGAAGAAGGATTTTCTGTGTTCTGTATGTGTTGAACTCGCTGTTTTCTTCATACACCCTAGCACCTTCTTAGTGTGGAGCATGCTGAATGAATAGAACTTTTTTTTTAATTACTGTGACTATTCCTGTGAAGTATTTTTTTTTTTTACACTTGAAAGAGGCTCTTCAATTTTACTTTGAATAACTCAAATAGTTTTCATTTCTTACAACATAATTTGTCTGCTTGGGTTTAATATATTGCTTCTTGTTAGCATTTTACACACTAGATTTTCACTTTGCGCAGTCATGTTGTTTGAACATTTGCAAGCAGAGCCGACTAACTGCTATTGGCCTGTTTCTTTGTGTGGAATGATTTCTTCCATCCACCTGCTCACAGCAGGTTGTCCACAGGCCTGAAGAGTAGCTAACTACTTTTGAAAATATCTTGAGATCCTGCTAAGGTCTAACAATTTCTGCATTTGTGTGCTGTGAAGCTATTCATGGTGTACCTTTGAAGCCTGTTTTCTTTTTATTTCTCATATTCCTGTTTAAATATTTTCAAGAGAAGATAATTTTATTATAAATAACAGTACAAAGCTGATTACAGCACGATTGCATTCTACACTGAATAGGTCATTGATATTCAACTAAGTGGAACTAATTTTCTGTGTTCAAGCAGACAAATTTGGAATAGTGTCCCAGGAACCTCATGTTATTTACTACAGAATACCAGAGTAAATGGGTTACTTGTGAATTGGTTGCAGTGTTACATAGGTTTTATAACATGATAACTTAAAATGTTCAGTAGGCCCATAAGAAATATTATGTAAGAACATGAATATGATAGAAGAGATGTTACTGTGCTTGCAGACTGCATAACTATCTGTGATACATTTGCAAATGCTTGTCCACACAGAATTTGAATAAAGTTTTAAAATTTAATCATAATTTCTGTGTTTGAAGAAAATGAATTGATTTTCACATCACTTGAAAGAAAAAGTGAAATTAAAAATAAGCTATTTCCTTTTTTCAGCTTTTAAAATAGCTCCCACAATCTCTGAGAACTAGTTTTAATCCTAGTAAATATGTATAGAAGTTAAAATAAGTATTTTAATTAGAATATTAAAGTGGCTTATGCTTTTGATTTGAAAGTAATCATCGTATGTTTTTAGTTCCAAAAGAAATGTTTTCCATGTTTTTTAGATACTTCTCCCTACCTCTACCCCTTTAGAATTAGCTGTTATTTTGTGCTATATGCATGTGATTACTCTGGAGACATCAATGCAATATGAAACCATCCATTTAAGATGTATAGGATACATAAATATATAACTTAGAATAAGTAGGGGTTGGTATTTTTTCTAAAGAAGTAGAAAATGAAAGAGTAATTATTAACCATCTTTTCATGTTCCTAAAAACATCAATTACAGTTACACATCTTAGAAACAAGCCCACCACAGAACAGAAATAACTCCTTTCACTGGGCTTCAAAAACTTCCATCCCAATTTAACAGCTGGGATGTAAGTACAACTATAATTTAAAATTTAATTTTGATGCAAATCTACCTGCTTTTGTAATATAGTCATAGCAGTTTTCTTGTCTCTGGTGGCATTTCTTTTATGATTTGGCATTGCTTTTAAATTTTTAATATAATAGGAAAATGTCTTTCTGAATCCCTCCCCACCCCACACATCTATCTGTTAACTAGAGAATGATCTTTAGTAGCTGCCAGAAGAAGAGAATTTTGAATAGTGCAAACACTGATTGTAGTAAACATGGAAAATAATACCAGCAGCTGCACTGGAGACCGATAAGACAAATCCCACAGTAATGGCCTTTAAAACGTATTATCAGGTTGGAAATCAGTGAGGGGAAAAAGAAAACTATTACTATTTCTTCCTCTTACTGTTCTGTGAGATTACTCTTTAAAAGGTGAAATTGCCTCTGATTTTATTATCTTAGGGAGAATTTTTAGAACATTTGATTTTTGTGTGTGAATGCTTTTGCTTTTTTTTCAGTAATTTTGCTAATTTTATATGAATTGATTTAACATTTGTTAAATTATGTGAATAATTTAACAAATGTTAAAATTATTATCTTAAAGTCTTCTAAAAACTTATTTTCTTTCAAGAAAAGAGGCAGTATATTTTGTAGCTGTTGGAGCAGACTATCAAAATAAGAAAAGAAGGAAATGTTTATCTAGCTATGAAGTGCCACTTAAAAAAGAAAAAAGGGTAAAATATTTGGAGGAAATATTTTAGTAAGGATGAAATATATTTCATGAAAATAAAAGCCTTAATTTTTACATTATTTTACTTTTTGCTATGAGCTTATCAAATGGTCCGTTCATATTTGTCTTGGCGTGCTTCAGATTTATTGTAGGCATTTGAGTATTTTGTTCTTGGTGGATCCAAAACCTAATTGTCTTAATCCTAGACTACGGAAAAAGTGTATGTTCCTGTTTCCTATATAACAGCAAATTCCAGTTTTGAATGAAATTTTGTTTTCCTATCTTCTATTACATCAATCCTTATTGCTGAGATATGTTAGGTTTTGGGATCTCTCCTTCTCTCCCTCTCTCCCTCTCTCCCTCACCCCTTTTCTCCCTCTCTCCCTAATCAAGTATATAGATTCCAGTAGTGTGGTATGTGTCGGGGGTGGGGGGGAGGGGGAGAAGCTGATAGCTATTTTGTATATAATTGTAGCCTGCTTTAAACTGAATTTAAGGGCAACTTATTTGGTACTTTTATATCTATGGTTTGCATATTCATTGATAAAATTTAATTGTGTTTTTAATGTTAAAATATGTCTTAAAACCTATTATTTTATGTATTATAAAATTTTATTTGCCTGGGTATCAGTCTAATCCTGTAGGGTAAGGAAAAGGAACTGTTTATATTTTTAGTGTCCCTTACATAGAAAGTAATGTCAAGTGTGACCTATACAGTATTCCAGATCAGAAATTCTTAACCTTTTTAATCTCACGGCACACATAAAGCAATTACTAAAATTCTGCGGCACACCAAAAAGTACATTTTTTCCCTTTGATTTTAGAGAGAGAGGAGGGGGAGAGAGAAACATCAGTTGGTTGCCTCCCCCACATGCCCTGACTGGGGATCCAACCCACACCCTGGGTATGCGCCTTGACTGATAATCAAGCCCACTACCTTTTAGTGTATGAACAATGCTCCAACCAACCAAGCCACGCCCACCAAACAAACAAAAGTAGGTATAATTTGGATTCAGTCACACCCAACAGCTATTGTTGTCTATTGTCTGTTGTCTGTTGTCAATTTTTTTTTTTTTTTTTTTTTTGTCAATCTAGGGAAAAGAGGTCAGTGCCCTGACTAATTGCATGTCTTAAAAATTCTTGTGGCATGGTGGTTCGAAATCGCTGCTCTTGATTCTGGAGATACAACAGTGACCAAGACTTACATGGCAACAGGGGGGTGTAGATACCAAACATTTAAATACATAAAAAAGGTAATATGAGTATTGAGAAGGTTGATGAAGACTATAAAACAGGATAATTCCTAGAAAATGACTAGAGGAGATAGGGTGGGTAGGAAATCCTGTCTGAATATTGACTTGAGACCTATAAGGAGAAGAAGGCAGCTATGCAAAAATCTAGGGGGGGAAGGGCGGGAGGGGAAAGTCCCACGTAGAAGGAATAGCAAGTGCAAAAGCCCTGGGACAGGAAAATACTTGGTTTGTGTGCAGGTCAGAAGGAAGGCCAATGTCTTGAGTATAGTTAGGAGAGTGGAAAAAGATAGGCAGGGACCAGGTGACATAGCATCTTGGTAGGCCAAAGAATTTTGTGTGTTTTTATTCCACACAAAATTGTGAAGCTTTTGAAGAGTTTGAATAGAAGAATAATATGATGTGATTTAAAATTACTGCTGTGAGGAGGCTGAATCACAGGGGATGAGTGGTGGAGACAGGGAAATTGTTTATGTGACCATCGCAGTCTTCCAGGGAGAAGTCCAGCTCACTGTCTGTTATTGTAAGGCTCAGAAGTTGAGTGGTTATTACCTTTTCAGTGGTTGGAAAAGTTAAAAGAAAAATAATGTTTTATGACACATGAAAAGCATATGAGATTCAAATTTCAGTCTGTAAATACAGATTTACCAGAACATGGCCACGTCCATTCGTGTTTATCTTGTCTATGGCTGCTTTTGCGATTTTTGTTGGAAGTAGAACCTTACTGCCCTGCTTTTCCCTATCACCCAGCAGTTCAGTGGCATAGCAGTGGGAAAGTATATTATGATATTTTTTTGTGTGCTCAGGACCAACATTGAAATTTTTCTGTTGGTCCCTCAACCACCACAGTTCCAGCAGCATCTTTTAAACCTCAATGCAAAAGCAGGGGAAATGCCCATATTTAAAAATCCATTTAACTGTTCCTAACCTTTCATTGGAAGTGATTAAACTGCAGCATAATGTTATGCTAAAGGCAAATATCAAGAGAAGAATCTAACAAAATTCTGTCAATGCCTTTCCAAGTGCCAAATAGGTTCAAGTAAAATCACATGCCTGTGGATCAGTGTGGGTATTTGGCAGTAATGTCTGTGGAAAAAGACATTTTCAAAGATGAAATATGTAAAATCTCATTAAAGGTGACATTGAAGTATTACAGAAAAATTGTGCTTAGTTATATTTTGAATGTTACCAAAAATTGTGAAAATTTGTTTTCTCTCTTATTATCTAAGTAGCTACATAATATCCTCAATTTTGCCTTTGGGCTTAAAAAGCCTAAAAGGTTTAGTATATGGCTCTTTGCAGAGAGTTTTCCAACCCTTGACTTAGATGAAGGTGGTAGCAGTGGGGATGGTAGAAGTGAACTGATCTGACATATATGTAGGCGGGAAGGCACAAAAGGTTGACAGTTGGATTAGATGCTGGATGTAAAGAAAGTTAAAGAATTTAGGGTGAACAGCAGAATGAATGAATAGTAATATGTACGGAGATGGGGAACCTCAGGGAGGTGCAGCTTGGGAAGACAAATCAAGAATTCTGTGTGGACTTGGTAGGGTTAATATGTGCATTAGCTATCCAGGTATTGATGTTCAGTTAACAGTTAACTGAGTCTTTAACTCAGAGGACAGATGGTAGTTGGAAACAAATGTGATACATATAAGCTAGGTTTTTTCTTCTAAAAACCATAGATCTGCCACATACAAAGGAATAAAATTGGACACATCGTACACTATATATAAAAATGAACTCAAAGTGGATTAAAGGTCTAAATATAAGATCTAAAACTATAAAACTCATGCCCTAACCGGTTTGACTCAGTGGATAGAGCGTCGGCCTGCGGACTGAAAGGTCCCAGGTTCGATTCCGGTCAAGGGCATGTACCTTGGTTGCAGGCACATCCCCAGTAGGGAGGGTGCAGGAGGCAGCTGATCGATGCTTCTCTCTCATTGATGTTTCTAACTATCCCTCTCCCTTCCTCTCTATAAAAAAATCAATAAAATATAAAATAAATAAATAAATAAATAACCTATAAAACTCCTAGAAGAGAATGTAAGCAGAAAGCTTCTTGACATTGACTTAAGAATGATCCTTTGGATCAAAGTCATAGGCAACAAAAACAAATAGAGACAGATGGGATGACAACAAACTTAAAAACTTCGTGCATCGAAGGATATAATTAACAGTAAAAAGGCATCCTATTGAATGGGAGAAAATATTACAAATTATATATCTGATAAGGAGTTAATATCCAGAATATATGAGGAATTCCTAAACTTAACAAAAACAAAACAACAACAAAAACATAACCTAATTAAAAAATGGCCACAGGACTTGAATGGGCATTTCTCCAGTGATCTTGTACAAATGGACGACAACCATGTAAGCAGATGCTCAGCATGTTAATCATCTGAGAAGTGCAAGTCAAAACTACAGTGAGATACCACCTCACACCCGCTAGGATGGCTACCAACAAGTGTCTGTGAGAACAGAGAAATTAGAACCTTTGTACAATTGGTATGGAAGACAGTATTGGGGTGGTCCTCAAAGAGATTTTGCAGCCATATGATCCAGTAATCCCATTTCTAGGTACACACTGAGTGGCCAGATTATTATGACCACCTGACGTTTGTAGGCACGTTAGCTATAATTTTGCGCTGAAGTTGCTAGAGGGCCAGACCATTATAAATAGGGAAGCAGGTTGTTTACCACGACAGTAAAAGTGATTTTTTTCTGACACGAAAAGACAAATTCTGTATGAACCCACTTACATAAGGTATCTAAAGTAGTCAGATTCATAGAAACACAAAGTATAATGGTAGTTGCCAGGATCCTTGATTCAGTGTGGGCTTGTTTCTCGAGTTTTGGTCTGACAAAATGTTTCACATGGGACATTGCAAAAGAATTCCTGTTGTATCTGTTAATTAGGCACCAAGGTATCGTCCACTTCTTGAAATTTTGTCAGATGATTCCTCAAAAAATGTCT
>NW_006289494.1:281200-281964 GCF_000327345.1 Myotis davidii | reverse complement strand
TTGTATAAAATAATTTGCTCTGGTGAAAAGATGTGATATTTGGCATATTCTTAGACAACAAACTAAGAGAAAACCTGCAACCTGTGCTAGCTGGGGCCAGAGTTATTGACAACCCGGAAGTCTTTGGGGCGACTGAGAGTCTTCTGCAAAGAATGCCCAAAATGCACCAATATATTTCCTGTCTCCATAGATTTGCCTATTCTGGACATTTCATGTCAACTGGAATCATATCATATGTGGTCCTTTGTGCCTGGCTTCTGTTGTAGCATGTATCAGCACTCCACTCCTTTTTATGGCCAAATAATATTCCATTGCTGTTTTGTTTATCAGTCTCTGGACACGAGTTATTCAGCTATTAGGGATAATGCTGCTATGAGCATGAGTTATTTAGCTATTAGGAATAATGCTGCTATGAGCATTCAGGTACACATTTTTGTGAGTTCATTTTATACCTCTTTTTCTCCCCCTAGTGTCTTTCACGAGAAGCAGGTGGAAACATGAGCATTCAATTTCTCGGCACAGTGGTAAGTGTGAAAGAATTACTACACTGTGTATTCTCCTGATCTTCAGAGGGAAAAAATGTGTTCAACTAGTTTTAGCCCATGTATTTGAACTTGACTTCATCATGATTTTATTTGCTATTAAATGAGATGTCTTTGTATAAGAAATGGGTTCTTTAATGTGTTAGAGAAATTTCCATGATAGACTACTTTTAGCAATTTCTTATTAAAGAGAAAATAGTTTTTTAAAAATATTTCAGTTTA
>NW_006289494.1:257121-280532 GCF_000327345.1 Myotis davidii | reverse complement strand
TTGACTGGGCATTTCTCCAGTGATCTTGTACAAATGGACGACAACCATGTAAGCAGATGCTCAGCATGTTAATCATCTGAGAAGTGCAAGTCAAAACTACAGTGAGATACCACCTCACACCCGCTAGGATGGCTACCAACAAGTGTCTGTGAGAACAGAGAAATTAGAACCTTTGTACAATTGGTATGGAAGACAGTATTGGGGTGGTCCTCAAAGAGATTTTGCAGCCATATGATCCAGTAATCCCATTTCTAGGTACACACTGAGTGGCCAGATTATTATGACCACCTGACGTTTGTAGGCAAATTAGCTATAATTTTGCGCTGAAGTTGCTAGAGGGCCAGACCATTATAAATAGGGAAGCAGGTTGTTTACCATGACAGTAGAAGTGATTTTTTTCTGACACGAAAAGACAAATTCTGTATGAACCCACTTACATAAGGTATCTAAAGTAGTCAGATTCATAGAAACACAAAGTATAATGGTAGTTGCCAGGATCCTTGATTCAGTGTGGGCTTGTTTCTCGAGTTTTGGTCTGACAAAATGTTTCACATGGGACATTGCAAAAGAATTCCTGTTGTATCTGTTAATTAGGCACCAAGGTATCGTCCACTTCTTGAAATTTTGTCAGATGATTCCTCCACAGATGTCTCCTAAAAAGAAGCACCAGATCTGGCTTTTGCTTGAGCAGGTCCAAGAAGCCTGAGGATAGCTTCCCTTTCCTGGACAACCTTACCTAATGCGCCCTGGGCTCCACTACTTTTCCTAACCACTCCAACTTGGCATGGGCGATCTTTGCCACTTGGCCTCCTGCTCTAGAGTTGGAAGCATGGTTTTGTTTTTGCTTTTATAATAGGACATACCGAAGTTTATGTACATATTCATTGCTTTTGTTCTTAAGTGCCAACAAGTTTATGAAGCTCCAGTTTTCACTTTTTCCTCTCTAATTCTTGGGTCATCAAAAATTTATCCTAGTACTTTTCTTGACAAAGTGGTATAAAATAATTTGCTCTGGTGAAAAGATGTGATATTTGGCATATTCTTAGACAACAAACTAAGAGAAAACCTGCAACCTGTGCTAGCTGGGGCCAGAGTTATTGACAACCCGGAAGTCTTTGGGGCGACTGAGAGTCTTCTGCAAAGAATGCCCAAAATGCACCAATATATTTCCTGTCTCCATAGATTTGCCTATTCTGGACATTTCATGTCAACTGGAATCATATCATATGTGGTCCTTTGTGCCTGGCTTCTGTTGTAGCATGTATCAGCACTCCACTCCTTTTTATGGCCAAATAATATTCCATTGCTGTTTTGTTTATCAGTCTCTGGACACGAGTTATTCAGCTATTAGGGATAATGCTGCTATGAGCATGAGTTATTTAGCTATTAGGAATAATGCTGCTATGAGCATTCAGGTACACATTTTTGTGAGTTCATTTTATACCTCTTTTTCTCCCCCTAGTGTCTTTCACGAGAAGCAGGTGGAAACATGAGCATTCAATTTCTCGGCACAGTGGTAAGTGTGAAAGAATTACTACACTGTGTATTCTCCTGATCTTCAGAGGGAAAAAATGTGTTCAACTAGTTTTAGCCCATGTATTTGAACTTGACTTCATCATGATTTTATTTGCTATTAAATGAGATGTCTTTGTATAAGAAATGGGTTCTTTAATGTGTTAGAGAAATTTCCATGATAGACTACTTTTAGCAATTTCTTATTAAAGAGAAAATAGAGCACTCCACTCCTTTCAGTTTGTTAAGTATTTCAAGTGCTTTATTTTTCTACTGGGTATTTTCATCATAAAAAGAAGAACACTTATTATATAAAGATGCTTTAGAAAATAGTGACATTGGTGGGGTTTTTTGCTTATTTTTCCATCTGCCTTTCTACATTAGGCCATTTCAGGTCCACATGTCTAATGAGATTGAACCATAGTATTTGTATCTTAATTTTTTTCACTTGTGATCCTATTAATAATTTTTCATATTGCTATAAAATATCAGCATTGTTTTACTAATAATGAAGCTGTAGTTAACATTCTGATAAGTAGATGTGACATATTTTATTTTCCATGAATCCCATTGCTTAGTATTTTAGTTACCCCTCATTTTTGCTATTATGATTGGTGTTCTAATGCACAACTTCATGTGTTTGCTTTTTTGACATTTTGAATTATTTTCAAATATTTATACAATATTTTCAAAAATGTATAAGATACATTTTTTTTCTAAATTGAGTCAAAACCATGAATAATTTTATGGGTTAGTGATTTCATATCTCTTCTAAAAGGCACCCATCATATTTATAATATCACTTTGCACTCTCACTAGTATTAGTTATAATTTTCAAAAGTATTTAATTCTATCAGGTGAAAAGAATTTATAGTTATTACTTTTTACTTTAACTTCATATGTTAGTAGTATTAGATATAATTTTCAAAATAATTTTATTGTTAAAAAAGGTACCCTGTTATAATTAACATATCTCTGTTTATGGCTGTTGTATTTTAATATTTCTCCATGTATTCATTTACTAGGTATCATTTATAACCTTTAAAATGTCTGTTCATGTGCTTTGGGTACGTTGTTCAGGTTCTAAATTCACTTTGGAGTGTTTCCATTAGCTCTGTGAGTTTATCGAGGACACCAGAGGAGAGGCCTGTGGCTTGGATTAAAAAAAAAGTAGTGATTTTTCAGCCATTGAAGTAGGAAGGATGTTAATAATATGTGAATTTATAGTTTATATATGTGTAGAGGTGTAGTGAAGTTTATGTATAATAGTATATGTATATATACTTGCTCTATGTAATGTAAATTTTAAGTCTTGCACCTAAGATTTGTGGTTTCTTGTTTTTCTTATTAAGAAAGTAATGCATACTTTTTCATCTTTCATATACTGTTTATATATTATTTTTTTCCTTTTAATTGAATTTAATGGGATGACACTAGTTAACAAAATTATACAGGTTTCAGGCGCACAATTCTACAACAAATCATCTATACACTGTATTGTGTGTTCACTGCCCCAAGGCAAGTCTCTGTCCATCACCATTTACCCCTACTATACCCTTCTCCACCTCCCTCCTAGAGGTATTTGTTATTAACAATAGATATATTCTTCCAGAAATATAGTTACACATTTTAAAATACAACAATAAATCGTGTATGCCCTTCCAGGTCATTACATAAAGATCTATGTCATTCTTTTGAATGGTTACCTAGAATTACATTATGTGGCAGTTTTCCTGTTCCCAGCTAAGTGCCCATGCTAAGCTATCTCTGCTACTTGATCTCCCTCATTGGATTCTAATAGATTACTACTCAGAGTTCATGTATTGAAAACTAAGTTCTTGCTCCGTACAGCCTGCAAAAAAACAGTTTCTCCTGCAATATTTTTCTCTCAGAAAATGTCAACTTGAGGTAGAACCTTGCATTTTTCTTGATTTGTGTTTTTCTTCCACTGCCTTCATCATATCTTATGTGAATTATTGCAGCAGCCAAAGGCTTCCCACCTTAACCACCGGTCAGTCTATTATTACTATAGCGTTAATGTGATCCTTTTAAAATATGAAGCAAGTCAGTTGGCCTTGTTGCTGTTCTTCAAGCCTGCTGGGCACATGCCTCAGGGTCTCCTCATTTGCCTTTTCTCTGCCAGGACTATCTGCCCCCTGATATCTGCATAGTAGGTTCCCTCCCTTTCTTCAAGCCTTTGCGCATGAGCCACTTCTCCTAGTGACACTCTTTAAACTTATGACCACTATTTCCCACATTTTATTTCTCCTTTCCTCCACTTTATTCTTTTTTAGCATTATGACTATTCGACATATTTTACTCTTTTTTTTAAATATATTTTATTGATTTTTTGCAGAGAGGAAGGAAGAGGGATAGAGAGAGTCAGAAACATCGATGAGAGAGAAACATGGATCAGCTGCCTCCTGCACACTCCCCACTGGGGATGTGCCTGCAACCAAGGTACATGCCCTTGACCAGAATCGAACCTGGGACCCTTGAGTCCGCAGGCCGACGCTCTATCCACTGAGCCAAACCGGTTAGGGCCATATTTTACTTTTAAAAACTTATTATCTGTCTCCCCCACTTGAATGAAATAAGCTCCATGAGCATAGGGCTTTTGGTCTGTTTTATTAATCACTCTATACCTAATGCTCAGAACAGGGCTTTAGTATATAGCAAGCATTCAGCACATACTCGTATTTGTCAAATGAATAAGTGAAACTGACAAGCATGGGGCCAAAATATTGGATGTGAAAAGGAAATATGAAGGAAGCAAATATAGAAACAAATGAAGAAAAAGAAAAAAGTAGGGGAGGTTTGGGACCTTAGAGATTAATCCTCTTCCTCAGATAAAGAAACTATGCATCAGAAAAGGTCCTTGTGGGGGTTTGATGTGGAAAAAAGGAGAAAAAAAAAAAGTAACTTGTTTGACTTAAGGTTGCACAACTATAGTGGGTGGTGGTAGAGCGAAGAAGGGTACTTATATTTCTCAGCTCTCAGATCAGTGCCTATCCCATCAGCAGATGTGTTTTACCTTTATTCCTTTTATGCATTTCAGGCACCGAAAACAAAAAATACACACACACACACACACACACACACACACACACACACACACACACACTGGTATATACCACCTCACTTCAGTCACCTGAAACATACTACAGAAAAATCACACACAGATATACTAGTGTAGACCACCTGAACAGCCAACAAAAAGTCACCTGAACATAAAGGAAAAGAAAAGAGGAAAGGAGATTTGATGTATTTAACACTACCCTCCTCCTCTAGTAAATGATAGATGACTTGTTAAAAAATCCCAAAGTGTCTGTGTCCACTTTGTTTATATAGTTTACATAGGGAAGGAATGTCAATTTCTAGAGTAATTATTCTAAAATTCCATAACATAGACTTTGGAGGGCTAGTGTAGTTTGTTATGATGTATTTTTCTATGTGTATTATTAGAAATATTAGATCAGTCTGGAAGAGAGAAAGAAAGGGTTTTGAGATAGTGGGACTGTTACAACAAATATAGAGTGAATTCTAGCCAGCATGTGCTGCTTCAGTTCAAATTATCTATATACCAATAGATGCAATTTCCAGGACTCGCGGGTCAGGAATAGCAGTAGCACGTCACGTGGTAAAGGCAAGACTCCCCAGTACACATTTGTCTTCATGAGAAACCTTGTAGAATTCTCTATATAAGTTGAGTTTTTTTGAATATTGAAAACACCCTTTGGTGCTCAAAGAAAAGTTTAATTTTAACCTAAGAGAGGTACTTTAATTGTATCAATAAAGTTCAGAAATATTACTGTTCCTTTTTTTAATAAATTTTATTGATTTTTTACAGAGAGGAAGAGAGAGGGATAGAGAGTTAGAAACATCGATGAGAGAGAAACATCAATCAGCTGCCTCCTGCACACCCCCCACTGGGGATGTGCCTGCAACCAAGGTACATGCCCTTGACCGGAATTGAACCTTGAACCCTTCAGTCCGCAGGCCGACACTCTATCCACAGTGCCAAACCAGTCAGGGCAGAAATATTACTGTTTCAACTTAGAGATATTACAGTCTTAATAATTTCAGTGATTTTTACTCACACTGAATTTTTAAAAATGCCAATTTGTTATTTTCATTTCCAGTAAAACAAATCTCATTACATTTTCAAATTTTGGTTTCTCCTTTCTGTTATGCTCTTTGAACTTTATTTAAAACTAGAGGCCTGGCAGGGGGGTCCCTCAGCCCAGCCTGCACCCTTTCCAATCTGGGACCCCTCGGGGGATGTCCAACTGCCGGTTTAGGCCCAATCCCTCTCACAATCTGGGACCGCTGGCTCCTAACCTCTCACCTGCTTGCCTGCCTGATCGCACCTAACCACTCTGCCTGCCTGCCTGATGCCCCTAACTGCTCCCCTGACTGCCTGATTGCCCCTAACTGCCTCTGCCTGCCTGCCTGATCTCCCCTAATCTCTCTGCCTGCCTGCATGATTACACCTAACTGCTTCCCTGCCTGCCTGATCTCCCCTAACCGCCTCTGCCTGCCGGCCTGATCGCCCTTAACTGCCCTCCTCCCCCGGCCTTGTCGCCCCTAACTGCACTCCTCTGCCAGCCTGGTCCCCCCTAACCACCTCTGCCTTGGCCCCCCCGCCACCGTGGCTTTGTCCAGATGGATGTCTGGAAGACATTCAGTTAATTAGCATATTACCCTTTTATTAGTGTAGATTATCAGGTAGTATTAACGAATTATATCTATGAAGACAGTATTTCCAAATAAGGTCACATTCTAAAATTCTGGGTGGACAAGCCGAACCGGTTTGGCTCAGTGGATAGAGCGTCAGCCTGCGGACTCAAGGGTCCCAGGTTCGATTCCGGTCAAGGGCATGTACCTTGGTTGCGGGCACATCCCCAGTGGGGGTGTGCAGGAGGCAGCTAATCGATGTTTCTCTCTCATCGATGTTTCTAACTCTCTATCCCTCGAGAGTTAGAAACATCGATGAGAGAGAAACATCGATCAGCTGCCTCCTGCACATCTCCCACTGGGGATGTACCCGCAACCCAGGTACATGCCCTTGACCGGAATCAAACCTGGGACCTTTCAGTCCGCAGGCCGACGCTCTATCCACCCGAGCCAAACCAGTTTCGGCAGACATGAATTTTTGAATGACACTGTTTAATCAGGTACACAATCTATATAAGTATAAAAGCATATTTGACATTTATGAAAAGTTAAAAAGTACTCAGGCAATTTACTTAAAATATATTTGATAAACAGGATACTCTTCCATAAGTTTGTACCTTAATATGTAATATACCTGATTTGAGTACTTCCATTTATTTTTCAAAGCATTTTTATACTTGTTATCATCACCTATGTGATTGGTGTTATGAAGTCCAAACTCAAAACATGCCGAAACACCCATGAAGCTATGCCTAAATTTTGGAGCACAATAGTGAGCATATGACTCAGTTATGTTAATAGCTGGTGGGATCAGAATGCAAAACCAGATCTCTCTGACTTTAAGTCAAGCTATTAACCATCAGAGGGCCTTAAAAACACACTGCTTTACTGTATAATTCGGGAGCTCTTCGTAGTAACTGCTGAGAACAACTGTCTTTTTAGCTCAGGATGCCCTGAGAAAATACCATCGACTGGGTGGGTTAAACAACAGGCATTTATTTCCCATAGTTCTGAAGGCTAAGCACAGGACCAAGGTGGCAGCAGATTCCTGGTGAGGGCTCTCTTACTGGCCTGCAGTTGGCCACCTTGTAGCCGTGATCCTCACAAACAGTTTCATCTTCCTTCCTCTTTTACAAGGGCAATAATCCCACTATGAGGGCCCCACTCTCATGTCCTCGTGTAAACCTAATCACCCCCAAAGCCCCCAACTCCAAATGCCATCACATAGGGGCTCAGGGCTTCAGCATAGGCATTTTGTGGGGCACAGACGTTTAGTCCATAATACATACTTTCTTGGTAAACTACTGTATATCAGAGTTTTTCCAGAACCTACGTCTATTTCAAAGTAAGTTGTCTGGGTTCTGTTTTGTTTTGTTTTGTTTCCATGTTTTTGGTGAAGTTGTGAGCTTGTGTACATCAAATAGTATAATATAAACTTACACACACACACGACAAATGGAAGCAGTCCAGTGTTTTACTTAACCAGAATTCCTTATCTGAACTGTGCTTCACAAAAAGGATGCATATTTTGTTATTATTTAAAGAACGCAAAAGTTAACATTTTATTCCATTGTTTATATTTAATTTTTATAATACCATTATTTTTAAACCACAGTACTATTACACCAAACATATCTCAGTAAGATTTTTTTTCTTGTAGAAACAAGCATATTGCCTGAAAAAGAAAATAAGCTTAGACTACATTGAACAGCTTCTTCAGAGCTGTGCTGTTGGCACTTACCCAAGGACTCTTGAGGAACTATCAAATTATATGTCTCTGAAGCTTAGCCAGAGATCTTAATGAAACCAAATCATGCTGAATTTCTTAAAGCTAATTTAAATCTCAAATTATACATTTTAAATTAAGTTTTTATTGATAATAAATATACTTTACTTGTTATTAGCCTAGAAAGCTTGAGTGATAATATCAGTAGAATAAACATGTTTTACGAAGATTTACCATTAAGAATGTTATTAATATGACCCTTGATACACTAGCACAATTAGATTTCAAAGTAAGCATTTACGCAGTAACAGCGATTAATGACAACCATCGAAAACAATTTTGAACTCCATCAGTTTAACTCAGGAGGGTAAACTTAATATGATAATTCATCTAGTTGAATTGTATCAACTTAGCAGGAAAGTATGTAAATATGTGACCCTTACCTAGATTCTAAGTGGATGCTGTGCTGATAGATTTATCAGTTCCATTAGAGAACTTTGGGGAACTTTGGAATTTCAGCAGTTGTTCCCTTGGAGGCTGAAAACCCAACCTGATCTCATACTGGGACCATTCTGGTCTGCATATTTCCATAATTTGCCTTTGCTACTAATATGACAGCAAGACACAAATAACTGTTTCTAATAATATCAGATGGAGTTGTGGAGGACAGCATTTTAATGTAGTAAAAGACCTCCCTGTGGAGTTGTTATTGCTACTATAGAACAGCAGCTACACAGTTGCAACTGCAGTCTCTTAATTGATTCGTTTAATTAGCAAGAGCTGAAGTTTGGGCTGTATCTTGTCATCTGATATCATAGGACTCAAATTTTGCATCATTCATATTTATAGATATATAAACATCATCAAAAGCTTCTGGCTTCTTCCGAAAACTCACTTTTGGATATTGAATTTTAATAGCGTAAACTCCCGATAGTTTGAAATCCAAATAATTGGGAAATGAAAAGAACTGGGTTTGTTATTATTGTTTTTCTTTATCTATACTCTTATGGGCAGTACATGATATCATGCATTTTTTGTTAGTATGTCTTTCAAACACAAACTTCAGAGAACTTCGGTATTCTGTACTTCAAAATCCATGAGCATTCTGTCTGTTTCCATGTCTGACTCATCTCTAACGTTTCTTTGCCTTTCCTCCCATCGCTGTCCTCTCCCTTTCTCTGTATTAGTGGTGTTGCAGGAGTGACACGACGGCTATTGGAATTTCTTGCCTTTGCAGGTGCACTGAGTCCTGCTGGCTTGGGCTTTCCACATGTGCCTACCCCTTGGCAGAGCATCTGCCTGGCTGAATTCCCCTTGGGACTTGCCCACCACACCCAACCTGCACTGGCCCTGATTTCTTCGGATGAGGAAAAGAGGGGGGGATGGGAAGTGTCTGACACAGGGCCCCAGAGTCTTCATCAGATGGCCACTTTCATCCCATATGCCCAGGGCTCCCCTGCTAGTGGGTCAACCTCTCCTCATTCTGGATCTTTCCCATCCAGCCACAGAAAGCAGGCGGTGGCCACAGGCTAGAGTTTGCCCAGGGCAGATGAAGTCTCTCTGTTCTTTTGATGCATTTTCTAATGCTAAGAAAAAAGTCAGTCCATAGTATCCCATCCTGCATTTTTCCCACATACGCACAATTTCTGCCAAAATGTGGGCAAAATGAGATTTTATGAAATGGGCTTTAAAAAGCAATCTTAATCTTGAACGTTATTTTTATGGAAACATGCTCTGTGTACCATGTAACCAACATAAGAACAGACTTCTGGAATATAACTAACTGCTTTCTAGTCTTTTGAAATTAGCATGCTGTATATACCATGAAGTGCAGTTATTAATATCCCAGGTGTAATGCATCTTGAACAGAAATTTAAAAAGAAGTCATGACTGCTGGCTCCACTATGTGCTATAAGCGTGCCAGATGAACGTAACTTGGTCTCTACCCTTAAATAACATACCGGCTGTGGGTCAACACCAACAAACCAGTATCACGAGTACATGGGTTAGTGCCCAGGTGGGTTATGCACAGGCTGATGTGGCAGCAGAGAACATTGCAGATCTATTAGCTTTACTCTTTTTCATTTTCTGATACAAAAACTGTTATCAGTAGGTAAAGTATAGACCATTAGGGCATAGAACTCTGGTTGAGATTCTGCATTTCTTATCTTACTGGACATTATAATTCTTTAGTGAGCATAAAGCCTAACATTTATTTGTAGTCATGGTAGTCATCTCACATTACATCTTATCTTACCTGTACATTACATCTTACTACATGTAAGATGGTAGTGTTACTTCTTACAATAGATTGAGCATCTGTTATGTGCTAGTCATTGAGTTCTGGCAGTTCAAAAGAAAATGATATCCCTGTTAGCTAAGGATATAAAAATATTAGTGTGGTAAGAATGATAATAGAGATATTCTGGGCTTGGAGAAAGGAAGTGGGGGACTGTGAAAAGCTCCCTAGTGAATGAGTGGAAGGAAGGAAGGAAGGAAATATAGATCACACTAAGACTTTAAAGATGAAGAGAGTTTGCAACAGGAACAGGAATTTTGGATAGAGGGGAATGGCAAAGGCCCTGAGATAGCATTTCTGGTAGAGATGGTAGAGAAAGTGAAAGGAATTAAATGAATGAAGATACAGAGGCATGGTTGCCCAGATGTTCAAGGAAAGGCAGGTTGATTGGTGAGGATGGCAGGCAGGTGGCCAGGATTGACATGAGAGATAAAACTACAACGGCAGGAGCTAGATGTTGCAGGACCAGGCTAGGGAGACGGGCCTTTATTCCCCGGACACTGCAGGATTTGAAGAGTGTCAGCATCACCCGAGGTTTGTTTTGTTTGATTTTAAAGAGAACATGTGGGAACAGGCAAAGGAAGAAAAGCTACATTTGAGAGCCTCCTCTTGAGGATCCAGAGTTTAGCTGTATGTATTAGGCAGACTTGAAGATGATTCTGAGGTTTCTACATGTGATAACACAATGACCTGAGGAAAAAAACTGATGCAATGACCTGAGGAACTACACCAGAAAAAAGGTGGAATAGGTAATGAGTTGGATTTTTTACTCTTTTAAGTGTGAAATGTCAAAGGAACATTTATAGTGTAAAGGAAATTTTTAGTCTGAAGATCAGGAATAAGACTAATATTTAGAATGTAAGTTGATGCTTTATCAACATGTAGAGGTGAGGTCTGAAGTCCTTCAATAGATGAGATTGCTCAAGGGGACAGTGAAGGAGAGGACGAGCCCAGAATAGACCCCTGGGAAATGGCCACATCAAGGGGGAGGCTCCTCGCCTCTCTATAATCAGTTACATGCATTATCTTTTGTCCAAATAATTTATATTATATGTGGCTATTGGTAGCCAATTTAGTGTAACCTCAATCATGGTTTCACAGTAGCCTAGGGTATCACTAATTATTTCAAAGTATCTGAAAATCCTGCTGCCATCTGCCAAAGATCCTCCAAATCAAATTAATTGTAATGAATAACAGAATGCTTTACGTTTGTCTGACGCTTTAGGGTTTTCGAAAGCTTATTTGAGGCCATTCAATTTCCTTTTCTTTTAATATATTTTTATTGATTTCAGGGAGGAAGGGAGAGGGAGAGAGAGATAGAAACATCAATGGTAAGAAAGAATCATTGATTGGCTGCCTCCTGCATGCCCCCCACTGGGTATTGAGCCTGCAACCCAGGCATGTGCTCTTGACCAGAATCAAAACCGGGACCCTTCAGTCCACAGGCTGACAATCTAAACACTGAGCAAAACCAGCTAGGGCAGTCCATTTAATTTCTAAGATAAATAAGACATACAGCACCTTAGATTTAGTTGTAAAAATTAGACACACGACACTCATTGAAATGTCCATTTCAAATATTTGTGATTAGTGAGTGATATGTTCACCAACCACTACCAGGATGCTAGTGAGTATTGGGTGTGTGGGGATAAGGGAAGGAATTCTAACTAAAGCTTGCTTCCCTGCGTTTGAATCTCAGATCTCCCACTTTTACTAGTTTTGTGAACTGGAACAAGTTACTTAACTTCTCTGGTCATAGTTTTCACATCAGCAAAATAGCAACTTTTATGGAAGTGGTGTGGGTTAAATAAGAAAATATTTGTAAAATGCCTGAAAATGGTAGCTCAACTGTTATTATAGCTCCCTGAAAATACACTCTTCTTTTGCTTCATTTGCCCTGTTTTTTTCCTCCCCTTTCTGCTTGGAGACATGCTCTCACCTGAAGTTGGAGTCTGCATTGAGATCCCACAAAGTGCTCAGTCTACAGAGAAATTCGGAGGGAAAATATTTCTCTTTTATTTGGAAAGTCTAATTTTTGTTCATTCTACAGTTATGGACCCCCCATCTGTCCCCCCCAACACACACACACATACACTTAACGTGTTATTTGTCATTGAATGTTAAATATAAAACACGTTTAAGTCTGCATTGTGTGGCAGCAAAGAATATCTGATTCCTTGAAGAAGAAAGAAGTTCACCAAGAGCAATCTTGAGTGGGAAGACTTGGGTGTGTTGCATTTGAAAAGCAAAATACTTGTGATGGAGACATTCTTTGAGAGCTGTAATGGGCCTTCTTTGCTCTCCCAGCCTCGCTTTGAAGTGATGTTAGTTTGGCAGGCCATGTCTGGCCACTGTAGGGCAGGGCACATACTGCTGATCCAGGACCTATGGATTATTTGATTGTTGCTATTTAACTTATGGAGAGTATGATGTGGAAATGGCAGCGCTTTTCTCCTAGAAGCAAAAAAAAAAAGTCTGTCAGTGATTCTCAAACCTGAGCATGTATGGGATTCACCTGGAAAGCCCGTGAAAATGCAAATTCCCAGGCTCCGTTCCCAGTGAGGCTGATTCCCAAAGTCTGAGGTGAGGCCTGGGATCTGCATTAATTAGAAATCAGTTTAAAATGCAACAGGGACTATGTTTTGGAATATATTTTGGCACTTAACATAGAATTGGTATCTGGTGTAAGAAATGGATACCAAAATATATTACATTACTGATGTTATGAGCCAAGTCAAGGACCAGTGTTCTGGATGTTTTTTCTTATAATGAGAGGATGGAGCAAGCATTTGATTATTTGAACTAATTAATTGATTAGTGTAAATGTGCATAATACATCATTTTTTAAAATTGATTTCAGAGGGGATTGAGCCAGCAACCCAGGCATGTACGCTTGACCAGAATCGAACCTGGGACCCTTCAGTCCGCAGGCTGACGCTCTACCCACTGAGCCAAACAAGCTAGGGCACATAATTATTTTAACCAGGGAGAGATATGATAGGACCTAAAGTATAATTAAATCCATATTTTGTAACATCAACTGTATCTTTTTGTTGTTGTTAATCTTCACCTGAGAATATTTTTTCCATTGATTTTTAGAGAGGGAGGGAGAAACAGACAGACAGACAGACATCGATGTGAGAGACACATATCCATCTATTGGTTGCCTCCTGCATGCACCCAACCGGGGTCGGGGATTGAACCTGCAACCCAGATAGATGCAGACTGGGAATTGAACCCTCGACCCTTTGGTGTGCGGGTTGATGTTCTCATGACTGAGCCATACTGTATATTTAAAGCTTACTTATCAACTGCACAGCATTTTAAACTTAGTCTCAATTATTTCAAGTCTTCCATCACAAGACAGGGATAATATTTATTGTTGGCTTACAGTGAGATTTCTCAACCTAGGCAGTAATGACATTTTGAACTGGATAATTCTCTGTCATAGGAGGCGGCTCTGTGCACTGTGGGATGTTTAGCAGCACCCCTGGCCTCTACCCACAAGATGCCAGAGCATCTCTCCAGATGTGACAACCAATGTGGTTCCCAGACATTTCAGATGGCCACAGGGTGGGGAATAATAGTTGGGGTTTCAGAGTTTTCCTTCCCGTGACACTAATAGGTATAAGGTTCTAGAGATGAACTATCTTTATCAGATGTGATTCTTCACAGTGGCCTGAAGCTTACAAAGTCATACCACCCTTACATACTCAAATGCCTTGTGCAGAGAAAGTGACAACAAACCTGAGCTGGCCTCACGTGTCATTTGCTTTAGGAACGTTGGCTCTGTGGGAGTGTGTACGGGTCACTCTTTCTTACTCTTCCTCATATTGGAGCAGAAATCGACTCTGTCATGGATGGCCCTTCATGAAATTTAGGACAATTGGTACCGTTTATTGGGATCCCTTTTACCATTGGAATAGCTGTGCCGGTTACCAAAGACCGTCACATCCTGAGTCAGCAGCTAGTGTCCAATTACGACTTTATCTCAGAAGCTGCTGCTTTCCATTTGTTCCTCAAATTTGTAAAAGCCCTGTCTCTGGTGAGATGTATCAAATAGTGTGTTACAGGCATCACGTCACAGTGGCATCAGCAAAGAAATACTTTCCTATTTTTCCCCAGCTAGCATTTGATTGCATAGCTCCTCAATATTTTGTGGCACTTCCCCCCCTCCCACCCCCCACCCCTTTGCATGGGAAGTATATGGCAGGATGCCTGGCAAGGCCTGCGAGTCAAATAGTCAGTATCCCAGGTATGCATTTGGAGAGAGAGCTTTCCCAAGCCAGCATGTTTTGTATGGTGTGAGCTCTCAGGCTTGTGGGGACAGCTAAGATAATTACTAAGGTGTCAGTGTCAATTCCCCTAGGTAATTACCAAGCATCAGGGACAAAGAAACTGCTAAGTGCCCTTGTTTGAAATAGAACCGCTGCCTAATGTAAGGGCAGGAAAATAGTGTGTAAGTTCTGTCACCCTTCGATCCCTCCATGTCCTGTCTCCGGTTCCCAGTAAACAGCCTTTAATAAGACAGTGTTCTCTGAGTCCCTACAGTGTGCCCAACGCTTTATGCTTGTCACCTCATTTAGTCCTCACAACCCCTTGACAACATCAGCAGAACCCCCATCTTAGAGATGAGTTAATGCCTCCATTGTAAACTGTCAGCAATGAAGAGCTTTGTCAGAGCAGCTCATCACTGAGAGCAGCCACAGGACTCATTCCCAGATCTCAGGACAAACCTTGGCTCCTTCACACCACTGTCTGGGTGGCTGGATTTAGCTTTTCCCTTGGCCCTCTGCACATCCTCATTAGCACTGACTGCCGGGCAGAGAGCAGCTGGCAGGGAGAGGGTTAAGCTTCCCCTGGTGTGCTCCAACTCTGAGCCAGCCACCTAGCAGGCAGATGCTGAAGATTCGGTTCCTCCGCTTCCCCTTCCCCACGTGCATTTTGCAGTGCGGCAAGTCTAGACCAGTGGTTCTCGCCTGGGCGATTCTGCTCCCCAGGGAATATTTGGCAGCGTCGGGAGACATTTTGGTTGTTACAAGCAGTGGGCTGCTACTGAAATCTAGTGGGTAGATTTCCTTAAGTGCATGGCAGGCATCACCAGGGATACTTCTGAATATTCTACAATAAACAAGACAGCTCCTACAAAAGTATTATCCAACCTAAAATGTCAAGAGTGCCGAATATTGAGAGTTGTGCTCTAGATAATAATTATGGGAGGGCATAGAAATATCTGTGAGCATCTCCCAACCCTTCACACTGCTCTCTAAAACTCTAAAACTTACACGTCCTGTGGATAAGTAGTCCACAGCTATTGCCCCCTGTTCATTCTAGATGACCTCTTCCAGCCTTAATTTGTAAATTGAAAGAACTACAGGCATCTTGATCATTTTAGAAAAAGAACTGGGCCCCATGTGCATATATGTCGAATATATTGTTTTACTATTTCATCCTAATTTTGATAACTCTCTTTGGGTGCATTTGGTCTTCACATAATTTTGACCAACTTATCATTCCTATAAATAAGTTTTCCCTTAATCATTGTTTGCAGTTATGATCCAAAGGACTTCCTTTATGCTGTTTTTTTTTAATATTCTTGATTATATTTAAATTTCTGTTTTGAAAAAGGGACACTTTTTACAGTTCAAGCTTGCCCATCAGAAGGGTTTTCTTTTTTTTTATGTTTTTATTGATTTTTTACAGAGAGGACGGGAGAGGGATAGAGAGTTAGAAACATCGATGAGAGAGAAACATCAATCAACTGCCTCCTGCACACTCCCCACTGGGGATGTGCCTGCAACCAACGTCCATGCCCTTGACCGGAATCGAACCTGGGACCCTTGAGTCCGCAGGCCAACGCTCCATCCACTGAGCCAAACCGGTTAGGGCCAGAAGGGTTTTCTTGTTGGATCATCTCTGTTAATTCCACAGCCAATCAGAATATAATCGTCAATTAGCTATTACTATATCAGTTTATCAGTGTGTTGACAAGAAGCCTGTATAAATACATCTGTATGCCCCAGGTGCACACACGGCGTGTCTGAGCCTTTGATAAAGCTTGTGTCTTCCAGCTGCTCTTGTGGTTTGAAGGCAGGGTTCTGAGGCGGTAAGACTGGTGCCCAGGCAGCAGCTTCCTGGCTTCACTCTCAGAGATCCCCACTGTGTGGTCTGCAGATGTGGTCTTAACTTTGCAGGGGTTCTGAAGTGCCCCCGAAGGATTTTAATTTATGGAGATGAGTGAGTGCCAACTGCAAGGCTGGCTTATATTTCCCAAGAAAAGGGGGCGCCCCGTACCATGCAGGGCCACTGGGAAAGCACCAGGGCTGATCAGGAGGCAAAAAGGAGCAAGACAAAAGCGTAGGCAGCAGTTTTATTTGGAGTTTCCAAGGAAAGGCAAGGTATGGCAGGGTAGGCCATTTAGGACTGTCAGGCTTGATTAATGTCAGTGGGCTTTGGGCTGGAGGGAAGGCCTCTAGGTGTCCGGTGCCTGGCACTGAGAAGGTTAGGGCAAGGGAAGTCGTGGCGTGGTGTGCGAGCCCGGTAAAGGGGGTGTTTAGCTTGCCTACTAAAGCTGTGCTCCCGAGTAAGCTCTTCCCTGTCTTCACAAGCCCTGGCGGTCTTTTCCCAGGTCTGTAAGGGCTGAGGATGGCAAAACAGTATAAGATACAGAAAATTAAAATAAAAGAGAGAGAGATGATTAATACACAAAGAACCTGGAAATAATCAGATCCAAGGGGACCAATGGACAGTAACTGAACTCACGGACTGTCGTCTAAGCCAGAGCTTGGCTTTATTAACTTGGAGTGAGGCATATGCTTCCAGTGACCAAGTCTTTAAGTCTTCTCTCCAGAACATCAGCTGAATGGTGGCATCAGAATAACCAGGAAGCTAGTTGGTCAAAATACTTTCAGAACTGGCCTGGTTTGCGTGGTGATCTGCGCCCAGGGCAGCCTAGTTGTGCCTGTGCTGTGCCGAAACCTGGTGAATCTCTCTGACCTTCGGCAGGAGCACCTCCTGTGTCACCTTGCCTCCCTCTTCTGTGCCTCAGCCCGTCTTCCCTCCGCAGGACCCCCGCAGCTGATCAGCTGCACCCCCCTAAGCTACAGGTCCAGACCTCAACTAGAGAGAACTCTGGCCCTGCCTCCCTTAGGCTGGCACGCAGGGCATTCGATTGGAACTGCCAGTGTCCCCAAACTCCCTGGTCATGAACTTTCACAGATGGTTAGTGACGGCACGTCTGTGTGGCGTTTTACAAGCGGAGCTCTCAGAAGTTCCTAAGGATTTTCCGTTTCTTAGGTAGCTCCCTCTGAAGTGCATATACCCAGACGGGAAAAATATTTCGTGCCAAGAGCCCTGGAAGATCTCATTTCTAGTCCCAGTAATGCTTTAAACTGGTTGTGTGACCTTCCTAAACCTCCCTTTTCTTTGTTGTAGAATGAAAGGTTGGGGTCAGTGACCCCTGAGGTCTTTCCCAGCACCATCCTGCTCTGAGAATGGTTACATTTGTCACAATGTACAGTTTGCTTCGCAACAGTAGCAAAACATCACACATGCAACTTATTATCATTGTCTATCTTTTGATTTCCTTGAGTTTTTTCAGTCTCGTTTGGGGCGACATCACTGGCTTATCGCACAATGATATTGTGTCCTGTCACTTAATTTCTGGGGGCAGCACATTGTGCTGCCACAGGCTCAGTGCTAATAATCAAGATTATATGTTCTGCTTACTGTGACTTTTTTGTGGTTTCTGAGGGGTGGCGGGGGGAGGGGAATGCAGATGCTTTCCAATTATTCTAAGGGAATTTTGATTAACCCCCTGGGTAGAGTTCTCTGTACCACCTGCCACGAAGAAGCGAGTTTTATTGAACAGAAGGTATAGAATTGAATTGCTCACATTTGTTTCCTTTCTGGTGTCTATAGTATTATTTCGAGCCAAAGCATTTTAATAAATATTTAATAAATATCTGTCTAAAATAGGTCAAAACTGTTAGACAGGAAACCTCTTTTGTTCTTCAATTTCAAATGCAAATAAGTTAATTTGATTTTTAAGTAGAATTTCTAAGTTAAAAACTCACATTTTTCTTTTATGTATGAAAAAGTAGTTATTTTTGACTGGAATAATCAGCATCCTGCCTACTATATAATGCTGAGTATTAGCCCATGGAAATAATTTCTTTAAATTTATCGCAACATTGTTATTTTGGTTGTTGGTCTTATAGGTATTTTTGCATGTTTATACTTCCCATTTTTACCTTTTGCTGGTGGCCAGAGTACTTTAACTGCTTGATTCATAGAGAATTTTCAAAAGGCTGCCTCTACAGTCTTTTCAAAAAGCAGCTTTATTGGGATAAACTTCACATTTCACACAAGTCACAATTCACACAGTGTACAATTCAGTGGTGTTCCGTCCAGAGCTGTGCAGCCATTACCACAATTAGTTTTAGAGCATTTTCATCACACACACACCTCAGAGAAGCCTTGTACCCATTAGTGGTCACTCCCCATTTTCCTTCAAACCTGCCAGCCACTAATCTATTTTCTATCTTTATATATATTCTGAACGTTCCATAGAAACAAAAACACGTGATCTTTTGTGACTGGCTTCTTTCACTTAGCATAATGTTTTCAAAGTTTCCTCCATCTTGTAGCATCAGTACTTCATTCATTTTTTTTTTTTGCCAAATATTATTCCATTGTATGGATATACCACAGTTTGTTTATCCTTTCTTCACTATTGACATTTTAATTGTTTCTATTTTTTTAGCTATTATAAATAATGCTGCCATTGAACATTCTTATATATATTTTTGTGGACATATATTTTCTTTTTTCCTTACCTACATGTAGGGTTTCCGAGTCCTGTGGCAATTCTGTGTTTAACTTTGTAGAAAACTTCCAGATTGCTTTCCAAAGCACTACACCATTTTACATTCCCACTCAGCAGTGTGTGAGTGGTTTAATTTTTCTACATTTTTGTCAACACTTTATTATCCCTTTTTTAAATGGGAGTATAATTGACATATAACATTATATTAATTTCAGGTGTACAACATAGTAATTCAATATCTGTACATATTGCAAAGCGGTCACCACAATAAATCTAGTTAACATCTGGTGTCGATCTTTTAAATTCTGGCCATCTAGTGGGTGTAAAGAAGGGCTCATTTTAAATGCTCTCTGTTAGGAGTCCTCTTCTCTAGAGCCCATAATTAATGCAAAATTAGCCAAAACTATGTATTAGTTGTATGTTTTTTTAAGTAAATATAGCCTTAATGAAAAAAACAAAGCACATCATTTTAATTATTGCATGTTTTCTATTACATTGTTGTCTCCTCCTTTCTCAAATCAAATGTTTTTGATATTAAGCAACCAGTTCCTTTCATTCCCCTAGGCTTTTTATTTTTTTATGCCAGCACATACTGTGCAGGAAGGTCATTACCTAAAGAGAGGAAAAGAAATAATCAGCATCGAGAAAGTTAATGCTATTTGTATAATTTTTTAATAGGCATCTTATAGCATTTTGAGATTTAAAGGCAAATAATAATTTGCATATTATTGGGCAGTTTCCTCTTGTTGCTTATGAACTGACATTTTGCTTTGGAAACTCAGGTAGTGAAAAAGCTTGTCAAAGCTTCAAATACTAGTGCTTTAATTCCGTAGTCATTTAGTATTAATCCTGTTCTGTAGACCACCCACGTGTGTTTGTAAGGGATATAATAACTGACACTGTATTTAATTAGCACTAATATTGTGTAGAAGGAAAAACATGTTCAGCATCTTTTCGAGTCATTAGTTCAAAATTAGCAGAAGCCGGGAAGGAAAAGCCCTTGTTTATGCACCATTCTTATTTTGCATAGACATGGAAGTTGTGATCCATTCACTCATTCATTTATGCATTCCTTCTTTCATTCATTCAACAAGTATCTGTTGGGAGCCTACAATGTTCCAAACAATGCTCTAGGTGCTGGGAAAATGGACCAGGTTCAGTCGGACAGAAGTGTAAGTCACAAATAAGTACCCAATGGCAAGCAGCTGGTGTGTGCAGTGTAGTGAGCACAAATTCATGCGTCCACAGAATAACCTTGCTTAGCTCCTCATGGCAAACTGAGGATGCCGAGTGCCCGGTGGGAGGGCAAGTACAAGGGAGGATGCAGACTGTGGATTCTGAAGTTTGTCACTTTATTCTCCCTTTTAAAAAATAAGAGCCCCCCCCCCCCCGCCCTTTTTTGGTCTTAGGTCTCTTTCCACAAATGTATAGATCTTGCTTCCTTTATTGAATTTCTTTTTGGGTTTCATAGTTATTACTTCAGTGATTTATATAAAAAGAGTAATTTACATGTTGATAATGGGGGAGGTTATGTATGTGTGGAGGCCAGAGGTGTATAGAAAATTTTGTATCTTCCACTTAATTTTGCTTAAATATAAAAACAATTGTAAAAGTAAAGGCTATTTTTAAGAGCCTTTTATAGGGTAATGACTAAGGGCACATGCTTTAAAGAGAGCCAGACATTTATTGTCTATTTGATCTTAATCTCACTTAACTCTCCTAAGCCTAGTTTCCTGGTCTGTCACATGAGAGTAATAATACCACCTACGGTAGTGGCTGTTGTGAGAATTAAATGAGAGAATGCATACATGGCACTGAGTATAGTTCCTGGCACAGAGTAACCTCTCAATAAACTTAGTGTTACACCAGGAGTAAAGTTAGTTTACCTTCATGGGACATGATCCTGGGAGCCTTCTAGTGGCCACAGCTGTTTCCTAAGGGCATCTAGTTTAGATCCCGAGTGTCTGACTCACTCTGTGTGACTTGTTCTCTTTCTTCATTCTAATAGGAACCTTTCTGAAACAGTCCTTTTCCCTGAGATGGCTAACATGTGGATGCCACAGATAGTTTGTCGGCTGGGTACAGTGGTGGGGAGGACAGCCGCCCTGCAGCAGGCTTGGTGGGCACCGAGTGTGGTCATGGGGACCAAGGATTGGGCGGTGGGAGGGAAAGCAGGAACCAGAAGGGATGTGGAGTCGAGGGAGAATTGGTTTTCTCACTGGGAATGACTCACACCTGTTTTTAGGCTAAAGTGAAGGCACTAATGAAAAGGAGAAAAAGATGAAGCAGGGTCCGGGAGAAAGAACGGGTCCAGGGTTCCTGGCGGCCAGGAAGAAAGCTACCTCTCTAGGCTGGAGGGCCGGTCTGGGCAAGGTCGAGTGCAGATGTAGGGAGGTGTGTAGGGTGCTAGTCTGTGTAAGGAGCCCAGTAGACTCCTTTTTCCTTTGTGAGCGTGTTCATCGATTTTCACATAAGCTTTTTTTTACCTTTCGCTTTTTGGAGTGAAGTTTCCTACTATTTTTAAAGTTACATGCATTAGGTCTATTCTATATTTATTATCTAATGTTTCTAATGCTGGAATTAACAAAAAAGTGACTACATTATCCAAATTTGACTTTGTACTAACATCATACTTGGCTTACTCAATATCCCTGAAGGTCAGCAAGAGATGAATTTGGCCTAGACTTGTCTTTTCCTGCATTCATCACTTAAAAAAAAAGAAAGAAAGAAAGAAAGAAAAGAATGGTAAGAACAAGCCATTTTTCACTTTTATAATTTTTAATCCATCATTAAAAGTACAACTTGCTTTATGATCTAAAGAAATACCATCTAAGTCTTTATATTAGGAACAAGAGTGAGCCTTTTAGAAAAAAAGGAGCAGAGCTTAATCTGCATTAGCCCTTTGATGTATTTCTAGATTTTTAAAAAGCTTCCTGCCGTTCCCAGCCACGTGGAGACAGACCAAGTCCTATGTCCAGCAATGGCGCTGTCCTCTCTCCTCTCTGCACACACTGAGCCTGGCGCCTTTTGTGAGCTGGCCAGGGTCTGCCATATCATCGGGGACGTTATCCAGGTGCTGGCTCACTGCGAGTTCCTCCCACTGCTCCTGCTCCAGGTTGAAGACTCTTACTTTAATGATTGCTTTAGAGAAACAAACTGTATCGCCCTTTTGCTCTTCTCTGGAGCATTTGTTAAGATGTGACTGTTAATTGGAGCATCTAGGGGCTTTATGAATTGGTAAGTAGAAGAACGCTAGCTAAAACAAGGCATGCATCCTGTTGTTTGAGTTCTTGCCATTACTAGTTCTTTTATTTCATCATTTCCTGTAATCTAGTATTTGAAGAAGTTGTTGAACTTACTATTTATATAGCAACTTTTAATAGCACATTTTCTTATGTAATGATGATGAGAAAGCGACGGATTGGTGTATGTTTGTAATGCTCTTTCTGTTGATCACCATGATTGCCAGAAGTAGAGCTTTGTGCCAGCTGGTTTCATAGATGGAGGAAAACAATCCAGGTTTCAGTTTCACAAATGATAAAACAAAACCTAAGAGGAAAAGGAAGCAACTCGTTAGCAGTGGGCCACTGTGCAGAGTAGGATAAGTGCCTTCAAAGATTTTTGTTTCAGGCACTGTAATATAATGTTTAATAAATAGTTTACTTCAAAGGACCTCACTACAAGAAAATAGGCAGCTTTCCTGCTATTCTTGTCTCTGGCTTAGTTTTACTATAAGTAGCTCATATCCGGTCCTCTGTGGTCTCAGGTGGTCGTTTGTGTTTATGATCCTAATGCTGAAACTGTAAGACCCGTGGCCCTATTTTAAGTCATTAGCAACTACACAGTGGTCTGCAGGACTGATGGACGTCCTCCCGAAACCCCGGCGCTTTGACCCGTCCTAAGGAAAGCAGTCAGATGCTTTTTGGGATGATGTCCTCCCAAAATAGAAAACTCCTAAGGAAGGAACAGAATAGCTCACCAACGTACACCTAACGGTTTAATGTATTGTGATCACTCCTGCACTCCCATCTTCTAAACATTCTGTTTAATATCCTAGGGATAAAAGCCTGAGGTTATTGAGATCAGTGGAGATGTTTGCATTTTTCTTTTTCTTCCTATAGTGCCGGGAGCCAGTCCATCCTTGCTGTTTCAAGGGACCTGGCATATATGAAATACTGTTCTTAATATGTTTGCCCACCTTCTTGGTGCTGTGTTTTAACCAAGGTCACCTCTCCAAGAAAGGTTATTTCCCCAGGTAGGGATTTTCCCCTGATGTTAGGGAGGGAATAAAACCCCTTCACTAAGTGCCAGGCGGGTAATTAATCTCTTTAACTACAAACAATCATGCTTAAGCTACATAATCTTTACTC
>NW_006289494.1:253254-257054 GCF_000327345.1 Myotis davidii | reverse complement strand
CGAGAGAACATGGCTACAGAACCTGGCTGGAGAACCTAGCAAGAGAACATGGACACAGAACTTGGCTGGAGATTGTGGCTAGAGATCCTGGCAAGGCTGCTGATCAACTGAATGCTGTCTCCATGTCATTCCTTCTTCGCTGACTCCATCTACATCTTTGGGGACCCCTGGACCCGCTGGGGTTGGACCCCAGCACTATAGATATATAGGCATACGTAGACTTTGAGTAGAAGTGGGTGATGTCACCCAAAAGGAAGTGGGGCACAGAGAACTATAGGCAGAGGGAAAGGACAGGTGGTTTTCTGGATCCGAGGTGACTCAGATGATAATAATAATATCGTAAAATTATGAATATATATATATATATATATATATAACTTAATATGTGTGAAGCATGTTAGATTATCTTCTCATTTAAGCTTCTTGTGAAGTAAATATTGTTACTGTTTGCACTTTTGAGATGAAGGACTAGAGATGTACAGATAGGAAGTAATCTTCCCAGGTCACATAGCCAGTCCCAGAAACAGGACTTACCCTCAGGGCTCTCTGATGGTGGAGCTGTGACCTGGAGGCCCATAGAAAGCATCTCCTGGATGCTCACTCTGGCCACACCACTGACAGGACTGGGCGCCTCCATTCTCCCCTGGCTTTCACTTCCTCTTCAGGCTGCAGTCTGCCCTATACCTGAGGACTTCCCATTGACACCTATCAGCCATTCTCCAAGTCATGCTCTTTCGGGAAATTGCCTCATTCCCGAGAGAGGGAAGCTTGACTGGCCCATTTTTTCTTTTTCTTTTTCTTTATTGTCTAAAGTTTTACATATGTCTCCTTTTTCCCTGATTGACTGGTCCATTTTATCTAGTTGTTTAGTGGTCACTGGATAATCCACGGTTTGCTGCCCTCTAGTTCCCTCAACCAGCTCCAGGGATAGAGGTGAGGCTTATAGGAGGCTATATATACTGCCACCTGGGATGACTTCAGTGGGAAAGGACTGAGACAAGTCCACCATGGGAATTAATTAGATGAGTTCCCAAAGATATATGTCCGTGATATTTACCACAGTGTTGTCTATATTAGCAAAATAATTAAAAACTGCCAGACTGTCCATCAACACGGGCTTGATTAAAGAAATTATGGTATTCCATATGGTAGGATATTAATATAAAGCCATTAAAATTATGACTAGGTCAATGTTTATTAACATGGAAAAATGCAATATGAACTGATTGACATGAAAAAAGGTTAAAATGATATGTATTAGCAAACTAATTTGTTTTAGAAACAAACTTAGAAGGTTGAATCAGGACTTCTTAGTCTTTACTAATTAAAAAAACAGCAACAGAAAATTATGATCTTATAGGAAATATAGGTCCAGGTTACTTATGAGGACCTGTTTCAACTAGAATAAGCTAAATCATGTCTTTTATGAGTTTTATAATACATTTTAGAAAGGTGATCCCACCGAGATGTTTCAAATATGTAGGTACTTTTTAAATATAGTTAGTATTTTTTAAAAAAACGTGTTGGTTAACTAATTCTGTCAATTAAAAAATACTTTTAAGAAACAGTAACTCTCTGATTTGAGTTTTTGAAAAATATTGCAAGGGTTATCATTTGGAGATTTACAGTGCATATTAGCATTTTAAAATTGCTGAGAAGGGCTGTAGTGAGGAAACCTATTTCCCAATTTCCCCAAATCTGGTTTACCATGGGACACCTTTTTATCCCCCATCTTCTTGTTTTTACATGACCTATTAATAAGCCCTAAAAATAGTGTTCTTTGGAATACTTTTGAGAGACAATGCTCTAGATCATGGGTAAACAACAGTCCAGCACTTGCTTTGTAAATAAAGTTTTATTGGAACACAATCATACCCATTCATTTATGTTTTCTCTGTGGCTGCTTTCACACTACTGTGGCAGAGCTGAGTAGTGACAGACACCATAAGACATGCAAAACCGAAAATATTTACTATTTATCTGGCCCTTTATAGAAAACAGAGTGTCCACCTCTGCCCTACATGATCAGTTGTAGGTAGTTGTACATGCGAATTAATTTTACCCCTTATTTTTGTACTCTAGGAGTAATACCTGCAATTTTTGTGCACCAGGCCTCTAGTGTATATTTAAAATCTGGCAGTAAAATATGGTTTTCAAGGCCACCTCTATCTTTTTCTGTATTTTGCCTTGCATCACTTTTCTTGCCAGTATCATAGTCAATGCAGTTTATGATGCCTCATTGCTTATTGAAATGGAGATGGCACTAATGAAGCCTGCTATTATGAATGAGAGCAAATATACACATCCAACATTTTCTAAAAGGAAAGTTAAATCTAGGGAGTGATGTAACTGGATTGGTTACATATCTTTTTGCCATTGATGTATTACTGTACTCTATGGGATATCATTTTCCATCTGTAGAATCTTCATAATAATGATTGCCATAGGCCAAATTTATTTTTGAGTTAGTAACAGCACAGATTCCACTCAAGACATCAAAGGAGACTAATACCCTCACACTTAGGAGATTAGTTTCGATTTGGTACCTGTTTGAATGGCTTAACTGATAAGAGTGGGTTAACTGATTAGGCACTCTTCTACACCTTTGTATGTTTTATTAAAGAATACTTTATAGACAATACATTTGCCCCTTGTAAATTATAGTTCTGTTATTTTTAGTACATTTATAGTCATGCAACCATCACTACAATTCAGTTTTAGAACATTTCCATCACTCCAAAGTTCCTTTCCACCTGCTTGCAGTCAACCACTGCTCCACCGCCAGCCCCAGACCACCACTATAAACATGTTTATTAACGACGTTCCTCCTCACAGCCATTCTATAAGATTAGCTACCATAATTTCTCAGTTTTCCTGGGGAAGAAAGCAAGATGAAGGGAGCACACAGGACGCGGATGCAAACACTTAGCCCCAGAGCCTTCTGAGCCACCACAAACCTGAGTGTCAGAATCCCCCGAAAGGCTTCTTAGGACAAGGACGCCTGGCCCTCTCTCGGGATCCTGATTCCTTGAATCTGGGGTTGGGCTCGAAAATCTTCATTTCTAACAGGTTCCCCCTGATGCTGCTCAGTCCAGGGACCCTGCTTTGACAACCATACAATCGCAAGCATGTGAGAAATACTCACTCTTGGGATGGGTCTAATTTGTAGCATGGCGCAGATTATACCAAGAATTCTCTCCCTTTTTAATTGAATTTATCGGGGTGACACTGGTTAACAAAATTATTCAAGTTTCAGGTGCACAAATCTACAACCCATCATCTCTACACTGTATTGTGTATTCGCCACCCCAAGGCAAGAGTACTAAGTATCTTTGACAAATACTGCTAATTCTAGGGGAAAGAATTGTATGCTATGAGGCTAAGTGTAAACATAACCACTAAATGCCCTCTGAAAAGTGTTTTCAGTCACCTCGAAGTAGCATTGCTGCTTATTTTGTGTATGCCTTATCTGTCGATCATCTGGTAACTTTCATTTCAATGAATTAACATTACGACTGCTGTTTTCATTTTTGCCTTTTAAAAGGCAGACTCAAACTTTGTTCTTATGCCTCTAGTCACAAGCAAAAATGTAAAGGGTAATTTACCCAAATAGAAGAGAAAAAGAATTTAAAAAGCAGGGAATGAAAAGAAAGTACTGACTCACTGCAAACAGCTGCAAAATGTTGCCCTTGGGATAGAGGGTAACTCAATTGTGAAATAATAGCCAAAGCTCACGCTCTTAATAACTTTCTCTTAGCCCCCAGAAAGCTTCTCCACTTAATGTGAGATGCTGGCAGAAG
>NW_006289494.1:249585-253204 GCF_000327345.1 Myotis davidii | reverse complement strand
AGCAGGAAGCCTGGATTGAAAGCTCTTCATTTGTACAAACTCATTTGCATTTGTAATGCTTTTATTTTAAATCTCCTCTAAATGCAAATATTTTGGTCTCTTTTTCTCCATTTTTAAAAATAAAAATATTTTATTTTGAATGTGAGCCTAAATTTGGTTTGTTTGTTTGTTTGTTTATTCGTCCATCCTGTGTCACTGTGGAGTGTTCCATGGGGTGAATGTGCCAGTGCATTCATGCTACTACTCCCATAGCCCAGGTAGAGGGGCTGATGGCTGGGTCTCACTCCTTCCTCTGCCTACCCGGCCCTGCAGGGACATCATGAGGGACATGTATTATTAAGGGGACCTGCAGTGTCTTGGCCTATTTGAGTGCCTACTGTTGGAATCTCAGGCACCATGTGAGCCTAAATTTTAAAAGTGAATGGAGTGGCTTCGCATCCTCCCTGAAAGATAAAGTGGCAACAGTAGATGATTCTAGATACTAATGGGGATGATTCTAATGGGGATTATACCCCATAAAGAGCCAGGCTGAGGTCGATGGGAGGTGCCATTGCAGATGGCTTTTGGCATGCAGGGGAAGAATTAGTTAGAAAAGGTTCATTTGCTTGGGGAGGAAGTGGTTCGGTATGTTTCTTACAGAAAGCCTGCAGTTTCCTGTTCCTCAGTAACTGCTCAGATAGTTTGTTATTTTTCTCAGCAGCAAGAGAGGGGAATCAGCAGAAAGGCATTTGCTGTTTCATGCAGTTGAGTGCGCACAAACGAAGGGGCCAGCCAACCTCAGCTTCTAACCACGGGGGAGTCCCTGGCATTCTCAGACTTCCGGAGCCTCTTGGATGGACAGAGGGTGTGAATTGGCCGCCTCGCTGCACCGCCAGGCCAGCCAATGCCTGACCACTGGACGCGCTCTAGAAGTGTCCTTGGTAGAGCCTTCAAGAGTCCAACAGACCCTCTGAGCCCGAGTCCTTCCAGAGCTTTTCTAGGTACATCTGAGCCCCACACCGAGAGGAGAATCAAACCTCTAAAACTAGTTTGGTTCTTAAGGCCAACACTAGCCCTGACCAAACTCTGCCACTACCACGCTGCAGCCCAGTTCTCTCATACTCAGCGTGACTTGAGAAAACCCTCCTGTGGTCCGGATTTGGATGTACAGAACCAAAAATGCTCAAGGCTGAAGTATTGATCATCCACACGCTTTGCAAATTCCCACCTTCTTCGCATGTGTGTATTGTCTGACTATTGAAGACTGTTAACATTCTACCATTTTTTCAGGAAATAGTATGATGCGTTTCAGTTCAATGCTTGGAAATACAATACCCCTGGCCCCTACACACGTGCTTGCTTTCAGCCTCTCTTTAAAGTAGACTTTAAAATAAGAGTCAGATGCGTCATTCAGATAGAACAATGGCAGATAAGAAAGCATGGTCCGGATTTGGATGTACAGAACCAAAAATGCTCAAGGCTGAAGTATTGATCATCCACACGCTTTGCAAATTCCCACCTTCTTCACATGTGTGTATTGTTTGACTATTGAAGACTGTTAACATTCTACCATTTTTTCAGGAAATAGTATGATGCGTTTCAGTTCAGTTCTTGGAAATACAATACCCCCGGCCCCTACACACATGCTTGCTTTCAGCCTCTCTGTAAAGTAGACTTTAAAGTAAGAGTCAGATGTGTCATTCAGATAGAAAGAACAATGGCAGATAAGAAAGTTTCAGAAACTTTCATTTCTGAAAATGGAGGAGTAGGTACTATGGTATATTGCCTAACTCTCCAGCACCCCACCGTTCTCTCAGAACATCGTATCTTTCATGTTTGCATTCAACATTAACTTTCCCATGGCTTGGATAGGTTGAGATGCCAACCTAAGCAACTTTTACTTTGATTGGAAAATCCTTCAACACATTGCAACTTTACAAATACTTCTAGCCATATCTACTACTGAACCCGTCTGCTTAGCCAACTGGCCTCCCCAGTGATCTCACTATAGCCTGTTCTTTCCCACCTCCTCCACACCTGGACTTATGCCATCCCTACACAAAGAAAGCTTACTATTTCCTCTACCCTTCTTCAGACTCGTTTTACTCCAAGACTTATCTCAAATCTTACCTTCTCCAAAAGTCCTTCTCTGACTACAGGCACTCTGAAATGCGGTAGTATTTCATTTACTCAACACATAGACTCAGAGGAATTTGCTGGTAGGAGTGCCTCAGCTGGGGCAAAACTGGAAACATGTTTGCTGCCAAAACTGGGAGGCGGGAGTACTATGATATCTAGTGGGTAGAGGCCAGGGATGCTGCCATTGAGAAAATGGACTTCCGTTGTTTCTAGATTGAACCTAGATGAGGTAAGAAACTTGCATCCTTGTAGTACTTGGAGAGTATTATCTTAGGTGTGCTTGAACATATTCAGGTAAGAGGCTCACTACCTCACAAGGCCACCTGTTCCACTGGTGGAGAGCTCTGTTAGAAATTGTTTTCTGTGTTGGGTTGAAATCTGCTTTCCTGTAAGTGTTTTCTGTGGGCCATTAAGTTAATTCCTTTCATGCCATGGAGCCTTTATAGAGAGCTCCCTTGTGATCCCTTGCAGTTCCACATCCCTCACTAGTCTCCACGTAATGCCTGGTCCCATGACTGACCTCTGTGTGTGCATGTTCCCCAAATATCGTGCTCAACTTCCTGATGATGGACAGGCACAAGTCTTATTCTTCTAACACAGTTAATCTAATCCTGTAAAAGAGATGCCATCTCTCTGTAATGACCAGCCCCACAGAGATGATACCAATGCTGGCAGAGAGCATCAACAGACTGCAAATTATAATCCTAGTACAATATATTGTCCCTTATGTTTTGTGTAGGGTACTTGTAGGATGATTGCCTTTAAGGTGGAGGTGGGTCTTTTAGTTTGTAAAGCCTGTGTGAAAATTATTTATTTGTAAAGCAGGTAGGTAGCTTGGAATTATATGCAGTGTTCTTGCTTCTCATTTATGACAACACAATGAAGAAAATACCTCCTACCGCTCTGCTGACCAGTTTGTTGGGTTAATTTGGGAGATAGTGTGGGTAACCTGGAATTGTGCCAACTTCCAATTAGCACTCTGTGTAACCACTGATTTCACTTTAGAAGTAATTACTGTAGATTTTCTCATCTACCCTGAACATAGTGGACACGTTTCAAATCCCATATTGTATTATTCTTATCTAAAAGGAGCTTTTTCTTTAGGTTTTATAGTTAAAAATTTTAAACTTATCTTGATGTAACTTAAGACTTATTGAAAAGTTGTAAAAATAGTATGAAGAATGCCCATATAATTTCACCAATTTCCCAAGTGTTAACATTTTGTTATGGTTAGTTTATTGTGTTTGTTCTCTCTGTTTTTACTCTCTAATTATTTTTCTGTGAACCATTGCAGAAAGTTGCTAATAGTATTTAAGCATGTATTTCCTAAGGGCAGCACCACAACATTCTTTTATGCAACCGCAGTGCAGGGAATTAACAGTGATATAGTACTATTGACTAATCTACAAACCTTTCCAATTTTGCTAATTTTCCTACTAATATCTTTTATAGCAAAAGAAAAAAAAATTTTTTTTCCGGTCAAGAATTTAATTCTTAATCA
>NW_006289494.1:248629-249378 GCF_000327345.1 Myotis davidii | reverse complement strand
TATCTTTTATAGCAAAAGAAAAAAAAATTGTTTTTCCGGTCCAGAATCTAATTCATAATCACATATTCCCTTTGGTTTTCATGTCCTTGCAGTCTCCTGTGGTCTAGAACAATTTTTTAGTCTTTCTTTGTTGATCACAACCTTCATATTTTTAAGACAGGCCATTTATTTTGCCAATTGTCCTTCAACTTAGGTTTGTCTGGCGTTTCCTCATAATCGAATTAGGATATACACGTAGGCAGGTGTCCCACAGAAGTGCCATTGTGTCCTTCTCACGCGATCTCAGGAGGCACCTGTTTCTGTTCGTCTCGTTACTTGGTGACACCACTTTGCCTACTTGGTTAAAGTGTCGTTTGTCAGGGGTTTCCACTGTAAAGTTGCTATTTTTCTTTTTCTATTTGTCTGGTAAAGGAAATAGGTACTTAAGGTGTTAATTTCAACATAAGATGGTAGATGTTAAAACATTCAGACAGCCACAGTGCCATGAGAGCCAGTAACCTGGGAGCTCGGGGAAGGCCTCTGACACGATGACACCTCCCCTGTGACGTAAGGAATGATAGGAGTCAGCCCAGGAAAGGGGTGGGAGGGCATGCCAGAAGGACACAACGCTATGCACACAGCCGTGGAGCCACGGAACTGCATGGTGTGTTCAGCAAATGACAGCTGGAGTTCTAGGCTTGAGCTCTCAGACCCTCGGATCCCACCTGGAGACCTGAGGGCATGAGATCTCACAGGCTGCTGGGAGTAGA
>NW_006289494.1:213123-247559 GCF_000327345.1 Myotis davidii | reverse complement strand
ACAAAGAAACAAATATTTTGTGTGTTTCTGATTCATAGGTTGCTTAGACTAGGATTTTGTCCCTAATTTAAGAATCGCTAATAGAGAGTTTTGAAGACGTATTCAATTAAATCATGTTTCTGTCATTTGGGGGAAGGAATAACAGATTCCTTTTTTTTTTTTTAGAGATAAGATAGACAAATATTTGAGAACCCCTTCTCACATCACTCGAGCTCTAAACTTAATAGAAGTTAAGACATTTGGCAAGAATGAGGTCCCCCTATCCAGGAGAGGAGATGAATAGACTTGGTTCAATACATTTTCTTCTAGGACCTTCTTCAGATTGGGGTGATTCATTTTAAAATGAATGCAGTTATCAGACCCTCCATATTCAAATAAGATTGTAGAAAAGTTTAAAGTCAAATAAAACTCAAACTTTTTCAGTGTATAATTTCCTCTTGCAGATGCCAGACCAAAGGTCAAAGTGATCTAGCATTTATATTTGTTATCATTTGTTGAGACTAGAATTCTCCTTGGGATATATTTATAATTGTTTTAATATTAAAGTGTCTTTACAAGAGATTTGTGCTTAATCAATTTGTATAATAGCATATGCATTCCACTTGAAGTTACCTTGCCAACTTTTCTGCGACTTTTGAGCTCCCCCATGGTTTTTAATAAGCCAAGAGATCAAATGAATACTCCCCCAGTTGCCCAGATATTGGGCAGTTATGGCTGATTTTAGGTCACCTAAACTCTGTAAACATTTAAAGAGAACCCTTGTAGCAGACAGTTACTTATGGGACAGGAGAGGCCTTTCATCTATGTTCCCTAATCTCACCCTAATGTACGTGATCTGATTCAGGGACAGCAACTTTGGGGTAAAAAAAAATTAATGCCAGAGTAACCATAGATGCCAAAACACTCCCAACACTTTGAAACGTGAAATGCGCAAGACTGAATATATGCAAAAGGTACATTAAAGATGATCCTTTCGGCCCAGCCAGCATGGCTCAGTGGTTGAGCGTCGACCCACGAACCAGTAGGTCATGGTTCGGTTCCCGGTCGGGGCACATGCCCGGGTTGCAGACTTGATCCCCATTGTGGGGCGTATAGAAGGCCGCCGATCAGTGGTTCTCTCTCCTCATTGATGTTTCTATCTCCCTTTCTCCCTTCCTCTCTGAAATCAATAAAAAAAGTGTTGTTGTTTTTTTAAAAAAAGATGATCCTTCTGTAAACAGGGCTCTACCACAGCCTGGGTGGTTCAAACCATAGATTTATTCCTCACACTTCTCAAGTCTGGAGGTCCACTATCAAGATGTTGGCAGGTTTGGTTTCTTCCAAAGGCCCCTTTTTTGTTGTTGTAACTCCTCACCTGAGGGTATTTTTTTCCAGTTATTTTTAAAGGGAATGGAAGGGAGGAGGAGATTCACAGAGAGAGCCATTGATGTGAGAGAGACACATTGATTAGTTGCCTCCTGCACATGCCCAGACCAGGCCCAGGGATCAAGCCTGCAACTGAGGTATGTGCCCTTGACCAGAATCGAACCTGGGACCCTTCAGTCCGCAGGCCGATGCTCTGTCCACTGAATAGACCGGCGAGGGCGAGGTCTCTCTCTTTTGGCGTGTAGATGGCTTGCCTCTTTCTGTGTCCTCAGATGGCCTTTCCCCCTGGTGTCTCTTTCTCTTCTTATAAGGATATTAGGGCCCTTATGACCTCATTTAATCTTATTCACCTCGTTAAAGGGCCTATCTCCAAGTATGGTGATACTGGGGATTAGGTCTCTAACGTGTATTTTGGGGTCACACAATTCAATCGTAACAACAGTTGTGATAACAGTTACCATTTACTGGGCACTTTGTGTGCTGGCAGTTGTGCCAGACAGTTCACATCTATTATCTAATTCAAATCTTAACAGAGGTAGACTGGGAGGGGGGTTGTTTTTGTTTTTAACCACAATTTTTTTTAAGATATATTTTATTGATTTTTCACAGAGAGGAAGGGAGAGGGATTAGAGAGTTAGAAACATCGATAAGAGAGGAACATCGATCAGCTGCCTCCTGCACACCCCCTACTGGGGATGAGCCCGCAACCAAGGTACATGCCCTTGGCCGGAATCAAACCTGGGACCTTTCAGTCCGTAGGCCGACGCTCTATCCACTGAACCAAACCGGTTAGGGCTTAACCACAATTTTTAAAAAAGTTCTACAAAATAATCTATATTCTCTCACTTAGCAGATGAGGAACTGAGACTAGAAAGTGAGGTAACATACCAAAAGCCATGCAAAGTTAGGATCTGAATCCAAATTGTACTCGTATAGAGTACCAGCCTATACTAATAACTTCTTAGGTTGATCAATTATTATCATATATGAAGAAAGAATGTCATTCAGGAGATCTTTCTACCTAGCAAGGGTCAAAGGAGCGTTTTTAACAGTGTATGTTCAGCTGAGTATACGGGGGAAAGGCTTCTCAATGGACATGAGCTAAAGCACAGACTGAATGTTCGTCCTTCCCCCCCCTCCCCAAATTCATGTTAAAGCCTTAACCCACGATGTGATGGTATTTGGAGATGGGCCTTTGAGAGGTGATTCAGTCATGAATGGGATTAGTGCCTTATAAAAGGAATCCCAGAGAGATCCCTGTCCCTTGCATCATACCAGGACATTGCAAAAAGATAGCTATCTGTGAGCCAGGAAGCCATCCTGACCAAACACCGAATCTTCCAGTGCCTTGATGGATTTTCCAGCCTCCAGAACTGTAAGAAATAAGTTTCTGCTGCCTAAAAGCCGCCCAGTCTATGGTATCCTGTTATAATAAGCCAGTGGTCTGAGATAGCCCCTTGGAAAGGCTGTTTCAATAGTGGAAAGGGTGCCCATACTGCTCCAAGTTGGTCCCCCACCAGCAGCTTCAGCGTTTCCTGGGAACTTGTAAGAAATGCCAGCACCAACCCAGTTCTGAATCAGAAACTCTGGAGGCGGGGCCCAACAATCTGTGTTGTAGCAAGCCCTCCAGTGGAGTTTTGATGCTTCTAATTTGAAAACCACTGCTCATGCTATCTTGAGCACTGCTTAAGATCAGCCGATGCCTCTTCTGCTGATTCCATATTTATGAAACAACTGACTATAATTTATGTACCCACACTGAAGTCAGGGGATGTGCTAGTTCCTTTTATAAGTCTATTTCTGATTATAAATTCATAAGATAGTTTATAATCAATTACTTAAGAGCTTGACAAGTGAATCCATGAAAACAATCCAGTCTAAACTTGTAGAGGAAGTCTAGTTTAAGCCTGTGAAACAGGCGCCGACCCTGATCCAGAGTGGAGGTTGCTTAGCAACAGCCCTTCCACCCCACTACTCCCGGGCTCTCCCTTCCATGTAGGACTTGCAACCCAGAAGAAGAACTACAGGTCACCAAAAAGTAGCTGATAATCAGTATTCCTGGCCTCTGGATTATAGATACAAGTGAAATGTTTCTTAGTTTTATTTCATGGACTGTGTATCATTTTTTAATTGTAATGGTAAGTGGGGTTAGGCCTTTTTCAATTTGTTTAGGTAGCTTATCTTATTTAGAAATTAGTTGATGGGCAAATGATCCTAACTTCTATGACTAAAGCTTTTGACTATTGCTTTTGGCATTTCTGGCCCTCAAAAATTACTGAGTAGTGAGTGACAGTTATGAAAGTTAAGAGAGCTTTATTGCTGGGGTGCAGCCCCAGCAGGTCCAGGGGTCCCCAAAGGTGTGGACGGAGTCGGCGAAGACTATCCACCCTCTTCCTATGGTGGAGTCCTATCCATCCCGGGTGCGGGGGTGCTTACCGAAAGGTCCCTGTTTGGGCGCCAGATGCTGGGGTCCAACCCCAGCAGGTCCAGGGGTCCTCAAAGGTGTGGACGGAGTCGGCAAAGAAGGAATGACACAGAGACAGCGTTCAGTTGATCAGCAGCCTAGCCAGGATCTCTAGCCAAGTTCTGGTCAGGATCTCCAGCCAGGTTCTTTGTCCATGTTCTCTTGCTAGGTTCTCCAGCCAGGTTCTCCAGGTTCTCCAGCCAGGTTCTGTAGCCATGTTCTCTCGCTAGGTTTGGTCGCCAGGTTCTGTAGCAGGGTTCTTCAGCCGGGTTCTGTCTAGGTTCTCCAACCAGGTTCTGTAGCCAGGTTCTGTCCAGGATCTTTTGCCATGTTCACTCCAGCGAAGTTCTTCTGAGTTCTGTCTTCTAAGTTCTACCTTTCTTGGAGAGGTGACCTTGGTTAAAACACATAGCGCCAAGAAGGTGAGCAAACATTAAGAACAGTATGTCATATACACTAGGTCCCTTGAAACATATGTTGTGCAGATGTTTCTTCCCTGCAGCGACTGTGTCAAGCAGCAAGGATGGACCGGCTCCTGGCACTTTATATGTTCATTGGTATGAATATTAGTATATGAGATAAATATACACTCTTATGAGAGTGAAGGACAGAGGTTTCTGAGACATAAAGTCATTCCAATTAGTCAGAGGTATCTGTTATATACAAATAACAAGTCATGCTGTTGGGGGTAATTAGAAAAAATGGGAACAAGGTTGAGAAAAGGAGAGGGAGGTAGAGCAGATGGAGAGTACAGGATTTGTCAGTGCAGCCAGGGGAGGGTTTAGAGAGCTGAAGGGAAGCATACCCAGGATCTGGGAGTTATATTTACAACGGGCCTGATTGTCTGGGAGGAGGGAGCAGACCCTGGGTAAGACGGGCTGACAGGGTCTGCTTGGGCTATTTGGCTACCTTCTGGAACTATCGTGGGCAGAGCCTGTGTGTTATTGAGAGGGATTGGGAACACCACCAGGGTATGTGGAGATTTTTTTCTCTGCTTCAGATGAGCTAAGCATGCAAAAAGAAAAAATAAGTTGCCCAAAGTTCTATCTTAAGCATCCCTCTGTTTAAAAGTTTATATGGAGTCAAGGATATTGAACGGCAAAATAGCATGGATTTCTCCCCTTTTAAATAAGCTGATTTTATAGTTGTATTTATCTAGTGTAAAAGCATTTGTAAAAACAGATATGTATTTTTTATAGATTTGTGTGAGTAGATTTACAATACCTATTATTAATATAACTTCAGGGGACTGGGATTGAAGTGGGGTAAGAATTGTTAGCTTGTTCTATGCATCTCTTTACTGTAGGACTTGTACAGCAAGCCTATAACTCTTGTTAACTTTATAAAATACATATTAAATTTTATAAGAGCTTTCCAGGTTTACTAAAAAAAATCTGTCCCCAGTTCCCTTTTTTTATGATATCTCAAATTCCTCAAATATGGAATTTGTTACCAGCAGTTTCGGCTCTCAGTTCTTCAGTTCTGCAAAGAATTCAGAGCCAAGAACTCTAGCACTAGATGAAGTTTATGTAGCATGCAAAGTGAAAGTACACTCAAAGGGAAAATTTGAGTGGACCACTCAAAGAGCTGCTTTGGCCTTTTAGAACAGCGGTTGCCAACCTTTCGGACCTCATGGACCACCAGTGGTCCACGGACCACCGGTTGGCGACCACTGTTTTAGAAAGAAAGTCTAAAGACATGGACTCAGGAAACGAGTTACAGAGGCAAAAGAAGATACGTTGGAGACAGTTTCAGGGGGTTCGCCTGAGACAAGCCTGCTGCTGCCCACTGCTCCTCTGGTTGCAAGTCTTGTGGTGAGCCTTAGAGCTGAGGAGAAAGAAAGCAAAGATACACACTTGAAAGAAGGAGTGGGCAAGCCCGGGGTGGGGCTGGGTCCTTTGTCTTACGGGTTTTTATCTGTTTTCTAATGGCAGGAATTTTAGGGGAGGATATCAATAGAATATTTGTTAGTTTCCAGGTGTGTCTTTTAATATGTTGATTCATCGAAATGGTTGTATAGGGTCAGGATCGTGGTCTCTACTGATTGGTTGACACTATAGTAGGGGTCATTGGTCATTGCATCTAATCCTGATGTCAGCCATAACATCACTTCCTCTGGTTTTGCTCCTTTTCTGGGCCTGCAGATGAAACACAACTGAGGCCTAGAAGTTATCTCTAGTTTGACTAAAAATCTTTATCTGTGCTCAACAGACTCCAGGCTTTGTTCCTAATATTGTTTAATGCTGGTCAGAACTTCATTGTCCTGAGGGCGTAATACTTAAGGGAGTGGGCATGCAAGGAAGACAGGGGCAGATGAGTCAGGGTGCTGGATGAGGCCGGTTTGAATCAGCTATGTGTCTCAGTTTCCTACTTGCCAAGGAATTTTCCTGGTTTCTTACTATCCTGCCTCAAATCTCTTGCTATGAGAAATTAGAAACAGAGACCCAAAGTCTGGAAGATCATGATAGATCATAGATAGGACCAAGTTTCCAGTCAGAAGAACGCTCATCAGAATTGAACAGAAGGTCAAATTAAGGTTAAAATATTATCAGAGGAAATCCCAAATGAGGGGGATAGGCCTAAAGAGTTCCATAAGCTATATGTTTGTGTGCGCTGGAGAGTTTTAGATCCTCATGTTTTGATGATTTCTAGACCTACCCAGGACAACCTCCAGTGTCTTCGCAGGGAAATGCCAAGATTTCTGGTGTCTGAATTTTGACTTGAGGTGGTGTGGTTTATAATAAGAAATGTATATCTTTGGTCTTTGTCCCATTCCTGTTACAGAGCTCCTAAAACCCTTGGAATTTCCTAAGTGAAATGAGTGATTAAGGTAAAAGGAAGCCCCTTTCAACCTTGTTAATGAGATAACTCTTGAGGCGCTCCTAAGGATGAAGGGCTAGTTGTCAGGGAACCAACCAGGTGGTTAAAGGGTTGGAACTTTCAACTGCAGGAAGTGGAGGGGGACTGGAGGTTCAGTTAATTACTAATGGCCAATGATTTAATAACCATGCCTACAAATGAGCCTTCATTGGGAACTCTACCTGAAGGGGTGTGGAGAGCTCCTGGATTGGTGAACGCGTGGAAGTGCTGGGAAGTAGCAACGCTGGAGGTGTCATGGCAGCTCTGCACCCCTTCTTCCATGCCCTGCCCTGTGCATCTGTTCTATCCAGCTGTTCCTGGGTTGTGTCTTTTTATCATAGACATGTAAGCTAGTAAGTAAACTGTCTTCTGGGTTGTGTAAACCATTCTAATGAAGTATCAAGCCTGAGGAGGGGTTTGTGAGAACCTCCCGCTTATAGCCAGCCAGTGAGAAGCACAGGTGACACTCTGGACTGGTGATTGGCATCGGAAGTGGAGGGCAGTTATGTGGGACTGAGTCCTTAGCCTATCCCCAGGTAGCGTCAGAACTGAATTGAATTGCAGAACACCCAGTTGGTGTCCAAAGAAAGCTGGAGAATTGTTTGGTATGAGGAAAATGCTCACACATTTGGTGGCCAAAGTATCTGACCAAATTCATATATGAAAAACGGGTATTTTTTCCTTTCACTTAATTTCTGCTCTATTTGTAGACATGTATCAATAATAATAAAAACAACATAAACAATAGCAAGAATAGCTATTAAATACTAATTTGGCATTTAATGTGTTCTGAGCATCCCTCATATAAGAATTCACTTAATTTTCATAACAACCTTTTAAAGTTGGCACTATTATGATCCACAATTTATAAATAAGGTATCTGAGACATAGGAAGTTTAAATAACTTTCTCACTTTCCCAGGTGATGGAGTTAAAAGTCTACGTATATGATTCCAGATGCTAGTCACTATTCTCACCTGCCTTCCAACCTGGGAGGGTTTCTTTAAAAGAGGGACTAAGCCCTGGCCGGTTTGGCTCACTGGATAGAGCTTCGGCCTGGGGACTAAAGGGTCCCAGGTTCGATTCCGGTCAAGAGCATGTGCCCTTTAAATGCACATTCCTAGTAGGGGGTGTGCAGGAGGCAACTGATCAATGCTTCTCTCTCATCGATGTTTCTAACTCTCTATCCCTCTCCCTTCCTCTCTGTAAAAAAATCAATAAAGTATATTACAAAATAAAAGTTAAAAAATACAAATAAAAAAAAATAAAAGAGGGGCTAAAATCAAGAGGCTATCTCATATTGATTACATCCTTTGTAGGACGCATATGTTTATATTTATATCATATCATTCATGTGGGTTTTTTTTCTCTCTGCCTAAATTATGGTGATTGAGGTCAGAACTATTTTTTCCTATTTATTTTGTATTCTTGTATTGCCCAGATATGTTTGATAAGTGGTTTTTGAATGAATGAAGCAAACTGTTTCTCTAATTCACTGTGCATCTCTTTATGTGTCTAAGGAAGGGATACCCACAGAGTCCAGCACTGCCTGATCTAGAAGTTCTCTTAGTATCAGAACCCTTCTTTTATTTTAGAGCACGATGTAGTGTTTGGAAGATTTAATCTGTTTGCTCCCAAATGTAGAACCATAAAGCTAGAACTATAACAATTAGAAGTTACTAATATGAGATGTCTTACGCAATTTTAAAACATTCACTACTGTCTCTTCTTGGAGATGTTTGGGAAGAAGACAGGAAACCATATTTGGTAAATATATATGGTGAGGCACTTGCTAGTTACTTTGCACATCTTTGTCAATTTAATCCCCCAATCATTTGATACATGTACTATCTTGATTTGAGAAATGAAAATATTTGTTCTAAGAAGTTAGATCAGTTGGCCTAAAGGTGACAACTGTTAGGATGTCAAACTCAGGTCATTTGGCTTCAAAAACTTGTGCTTTTCACTCTCCCTTGCTGTGTCCAATATGATCGCCATATCCCCACTTCCCTAGATTGACCACGTGGCTTTATAGGTCTCATTTACCCTCCAGTACTGTATGTTCTGTAAAATGTACTATATGCTGCATGCCAGAAGTCCATTTAGTAGTTCAGGTTAAACTACTAAGATGTGTCAGATTTCTAAACTATAAAATTGTTCCAATTTCCTGTTCAGTGAATCATTCCCAGGACCGTGGACCGGTGACTGTTGGGTTGTTTAGGGAAGGAAAACTTTCTCCTTTGTCCCCTTAGATTCAGTGCCTGGAGCCTTGCAAATTAAACTGACAAAGCCAGATTAACAAGAGAGAAAAACAGATTATATTATGTATTTATACATGGGAGTTCACAAAGAAATGTGACCTACAGAGGCAGTTAGAACTCAGGGCTATATACCATTTTACAAAGGGCAATAAAATATGGAGAAGAGGACTAGGAAGAGGTGGGGATTCTGGGGTGGGAGTAAGTTGTGGGAAGTAACTCGGAAATGTATGATAAAGAAGGGATATTTAGGCCGAAACCGGTTTGGCTCAGTGGATAGAGCGTCGGCCTGCGGACTAAAGGGTCCCAGGTTCGATTCCGGTCACGGGCATGTACCTGGGTTGCGCGCACTTCCCCAGTGTGGGATATGCAGGAGGCAGCTGATCGATGTTTCTCTCTCATCGATGTTTCTAACTATCTCTATCTCTCTCCTTTCCTCTCTGTAAAAAATCAATAAAATATATTTTTTTAAAAAAAAAGAAGGGATATTTAGTAGTAAGGTTCATTATGCAAGCTAACAGTGGTCTCTAGAGTAGTTCTCTTCTTGGCACTGGGATGGCTCTCCTCCTGGTCAGGTAGAGGGAGCTAACTTTACAAAGGAAATGGATGTCCTGTTTTTATTCAGGAAGTTTATGCCCCACTGTTAGAGTACTAATTGCTTTCAACTCAAACAATCCTTAAGGCAAAAGTGGCATATTTTGAGGTGGCCTACTATGATCCTCTTTAGTTGTTTTCCCCTTTCATCTTCTCAACCAACAGTTTACTACACAGTATTATTATCAATTCTACTTTTGTCTCCTTTGTCTTTATATATTATAGTTTCTGAATTTCGGATCAATGCAAGCCAACATCTTGACATACTAGATTCTGAATTTCTTTAGTGAATTCATAATAGCAAAAATATTTTATTGAAAAACCATGTAAGGTCAAAGGTGTTGTTGGTGAGTCCCTGGCATTGGCACACTTCCCAGCCTGGTGTTTCACCTCAAGACGAAAGGACTGACAGGGCAAGGCCAACCTCCCATCAATTTCCCAGTGCTCACTTGTTCTGCACCCTATAAACAGCATCACTTTAACTTGAGATGAGCAAAGAACAATTCAAATAGGAAAAAAGTGGGATGGAGACCATAGCAAAACAGTACACTTCCCTACCTATGTGCTTATTTACATAATTGTGTTTTTATAACATTTTCTGTACTTTACCGTAAGCTGATACTGCCCTAATTATAGATTTTGAAGAGAACACTTCATTGTACCCCAAATTACATAGTGCTTTAAAAAGGTACCTTCTTACCAAGTACCTTATAAACTCCTAATTACATAAAACAATTCAGGATACAGAATAGAAATAGCCTGTACTGTTAACAGATGTTGGTATTGTTATGTACTTGAATACAAGGCTTTTAAAGATCTATAATATTTTTCTGGTGTAAAAAGGAAAGAAATGACTCATTATTGTCATGTGTCACGGAGACTCCTGATCAAATAGAACACACATGGTCTGTTTTGTGAGTTCCGTACAGTGCATTGTCAATGGACTTGCCTTTGTGTGTGCGAAAGTGCCACTTATTCCAGCAAATTACCTTTGTGGCATTTGTACCTGCTTGTTAGACAGCTTGTGGGCACCTGGGCAAAGCAGAGGCTGGGTCCCTTTATCATGGCACACCTGCACAGGGCATCCCCACAGCGCCAAGCACTGGGAAGTGGCCCCATTAACAGGTCGCTCCTCCAGACCCCCACCGAGGGCTTGCCCTCAGCGCACTCCTTCCCGCAGGTGGAGTGGAGCTGGCTTCCTGTGCCATAGCTTTTTTTGTTCCATCATTTTTGGTTCTGTCTTAAGACACAGTGATGCAAATAACAAGGAAAGTAACCTTAGCGGAGCACAACTGAGGAAATTAACCCTATTAAGTATTGGACTTAATGTTTAATTTGAAGTTTTCAGCACTATTGTTAAAAAAGAAAAGCTTCTTAGGATATTAGACTTGGAAAGACCCTGTGTTTCTGATTAAAAAAACAAAACTTTTAAAAATTGGGTTTGATTTTTGTATTATTGACAAACATTCCCATATGTTTTTCTCCAGGGAAAATTGTCTTCTGGGAACAAGCCAGACATACACACAAATTTACTCATTCCTTCACAGGTTTTGATATTAGCTTTAAGGTAGTTCTTCTTTTCTCTAAGAAAACCTTCCCTTTTATAGCAAGCATTTTGAAAGTTGAGTTGCTGAAATGGGTTTCATGTATTTTTGCTTTTTGTTTTGTTTTTTTTGTAATTTTCTTCCCACCCTGATTTTTGTGATTCTTTCCTTGGAAAACTGTCCTTAATGAGATTGTTGTTCCTTGTGGTACATTGACTGGTCCAGCAAGACTGACGTTCAAGAACCAACTCAGCAGTAAAAAAGTAAAACCTGGACTATAGATTGATTCATAAATGTAAGCGAGCGAGTGTTGAAAGTGATGCATTATGTCACTGCAACATATTGACATTATCAATTATATGTCATTAAACAGCTAAGCTAACTGAATGATTTACTTCGTGTTTAACTGCCTTTCAATTAAAGGGAGCAAATGCTGAGGAACTGGGATGCAATATCAGTAACCATATATTTTCTCCTGTTAACACCAGCATCGCTGACCCGCACATGAGGGGCGTTTGAGCATTTTGCTGCAGGCTGTGCTGCCCTAGTTTAAATGGTCTAAATAAGCGATTAATGATTGGGAGCAGGCCCGGACACTGCCTCCAGATCTGTTCCTTCATGCATTTCCATGATGTCACCTCGCTGCATGCTTGGGAGGCGTTATTTCAGGGTAGTTCACACTATTTTCCTGGCATTTGTTTCCATTGCAAGAGTCCTTGATGTTTCTTCATAGTTGTTTTTTTAAAAAATATTTTTTTAGCATAATGACCTAAACCTTAGATTGTTGGTTTTCCAGAAGCAATACAGGTGTTCTCAGTTTTGCAGTCAGACATATGAGGGCTACTCTGTATCGTGAAAGGTAGACTGTTGCCCTCAACAAAGGAGCTCTAGGCTTTTTTCCCCACGTTTCAGCGGTGATAACTTGAACCAGACATCTAGTTTCTTGGGACATTGTTTTATTGTCTTGCAAGTTAATATGGTATTTGGGTTTCACAAGGTTAAACTATACAAAGGGTTTCTCAAATGTGCACATGCGGTAGATGGGTATATTAACTGTTACTCTGAAGTTGAGAATGTGAACTATTAACTGACCCACTGCATTTGTTCTCTGTGTAAAATTTTGTTATAACAGTGCTAATTACTAAGCAGCTGAATTTGTGAAAAAATGCACAGCAGTAATTTGCACCTTACTGTTGCTTTGCCATTAAAGAAATTGTGAACACATACGTCAGGCGCATGCAATTGATTTATGAAATTCTGAAGAACACGTTTCTTTATGGATCTTTAACAGTTGGACTTTGTAGCATTTGGTTTCTATATTTGTGCCTTTGAGACCTCATATTACCCCAATAAGAGCTGTGGAGTGCTGCGTAGAACGTTTTAAACAGGAAGAAGAGCGTTTTGCAGTAAGACCGAAACTTTTAAGTTATTACATATGCTTTTGTTTTTGGTTTTGGTTTTTTTGCTAGTTTAAGAAAAGGAAGAAAAGATCTGTCTAGTTCCTTCCTATCGATGTGAAATCATGAACTGCAGTCGTCAGATTTGAGTGTTCTGGTGACAGTGTTAAAATCGCTATTTCAGTGGCAAGTTAAATGGTTCTGTTCTGTTGGATCCACAGCCTGAATAGATGCTTCTCCATAATTAAGAGTCCATAATAGACCTAAACCGGCCGAGTTCTGGTCTTTGTTTTGTTGTGCTATGGCCTATAAGAACCACTTCGAGTCTTGGAACATCTCCCCCCACCCCCCACCCCCCGTGGGTGAGTCAGAAACGTCCGCTTCAGGTAGTTTACAAATGTTTTGGAGTTCTGACCATTTGAAAACTGCACATTCCACATTTTCATAGTGCACATTTAGATTAATTCCACATACCTCTTATTTGGAATTCTGACAGCCAGCAACTTTTAAAAGAAATTTGTGTTTTTAAAGGAATGTGAAAAATTAAAATTTCTTTCCCACTACCAAGAGTTGTTCTGTACTTTTCAGAAGCCCTGCTCACGGGCAGAAAGGAACGGTTTCAAAGGAACCTCATCTCCATATGGTTTTACTCGATAATCCTTTATCCACCATCTTCAACACTCATTCCTTTGCTTTCTTGCCTGTGGCTACATTTCTATCTCTGCATCAATTAACACAGTGATTTATACAACAAGCAAGCAGTTTAGAGGTAATGGTACACAATTAACATCTCATTCCACCATAAAGGGTATGCTAAATACCCCAGTCATTGCTTTCTCTGCCTGGAATTGAAATAAGTGTTTGTCCTAATTCATATGCTATCTGATGTGAAGTGGGCCCGCTTTGTACTGCAGTACACCATTAATCTAATTATAGATAGCTGCAAATGAAGTGCTGTCTGAGCGAGGAGATTGAAGAAAATAGCCTTTTGTCATTTAGCATGACTCTGTGAAGCAAGATCACACTTTACAGGGCAATACTGCAAAATGGAAATCTCAATAATATTGCTGCCTGTTGCATCTTTTCTAATTACAACAGCATTGTAAACACAACTGGGCGCTGGTATAAATAGAGCTGTAGATACGCTGTCATGTGGGTTGTCGGGGAAAGTCCTCCGAGTGCTGTTGGATTAAATGATGCATCCTGATTGACAGCTACCTTGAGACTGTGCCGATGGAGTTGTCACGGCTTTATGCTAACAGGCTGCTCCAGCGCCTGCAGCTGTAGGAGGCGCCTTCACCTGGGTTGTACCTCCATCAGGACCCCTCAGGCTTTAATTCTGTGTTTTTAGTATTGTTTCATGGAGATTTTGGTGGGTTGGGTTGGGTAGGGTCTAATACTGAAGTGGAGGGGAATGTGTTTCACATGGCTTTGAACCCGGGCTATGGTTTTCCTCAAGTGTTCATTGTGTATCTCACAGGGAACGTAGGCGAGAAAAACAAAACAAGTTTGGATTACATTTCTGATTCCACCTAAGTGTTTTAATTTGCATTAGTGTTTTTCTCTTTTTCTGACATGCTGTTGTTTTAAAAGATATATCATTTTTGCAGCATTTTTGGTTGCTGGCAGTTTTTCTGTAGCTCAAGTTAGGAAAGTAGACTTTTAGGGGCATATTTGAGTGCTGGCTCTCAGTGCCCCACTCTGAAGACACAGCTTAATGTTGGAGACCCTTGGGGCCAGAAGGTATAGAACTTTGAATAAGAAGAGGTCCTTGTATTTGAAGAAATGGACTTGCCACCTCACTAAATGAGGGCCGATGAACAGTAGGTATATGGCTAATGCTTCAGGATGTTAGGATAACTGATGTAAAATAATCCACAGTACAGGTTCATCACTTAAGGTTCATCGTTTACTCTGGCACAGTGTTGACTGAGATGGCCCCCAGTTGACGTGAAAAAGCATTACTGTTCATTCACACATCCTCATTGTTGGGAGAATGGCGTAGAAATGGAAACTGGAGCTGGGTTACTTTAAGAGCAATGAAGCTAAAGGCTTGGAAGTCACAACTGAAAAAAATATGTAAAGCAAACCAACAACACTCCTCTTGCCAGGAGCCCACAGACCCCTAAATCACACAGACACATGAGAGCGTGGGATATATAAACTCGCTGGTGAAGCTGGAGGCCTTTGAGAAGCACATGGATTTAAACTCCATAAGGAGATACACACACTAAACTGATGCAGCCACCAGCAAGATGGTGTTTTGTGTGACATCTGAGTGGGGTGCATCCGTAGTGAGGGGTGCTTGTGGCCCAGCCTGTGTGTGAATGGCAGAGGTGGGCGTGCCCGCTTGCAGGATGTTTTTGTTAACCCAAACCATGATTGGCTCCCTCCTCCCCCAACAACCACAGCTCTGGGCTCCCATCTTTTCCCTTTTTATCAGGTTTCATGTTAAGAGCTGTATGCTAAGTTTTAAAACAATTCTATTATGTTCCTTTTAATTGTCTGTCTCTTATAGTTTTCTTCCGGATCCTTTCATGTCTGGTGTGATCCCTTTTTCTTTCTTTCATTTGAACTTTTTGGGAGAAATTTTCTTGTTAGACATGGTTTACCATTGTAGACACCATAAAATTAATTTGCTTAGAGACCTGGGCTTGGGTTATTTTACCATAATTAGATCATGAGATAAGACCTTGGTCCCCCCCTTATTGTGTGTGTGGACTGAGGAGTCTGGCAAGCTAAGCTAGGGAGCACCTGTTCTTACCCAGTGAGGTGTGTTTTTCAAGGACGTATTAATTTGACTGTGGTTTGGAGAGCACCTCCCCAAACCCACAGAGTGCGGTTCCGTCTACTAATGGCCCGCAGCTATTGAACCGGCAAGCAGCTCCTAATCCCTCAGGCAGACGATCCTCCGATCCTCGTGACCTTGCAGGGTGAGCACCTCCGCTGCTACTAGGGTTGCGCTTCTCTGTGCTATCCACTAGCCTTTTACAATCAGGGACTTTTACTCCCAAAGCATCAAGTTCATGGCTTTGCTGCTTGAAAACAATAACAACAGCTTAAAATCAATACTCTCCAGGGACGTTTTGCAGAACCCATTAGGAATATTTAAATGCCTAGCGTACAGCCAGACTGCACTGCACGCGTCATAGGGCATTTTCCTGAAATCTCTCAACTACTTGGCTGCTCTGCCCATGCCCCCTAAGAATTCAGGGAAACCAATAAATAGCAGTTTTGATCATAAACTTTGAAAGCCCTAGTGTACATTCTTAAATGACTTCTTTTCTGGGGCATCAAAAACCTTTTACGGTTCTCACCCGGCAATTCATTCTGATGGGCCCATATGCTGCACTCCACTTAGATCCCATCCTGGCAAGCACCCCATGCAGGCTGCACGGGCGAGCCAAGAGGTTGTTTTAAGAAGGCGTGTTTGCATGGGCATGCTCAGGGGTCAGGACAACATCAAAGGTAATCTTAAAAAGAGAACCTCCCCGATGCCTCCTCCTTTTATATTCCGAGAGGTCATTTCTAAGCCAACTATTTGCAGCACGGCCTCTCCTGAGGCATTTACCCCGTTGTTATTTTTTTTTTTTTTTGCCTGTGATTACAATAAGTCACTTATCCCCAAACAGATTTTAAGAACAATAAACAAATACAAAAGGAAAAGGAACATCTCATCAATAACAAAGACCGCATCTAAAGGCCCTGAGTTTTGTGGCTCTTTTACATCTCTTTCCAAGCAAAGCAGGAGTCCTACAGAGAAAGGAATCCGAAAGATAGGAAAATTATAAAAATAGTAAGAGGATCCAGTTTTAGTCAGGATCTTGTCATTTCTGGGGAGAAATGGAGCTTAGGACAGTCTTAGCACTTGATTTCTATTCAGGCTTGTTTGTGATATAGCTAAAATTAGTTTTTAAGGGTATCCACTGTTGTGAAATGTGATACATTCTTTATTCTCAGTGCAGAAAGATGCTTTCCCTGAATTTAGTGCTCACATTTTGAAGCCAAATTGTGTACCAAAACCCACCAAAAAACAGATCTGTATGCTGCACTGAAAACCAGACAACTGGGCCCGGTGCTGATCAGTCCCTGGGGAGGAGCGGCCAGGGTGCAGCCAGCTAGAAGAGGAACTTTTTGTTGATGGTGCTTCTAATGTTGGACTTCCTTTCGAAGGCAGACAGCACAGACACTAAAGCTGTGCAATTTGGTACAATTATATTCTCCCCTCTCTTTCTCTCCTGTAATGAAGGACTTTGAGGTACAATTCCTCGTTGATAAATAGTCCCTCTCTGCCTGGAATGTTTATTAGACTGACAGCAGAGCACACTCTTCTCGCTTGTTCCCTTGCCACTTATGATTCAGATGAATTTTAATAGGAGCAAAAAAGCTTTTATTTGCCCTGTAATTTCACTTAAGGATCATATCCTTCAGAAGCTGGCAGACACTTGTATGTCTTGATTGCAAAACACACACTCAGGAGTAAAGAAACATGCAAAAGATGTTATTCTTCAACCTGTCACAGTGCCGTTCATCTGCTCCGACTTAGGCCATCAAAGCGCTTCCTCGGGGCCCTCCCCCACCCCTCCCTCCTCTTTAAATAGGCCCGCAAAGAGCACACTTAAAGATTTCCGCCAACCCTGCACCGAATTAAAGGGTGAATTCTATTTTGCTTTTGCATCCCTGCCATCATGATGCCCACAGGAGGCTTTAGGTTACAGCAGCTTTTTTTGAACAAAATGGGGCCGCCTGGATGCTGCAATCTGCCTCCCCAGGGGAAATGCGATCTGGTAGGGATCCAAGAATCTTCAGGTGGCCGTGCCCACTTCACCGGCTAACACGTCCTCCCACCATTTTATCTTGTTTCTGTTTACGTAGACCAAACTGAGGCTCACCTGTTTATTCACAGAGATCCAGGATTTTCCCTGCTGGGCAGAAATTCTCTCCGCCAGAAATGTCCTGTTCGAACTGCCTTTGGTGTGCCCCAATTGTTTGTGAGCCACCTACAGACGGTGCCATTAAAATACTTGGCTGTGCACATTGTTTTCTTTCAGAGGTTTTAAACTCTTGTTATATTGTCCCTTAATACAGAAGACATTCTCATCCTATTTCATCTGTATCTATCCTAACCACCTTGTTACAGAAAGACTACATAACGCTGGGCCTGAAAAGAAAGGCTAACACTTTCAGTCGTGAATATAACATTTTATGTCACTAGAAAAAATGGAATTTTAAGTATTGTTTTGCCCAAAGTGAACAATGAAACCCTTTGTCTTAAGTTATTGATACGTAGAACAGCAGTCCCCTTGAGGGAGTGGGGCGTTAGAGACAGCAGTCTGCTGCCATCTACTGGTGCGTGCTCACACTCGCCCCTTTCCCCTTCGGCTGACCCAGCTCACGGAATTGGTGTTAAATTGGGATAAGTTTTGCAAGCAGTGAAGGGAAAACAAAAAATGCTCAGTTTTCTTTATAAAGTTTTCAGATGTTTTCTTCATGTAACAAAAATGATGGCTATTTATCACTAATTAACGACAGAGGAGTTCTTATTTCAAGAAATCTCTTCAGTAAGTGGCTCATAACATATGCCAGAAACAAATGAATTTATTTTGTTTTTATGTACAATAATTAAAAAGCCTGTGACTTCGAAGGCATTATCATTTAAATTTAAAAGGTAAAAGCTGATTTTGAATGAATGCTACTTTTGAGAAAGGCGTTCATCATTTAAACTCACTTACGTTGTTTTTCCTTAAGTACAAGGTGCATATCTTAACCAAACTCGCCGCAGAACTGAACAGATTTATGCTGGAAAAAGTGGCTGAGGATACGAGCAGCACCCTTCGCTCCCCGATGCCTGGCCTGGTGGTGGCCGTCTCTGTCAAGCCTGGGGACATGGTAAGGAGCATGCCTGCCTGTGGGGCGGGGGCAGACTGAAGCGTGGCTACTTCCTGAGCAGGTCTTTCTCAAGTCATACTACCCCCCACAAAACAGCCAAGTAGCTTTTGTACATATTTTGTCCAACTGTTCACATTTGAATCAGATTAGTGACAACATCTGAGTGCCCCTCCCCTCAAATGATCTGGAACCGGAACCGAAATAAGGCCTAATTCATTCAGTTATTTGGCAAATTTGGAGTTCCAGGAAGTATCCTATTTAAAATTTCTATTTACTCTCTTAGCTCTCTGTGCGTTAAGCATCCTTGAAGAAAACTCATAGCAAAACATAATCCTCCGATGGGGAATTTTGGGCATGGTTTTGGGGGTAAAAGGGAGGGGAACTAAGGAAAGTTAACTCTGTAATCATGTAGCACCAGAGCACTTCCCTACCTTGATAAATAAAACTTAGTATCACTTAGGAAGTTTTTCATTTCGACTTTGTGACATGAAGGCACAAATCAAAGCTCTATTAATAATCAAAGTTCTATTAACATCTTCAGTCTCACAATGCTGTGCTGTGGACAGATTGGTGGGATCCATGCATTTTCTGAAAGCGTGGTTAGAAATTACTTATTAACAGCAAAAGTAAAAAGGAAACAAAGATTTAACCAGAAGATTTCTAGGGGGCATGTAAATACTTGCGTTTTTGTTTATGTGCCGCCATAAATAAGGGCCAAACATGATAAGTCTTTCATGAATGAGATGGTAATTCCATTTTGTGACTCGGTTAAGTTACAGGGGTTTATATATTTTCCTGTAAAAATTACATTAAAACTGCTTCTGTATTTCTTTATTAACATAAATAAAATAACATTGAGGAAAAACTCACATAGTTGTCAATGGATTCTAGAAAAGTATTTATAATAAGTGAATATTAAGAAAAATAATCAGTTTCAGTTATTGAAATGATTAGCCCTGATACTTTAAAAATTACATGTATGTGATGAATATGGGGAGGGGCTTGCCTTGTATTTCTTCATTCTAAAGCAGTGGTTCTCAACCTTCCTAATGCCGCCACCCTTTAATACAGTTCTTCATGTTGTGGTGACCCCCAACCATAAAATTATTTTCGTTGCTACTTCATAACTCTAATTTTGCTACTGTTATGAATCGTCATGTAAATATCTGGTATGCAGGATGTATTTTCATTGTTACAAATTGAACATCATTAAAGCATAGTGATTAATCACAAAAACAATATGTAATTATATATGTGTTTTCCGATGGTCTTAGGCGACCCCTATGAAAGGGTCGTTTGACCCCCAAAGGGGTCACGACCCACAGGTTGAGAACCGCTGTCCTAAAGGGTTAGATTCTAAGGAGATAGCCCCTTAGCCTTGGCAGTGAGCTGTGTGCGCTCACACTAATCGGCAGCACAGTTAGTGGAATCTTCCATAGGATGGTAAACAATGTGATGGGTGGTTGTTGTTTTTCATCTTCCTTCTTAAGCTTTTTCTGGAAGCCACATGGGCTGTATACTGAGCTTGTCAGTCCTAATTGTGTGTGTTTAATCATAAAATCACATTTGTGCTTTTTAAAAAAATGAGTGTTTAATGGCAATCCTTACTTTTCCAACACCTGAGTCAAACCCTGAGAGGCGGGAGGCGGCTCCTGCTGAGCTGAGCGTGGAGGGGCCGTTCCTGGCGGCCCTGCTCCTCCATTTGCTCCAGCCTCCTGGCTGTGGCTGTGCTGGGGCAGAGAACAGGCAGCTTGCAGCCTTCTTGCTTCCAACAACTGCTCCCTCCTCCTCTGGCTTCTCCAGATACCAGAAGGGTGTAGCCTTCATGCTTTCCATTTCCTGGTTAATAATTTAATGTGGGAAAGCAGGGCATTTAGTAAAATGGAACAACGTGTATTAATTTTTGGTTCATTGGGGTAGCTCAGATATTGAAAACCACCACCAGTAATTACATGTGGGTATTCAAGAATGGCTTAATTTGAGAACTGACTGGAGTTTCTATTTCACGTATTCCTTTAAAGTCAGAGGACATGGCTGGGGGGTAGACCCTCAGTCCTTCACCTTCCATATAAATGCTCTTTGTGCGCATGTGCCTAGGCTGGGCTGGGAGACCAAATGCTTTCTTTTTATTTCTCTTCACCTCCCAGCACCACTTCTAGTCCCAGCAGAACTTCCTTTTATATTTTGTGAGATTATGTTTTAATAAAATAGTGTTCGCTCTTGAGTTATTATTTGTGAAAAATGTCCCAAACCGCTAATACCTAAGCCAAATGCAGGGCGAGACGTTTACTGGTCAGCTCTTACTACTCATATAGTTAAATCTGCTTCGTGTAATTAAAACACAAGAAACTTCCCTTGGACCAAGGACAGGGCACTTGCTCAAGGCCACAGTAAGAAAATAATACTTGTACCTTTTAAGTGTTGAGGTTTAAAATTATTGTAACACTGCAGGGCATCTTGTTCTGTTCTCAGCAATAACAATAGCTGAGCCAAGGTCCCACTTTTATCAATAGGAAGAGAATGGGATCAATCATCTGTGTATTTTCAAGGAAAACAAGGATCTAAAAAAACAACTCAGGGCCGACAAGTATTCTCTTTTCTTTGAAATGTTGTTTTGTGTAGGCTGAATTCCAGTTATCTGTAATTTTTACACTTAGCTGAAATATAACTTCACAAATCTTAGACTGGTGAGCCTGGCAATACTGTGTCCCACAAAAGTGTCACATAAGTAACAAATAACAAACGGTTGTGAAGTACGCAATTTTAACAAAGTTAAGAAAAACCTGTCAGGACAGAGTGCGCTGGGTGGCAGTTGGGAAGTAGAGATGGTGTGAGGAAGCCAGCTCCGCTCTGCATGCTGCCATCAGGTGCAGACAGCAGAAGTTCCTAGTACTTTCACTGTTTAGCATTAACTGTGGCAGTGGAATCATTTTAAATGGTTATAGAATAGCCTTTTTGAACATGCAGGGCGGGGATTCTAGTTAATAAGCAGTAAAATACATATATACAAACAAACCAATTAGAAACGAAGCAGAACCAGATCATAAAAATCTAGAATCACACATTTAATCCAGAAAACAAATGATCAGATGACTTTTATACGCCTGTCTTATATGCTTTTTTTATAAGAGTTCTGAAAATATTTTTAAGGACTGATTTTAGTTTCATTTTGAAAAATAGCCATTTTCCTGTACATTTAATACTATCATAACCTGGGGGCACTTCTATAATCAAAGTTAGCATTTTTAACAATTTGTTTTCACTGTTTTCATTTCTATCTTTATGATATTCTTGAACAAAAATATTGAATATATATTCTTTCAGAATGATGGCTGAACACAGTTTTTTTCAGCATTAGACTTACAGCTGTTGAAATTTCTGCACAAATTTCATTTGACTTTGAAGTATAAAAATAAAGTAATCATGAGCACATTTGTTTTGTTAGCCTTTTGATATCAGAAAGAAAACAAAAAATAAAAACAATGAGGCAACCCAATGGCATATTTTATTTTTTTTTCCCAATGGCATATTTTAATATTGCATTTAATTAAGATTTGTTCTAGTCATGTTTAGATTTTGAAATATTTATCTTATTTAATACGTCCACAGTTTAGTGAGACATGACCCAGAAGCAAGCAGTATACCATTTATGTTTCTTTCTTTCTTATTACTTTTGATTTATTAGTTTGTGAGACCAGGTAAAATGATAGATTGATCAAGTACCTGTTGCAGGTTTTTCCTGCCACTTAGCCCGTCCAGTATTAGTAAGACAGATGGAGTATTTGGGGGCCAAGATGAGGAGGATGTGCTTTGTAGCAGGACTGATATTCAGTAGCAGGTAATTAGGTGTTTGGGATTAGGTGTTGTTCTCATAAACAGTGACTTAGGCAAAAAACAACATTGGTGTCGTATAAAGTGTACCAGTGAAAACATAACATTTAGGATCATCAGTGGGAGTCTCACCCAGATTTCACCCTGATTTTTTTCCTCCTTTGCATGTGCTCCTTCAGGGGGAGAGCACCCAAGCAGGTGGATGGGTGAGCATGATAGTCTCACGTCCTCTTTGTCCCTAAACCATCTGCAGTTGAGCTTACAGCTGATCTTGGAGAAATCGCTAATAAACTTGGTGCGAGACCTTTATTTTTCATGTCTTGAATAAGCAGGATTTGAACCCTCCTCTGCGCTTAGGTATGCCCGAGGAGAAGGGTTGGCTTGGGCTCTCCTGATGTGTGTTCGCCTGGCAGTGACTTGTGTACCCCATGCAGCCCGGTGTCAATAATCGCATCTTTCCCTGGCAGAGGACCTGACCTGGCTGTTTGATAGATTTTCCAGTTTTTGGATACCTTGATTTACAATCAGGAAATAATTGTAATAATTAAATTTACATATTTTATAGCAGTAGTTGTTCAAGCAGTTTATTTGATAAGGTGCCAATTTTTCATCCAAACCTCAGATTGTATTCCAAAGCACGTGTAAATTCATAATTCATTATTTAACACTTTTTATACTTTAAGTTATGAAATGGTACGAACATACAGAAAGTTATAAAGAATAGTATGCTCTCTGCTTGTCTAATTTACCACATTTGCTTTCCATTTTATTTAAGACTAAGACACTGCTTATGCAGTGAATTTGCCCTGTGTTCTTTCCAATCAAATTCAGGTAACCACTGTCCTGAATTTGGCCCTCTAATCTTTTCCAGGTAGCATTTACTTTTAAACATTAGGGACAATTTTTGTTGGAGTAAAACTTGGGGAATTTTTACAACTTAATGATAATTATCAATATAAGAAAATATTTTTATAGATTAATTAACAAATTAAATATTATAGGAGAGTCTTCTACAAATTTAGCATTTGATTTAATTTTTCTAGGAAAGACCTGTTTGGGATTATAGGGGATGTTTGTTAGCTTTGCTTTAAACATTTTTGAATATAACCGTTCTCAACTTGGCCAAGTTTCAAAATATCCTTTCTCATCCTTTTGCAAAAAATAAAATAAAATTTCTCCGAATCCTTTAAAACAGTACACTTCCCAGAGATAGTGGATCCAGACCGATTTCTTAAAGATATTGTAAATGACATCAATTTTAACTAGTTTTCTTGGTTACTAGAGGCTTTGGCTCTAGTTTTGAGCTAACTTAAAGAGCAGTAGGGTGTAATATTTTTCTTCATTTTAAGGAATTTTAAGAAAAACTAGACATGTTTAATACTGGCCACAACTCTGTATTCTTTCCTCAAGCCTTTCAGCTCCCTGCTTTGAGACCCACTGCACAATTCCAGAGGGGCTGCCCCAGTGGGGAACGGGAGAGCCTGGGCAGAGGTGGGGGCCTGCAGTCCCTCCGAGCCACCTGCCTTGGTGGAGTATGTTACTTCTCCTGCTCATGCCCTCCTGAGTCAGGTGGCTGGTGCACAAACCCGTTAAAGGAGACCTTAGCCTGGAGGGAGAGAAGGGGTTTGGCGCCACTGCTGTCACCTGCCTTCTCTTTCTTTGTAATTTGATGATGGTTCATTCCGTTATTGCTTAACTACTGCACACCCTCCCGGGGTGTCCTCTCTCCCCCTCTTTACATGAAGATGTTGGGATGTGAATGCACATTTCTTCGTCAGGGAATATCAGGGGGTATTTACCAGCCTATCTTACCAGCTCAGAAAGAGGAAGTTATTACAATCAGATTCTAGCAGTGCCTTTTAACCAAATCTGAGATGCCTTTTTCCTGTGGCTAACTGCGTCTTTCTTCAGATCTAAGAGCTTTAAAATGCATTGCATTCAGGCACCTGTGTTCTAAGTAGAACTGCCTTTAAAAATGTAATTGAAGGATTTTCACTTTTGTGGAGTCGTCAGCAGGGTTGATATTGATCCGTGCTTTCGGGGGGCCCAGTGCAGCAGAAGGGGAGACTGCAGCGGGCCGGTAAGCCCTCCGAGCCTTCTGTCTAATTTGGCAGAAAAACACAGAACGTAGGACAACAAAAGAAGGCTCCTTTTTCCATAAAAATTCTTCCTCCCACCCACCCTCTTCCCCAAAAAGGGGACTTAATTTTTCAGCTGCACACAGTGATTTGGTGCTCACTCTTGCATTGAAACAGTTGCTGTCTGAACAGGCAGGAAACAGTTTTCTTTTAATTGCTGAAATCATTCGGAAGTGCTTCGTGCCCTGCTTCTATGCAGCAGATGCTGTGCATTAATTGGCCTGCGTAGAAATGACCCAGGGTTCCTTGCAGCGGGCCCAATTTTAGGCAGAGGGTTTAAATAGCTTATTTATTATTTTGTATAATCTGGCGTACATTATGTGCTCCTGCATGTGTCGTATTTCATGGTCTGCAGTTTCTAATGTCATGTGGGTTTCAAAACCTGTGTTTCTCTGGTAATGTACTAGCAGCAGGTAAGCTCAAAATACCATCCATCAGGAGCTAATTTTTTATCCAGATACTCCAATGACTGATGAACCTGTCTTTTGTATGAATGTTTAGCACAGTAGAAAGCCATATGCCACTGGCACAGTTTCCTATGCATTCTTTACAGTTGCTAGAGAGTGGGCTTGCAGGGGAAAACCCCTCCACTGTTTCTGACCTCATGCCTATATTTAAAGGATAACACTTTTACCATCGGCCCCGGTTCTGGACCACAAAAGAGGGGAGGGGCCGTCTTAAAGGAAATCCGACCCTGGGCCATAATCATTTTCCTTATCAGAAATATGACGGCACACTCCTAATAGGGAACCTTGTTTTGTTGCTCCCCGTCTGTTCTAAACAGACCTCAGCCCATTAGAAGGGCCTCCCTCGTGTGGGAAGACCACAGCTGTTACTGTAAACCTCATCCCGTCACTGTATCGCCCCCATTTTGTGGCTCTGAAGGATGAAATTGAGAAATGGAATACTGTGCAGTCATCCTTCACATCTCCAATTTTAGGCCTTTGCCATCATTTTCATGCCTTTATTCCAAATCAAATAACATTAGTGAGCTACCCCACCTTGTGATGAATATCTGGTATTGAGCACAGCTTTCAAGTATGTCCTTTTGGGGGCTTCCTTTTATGTTTGGTGCAGGCCTTTCACCCTTTCTCTTCCCTTCCTCTTCCTGCACTTCTTTAGAGCTTTCTTCCTGCACTTGCAGTCTGAGTAACACAAGTTGCCTAGCGTGTCCCAGTCTTAACATGTTTTCCAAGAGCGACATGTGCAGCAGAAGGTTGTGTGTTTTTTCATCTTTGGGGAAGAAGTGAAAGGAACTTGGTAGAAGGCTATTGGGAGCTTTAATTGAAGATAAAAGTCTCTGGGAAAAGAGTCCTCTGAAAATAAATGGAACTTGATAGATTTCCATATCATTTATAACTTCCCTTAATTACACTTGGAAGACTTGCCAGTAAAACTGGAAAATTGGCAGCCTATATCCATTAGAGTCATTTTGCCGACCATGGCAAGCAGCTGGCTTTACTGGATTTTATTTCCCATCACTCACAATTAATCATCAGCTGGAGATGTCTGAAGCTCTTCAGCACAGAGCAGGCCGGCGACATCCAGGGCTCCTGAACGGGCTGAAATCTGCCCAGTACACGGGCCGAGTCCTCTCTCCAGCTCACTCACTCATCTTGGAGCAAGGCCGGCTCCTGCCTAATGAGTGCGCTCCCATAATCGGATGCGAATGTGAACCTTGACCCCATGTCAAAGGAGAGGACGCAATAAGCCGGGTGAAAGATATAGGATTCAGGCCTCCAGACTTTACAGCAATTAGACAGGGAGCGGAGAAGTACATCAGGCTGACGAGGTTGATCAAAAAGACTTGCGGGGCTTGTGACCATTTTGTAAGCCCAACGCTGGAGACATCCTGTCATAATCATTAAGTCTTTATCAGATGATTCACAAAAGTGTTAGAGAAGTGTGCGCACACAGCTCCTTGAGGAGCCAGGCCCTCACATGTGAGCTGTGGGGTGGAAACTGACTTTACGTAGCCCCTGTGCTCATGCAATTAGTGCCCGGTGTTCTGAGCAGCAGGGAAATCCACAAGGTACAGGAGCCTTCCCCAGTAATGTGGGGGGGCGGGGGGCGGGCGTGGGTGACACCTCTGCACAAGGAGGCTTCCAGGTCGCTGAGGTGAGAGGCCTGGGCACGCCCTCGGCGTTGTTGGACTGGAACCCCTACTTACAGCCCCGTCTGCATTCTTAGCTATGTGGTTTGTACCATGTTTCTTACCCAACTTGGATTTTTGAGGAATGAAATAATGAATTGAGATCATGTTCACATGTGCAGGTATAAAGTGATTCTATTGACCAAAACGCATCTCCCTATTCTGAGGGGTGAAGAAACAGCTTCCTAGAGTTCTTTCTCTTTTCGGGACAAATGAGTGAACACAGACTACACAGCAGATTAAGTGAACAGAGAGAGAGATGAATTACTTAAATTTCTATCTACAGCTCAGTAGTTATAGGTGGAGACCAGCAGACACTAGGGCAGTGGTTCTCAACCTGTGGGTCGCGACCCCTTTGGGGGTCAAACGACCCTTTCACAGGGGTCGCCTAAATATATCCTGCATATCAGATATTTACATTACGATTCATAACAGAAGCAAAATTACAGTTATGAAGTAGCAACGAAAAGAATTTTATGGTTGGGGGTCACCACGACATGAGGAACTGTATTAAAGGGCTGCGGCATCAGGAAGGTTGAGAACCACTGCACTAGGGAGAGAAACCGGGAATGAAGAGGAAGCTGTGGGGTTGAATGTTGTCGGCCAGGACAGCGCTGGCTGTGGGAGGGCAGAAGGCAGTCGCGGCAGAGTCGGCGCTCTCTGTGAGGTCCTGTTAATCAAATTGCCAGAGCCAGACAATCAGAGCGAAGGAGGTGTTGCAGATTTGGTACTTTCCCACCTGACCTGATTACCTCTGGCTACATCAGAGGTTTTGTTTTTCTGGTAAACAGTTGGGGACCTACCACTTGTAGCTACTTGTACACATCACGCCTGCTGCAAGCATCCAGGGCCAGCTAAGAAAGATTGTTAGTGGGCCCCCTTGACTTTCTGTCTCCACTGCCCCCAGGCTCCAGCAGGCCCTGATCTAACCTCAGTGTGGCTGGGGTGGGGCTGTGGCCCAGGCCCAGCTGTCCTTCCACAAGTTTCCCAGGGCATTGTTGTCAGATTGGCCTAGGCTGGCCTACCCTTGGGGTAACTTTTGGAAATCTCCTGGTTCGCTTGTTTTTCATATTTGCATTAACTGTGAATTCACTTACTTGAAGTTCTCTAAGAAGCAGCTCTGTGGCCAGCAGATGCCAAGCAGTGGGCTGAGCCACTGCAGAGGAGCAAGGCTGTGTGCGCCCAAGAGAAGCCCACGGGGCCCGGGATGGGGAGAAGGGGGCTCTGATGGGGAGAAGGGGGCTCTGAGCAAGCCGGTCGAGGAAGCCTGGCTGGGGGCGTGTGGCGGGGGCCAGGCTCCATGGAGTGTGGGCACTCGTCCATCTGTGGAGGAAAGAGCTACCGGAGCCCCAAGCGGGGGAGCTGACTGCTAATTTTTGGGTGGAATTCCCATTGTTGAATTTCAGATCCATTTCCCAAAAGCCCCCTGAGCCTGTTGGAATGCCCCATGCTTGGGTTGGAGTGCTGTCTCCTGAGGTCAGCTCTGACGCTCAGCTCGGTCTCAGAAGCCTGGGTCTGGGTCCACCAGGGCTCTCTGTGTGGAGCTAAATGGCAGGGGACTTGCCCTGATCCCAAGGCTCTGAAATGACAACTTGAGGGGTAGCTGTTGACACCCTTCCTGGGCATCCGCCTTGTCTTTGAGCTGCCCTCACTGCTCTTCCTCTGCGTTGTGAAGAACAGTAAGTTTGAAAGAACAGCCCTCTCGAGTTGGTTCTTCCTCTCCCTGGAATGCAGATGCCAGGTGAAAATGCATCAAAAAGGGCAGCGAGCGCAGTGCTTCATGCCCAGCTCTGCAGCACAGTCTCTCCTCCGTGCCAGCACCGAAGCTTGGCATCCCCTCTCTTCCTACGTTTCTGTGCCAGGAAAAAGCAGCCCACCACCTGATCAGCGGAGGAAAGGAATGCGTGCATAGGGCTCAGGCAGTGCCGCCTGCCAGCGAGACAGCTTGTGCCCCACGGGGGGCCGGACAGGGTTTGGAGATCATCTGGGGATTTCAGGAAAGAACATTCTCCAGGCACTTCTGCGACGCTGGGCAAGCACGGCTGCAGTGGTGTGAGAGCCCAGGAGCCCCCCACCAGATGCCCACCAGCCCCCACATAGCCGGTTGCCCTAGGAAATTGGACTCTTCCATTTCAAAGACTGGGAGGCTGTTTTTCACAAAGATAGGAGAAAACCCAGCCCCGCCCTTGGTGCTTACCCATCGAGGGCAGAGAAAAAACACAGAATGGCTGTTAGTTACAGCTGAATCCTGAGGGCAAGACCCAGGTTAAACCCAGGGAGTTTATACCCAGCTCGGCCTGGGTTTCCCGCGTAACAGCAGGCAGACTTCACCATACCAAGCATGAGCCCTGGAGCCCAGGCCAGTGGGAGCTCCTGGTGGCCTGGCAAGAAATGGGCACAGCTCTAGACACCATTCCCTGCCCTGTGCGGTTGGGGACCGAGGTCCCCGGGGCCTGGATGTTTGGCTGTTGTTCCCAGCTCCCCAGGCCTGTAGAGAGAAACTCCATTTTTTGATACCAGCTTTACTGAGGTAAAATTCACATATAATTCTTTCCTTCAAAGGTATGCACTTGAGTGGTTTGGGTTTATTCACCGAGTTGTGTAACCATCACCACAGTCAACCCGAGAACATTTTCACCCACCTCCCAAAGGAAGCTGTGTCCCCACCCATCAGCAGCCATTCCCCTTTTCCTCAGCCTCCGGGACCACAAATCTTTCTCTCTGTAGGTTTACCGATTCATTGCGTGTGAGTGGGAAGCATGCCTGTTTGCTGTATCTCTGGTTCCTAGGCATGGCTTTCTCTGCTGTCCCCCAAAGAGGGATTTGGGATTTGAAGTATTTATCAGAGCTTGTTGCTACGGTTTGGATAAAATTTTAGCACGTTGGACGAAGAATTTCTTAATGGCTTCACTCTTGAACACTGCTGCTAAAACTTCTGTCCATTTTTATTCATTTTCCAGGTATCAGAAGGTCAGGAAATATGTGTGATTGAAGCCATGAAAATGCAGAACAGCATGACAGCTGGGAAAACTGGCAAGGTATGTCCCCAAGTTCCTGCCAGCTCACGTCAGCTCTGTGACAGGAAGCAGAACTTCCACCTTTGAATCTTGGACGATTAGGCCTGAAAGGGACCACAGGCGTGATCTCTTCCCACACGTCCCTCCCGCAGATGAGGGACCTTAGATCGGAGCTCTTCCCTCCCTGGGTCAGTGTGTCCTGGCCTTGTGGAGAGCAGGCCTTCCGAGAGCGTCTGTATAGTGTTCAGATAGTCAAGGAACAATTGTTCTTCACCTTAATGTCTTTCAAATTAAGGGGTCTTTAATTTTTAATGTTTACATCTGTCTTGGAGGCAGTTAGTTATCTGAGACTTAGGCGACACAGCAGGAAATGGTTTTAGAGATTGCAAAAATTAATGTAACTCTTCACGACAATTTCTCCACAAAGAGAACAATTCAATTTTAGATCAAGAGGAGCTGAAAGCCCCATGTACACATCTGGGACGTAATGATTTAGGGAGAGAAAGGAGATGATGTATTAGTACTGAAATGTATTAAGAGTAAAAACTTCTTAAATGTATTTTCTCCTTGAAGAAAATAGAAAAGGCCTTTAAAGCAATAACTTCATTATCCTTTCTGTGACTATAAAGACACCATTTGTAGCAGAATGATCCTTTTCTGAAGGACAATTTGGGCAGAGGTCTGGAGCGAGGCGGGGCAGGGGGGTGATGACGGCAGCGCAGGCGGCCACGTCCTGCAGCGTGGCCACACCTGGACAGCGAGGCTGGACCTGGGGACCATGGTGCCCTGGCAGAGAGGTGCTGTCAGCTCACAGTGAAATCTGCATCAGGGAGACACAGCTTCCATTTGTCACCCAAAGAGAAATGAACTGATGCTCAGAGAACGTGCTGAGGACTCCAGTCCATCCTGACGGAGGGCGAGGCCAGGCTGGAGGGGCTGCATACAGCTGTCCCATCTCCATGGGTCTGAAAGAGAAGAAAGGCTTCATTTGTGGGGTTTTTAAGGAATCCTGCTTTCTACATGGGAATCGAACCTGGGACCCTTCAGTCCCCAGGCCAGTGCTCTATCCACTGAGCTAGACCAGCTAAGGCTACATGATTTTTATAAGGTGAACAAGAAAATATTGGTTTCTGCTCTTGTACGTTTGTTCCTTGAGATTAACACTGACACTGCATTAGCACCATGAGATTTCCATCTGTGACGAGAACCTGCCCTCATTTGGGGGGAAGCAGAATATGTCAGATGCATGTCAAGGGCCTGTATTGATGGACTGAGGTACTAATGCAGAAATGAACTTGGTCACGGCTTCCTGAAGGAGCAAGGGCTCGTGTCTGTCAGTGTGTTTTACGTCCCCGTGGCCTGGGCGTCATGGTGAAGGCTCGACTGCTCCCTGGTCAGCAGCCCAGAGCTGCTTTCAGGGTGTCAGTGGGCTCTGGGCGAATTTGTCTGTGGCCTGACCCCTATTAGCTGCTTCCTGCTCATCCCGTTTCCCTCCATCCTGCAGCAGGGCACCAGGATTGGCCAGAGCGCCAGCCCAGAGGACCAGGCCCTGGGGAGCCGAGGGGCTGGTGGTTCCTACCTGGGGGCCATTTTTCCTCCCAGAGAAAAGGTTCACAAAGAAGCAAGTTCTTGAGTCTAGTAATCGCAGCCTCATGAAAAATACTGCCTATATAAACACCAGAGGTTTCAGATCATAAAAGCAGCCACTTCGGTGCAAATAGCACCTGTTGAGCAAGGTCTTTGAAGTAGTCATTGCACAGGTTCAGGTCGGCCTGAAAGGGCCTGGGCTACAGGTCAGGGGGAGAAGGCCCTTCTAGCCCACTGCACGGAGCCTGCTGTCGCTGGCACGGTTCCTGCGTGCCACTCGTTAGTTCCAACCCTTTGTTCATTTTCTCACCCAAGGAAGAAACTCCCAAGAAGTCAAACCACTATCTCTTGCCCAGTTCAACCCCTTATCCTCTTTTTTGAAATCTGAACACAATTTGGGAAAGCAAACCTGATTAAAATTGGGAGAAATGAGAATGAAAGGGCACACTAGCACTGAGGGAGCTCAGTGCTTGTTCCATGTCACACCGCCAAGTACTATCAGTGCAGCCCACGACTTCTGAGAGTTTCATTTCCCTTCAGAAGGAAGTTTCTGATCAGGCTAGGTGAATTAGTACCTGTTTGGACCCTTGTATAATTGTCTTTTGTTTTGGGCTTGTTGCTGCTGTTGTTACACTAAACTAAGTATCCCATTAACTCTCAGAGAACATTTCTGCAACCTGAAACAGCAGAGACCGTGGAGGGCTGGTGTTGAGAGCTTATCCAAGCTCAACACTAGTGGTGGCTCTTAGGGCGCTGCCTAGACTCCTGTGTGCACCCAGGGCAAGGGCCAGCCAGCAGAAATTGCCTTGCACCAGCGACTTAAGGACAAGGACAGGAGCACCAGGGGAGGGGAAGGTGGTGAGTCACAGCCCTGCACAACGCTGTCCCTCAGCACGAGGTCCCTTCTGACTGTGTGAGCCCAGAGTCCTACCTGTGCTCCCAGCCTATCAGGCCGTTTCTCCACTTCCAGAAACGATGACGACATTGCTCCCTCCTGATGTAGTTAATCATTCTTACCCTTCTCTCTTTTTTTTATTCAAGGTGAAATCGGTGCATTGTAAAGCTGGGGACACGGTTGGAGAAGGAGATCTGCTCGTGGAACTGCAATGAAGTATTTATAGCCTTTCAGCCATTGCCCAATTTAATTAGCCATTTGTATTATTATTCTTTCACTCAATTTATCCAAGCATTTTGCAGCAGATTTTACATGGTCATATTTATTCCACATATAGTCAAAACCAACATTCTGCCAAAAAATCACCAATGGAAATTTTTACTGATATAAATACTTGTACATATGATTTGTACTTCTGCTATGAGATTTCCTAGTGTCAGAGTTAAATCAATAAAATTGAGCGCTTGTCTAAATATTAGTTCACCCTTTTTTTGAATGAAGACAATGTACATAAGAGGCCACGGTCTGTGCCCGTGGACTTTAAATACTAGCATTTCATTGTGATCCTTTAAAATATTTATATAAATCCCAGCTCTGTCTTCAGTTTTAGTAAATTAGCATTTGCCACCCTATAATCCGAATGCCTGCTCATCCTGGTTGAGGACTCCTGTTTGTGGTTATTCGTAACTCCCTCAGCCCCAGCCCATACAGCACAGATGACGATCATGGACATCCCCCTGCGGGGCTCTAATGGGTAAGTACTGGATCTGCTGGATCCCTGGATGTCCCCTTAAGGAGAGATGACTCACAGGGCCCCTCTTCCCCCCAGGTCCCTCTCACCCCAACTGCAGTGGGTAGGGCTGCCACGAGCTCATCGGCTGATACCCGTCCTTGCCTTTTTGTGTCTTTGTGAAGCAAGTTTCCAATTAGGAAAAAGAGGCTAAAAATAATGATCATGTTTGTGTGCCAGATGCAGTTAGTGATCACAGTCTACCATTAAGTTGAAGAGTAAGCGAGCTCTCCCCGAGGAGACGAGGTTCTGAGATCAGCAGCTGCATTCTCATCCGGGTCTGAAGTTCCTGGAATACGTTTCACACTTCGCTGCTAGGCAAGCAGAGGCAGTGGTGCGCTGATCTGAATCTACGCTGACGGATCACGAGGTGGAGGTGGGCAGTAATTGCTACTTCGTGCCTCGCTGACATTATTTTAAGTGCTGTTTGTATTTGGAAGCTAAGCTTTCTGTCAGGCCTGAAGAACAAATTGCTAGTGTGTTGGTTCTTCTCCAAAGGCCCACCCCCAAATGCGCTTCCTCAGAAGCAGGGACAGTGCTCGCCGCTGGGCACTGGGCTTGGGGGAGCTTCCATCTGAAATCAGGGTGTTCGGCTGTGTCTGCCAGCAAGTGGGTGCTCATTATTCTGCTAGATTAGAATAAAAAGAATCTTCTACCAAATAAGGGCCAAGAAAAGGGCCAAAAATGATACCAATACTTTTATATTTGATTTTCTAAAACATTTAATTTTAAATGATCTTTAATAGTCTCTTTAATAAGCTTGATCTGAAAATTGTGAAGAAAAATGTTGTATGTCCTCCAAAACTACTCTAAAATGCAGCATGCTTTTCTTGAGTTTCTTTTATTATTTATTACACTGAGACACCCAAGATCGGCTTAGTTTTTTGGTTTTTTTTCTTGGTGCTATACAGGTCAGAATCAATAGAATAGGGCTGCTAAAATCTAGCTGCAACACAAAGTCTTCACCTTCATTTTAAATGTCATCCTCAGATTAAAGCAAAGCAGACAGAGAAGCAAGAAAAGTATGATAACATATGAGTTCCTCAAATGCCATTTAGGGGAATTAAAATCCTAAATTTGTCTTACCCAGGACATTCAAAACCCTGATGCTCTTTAAGCAGCAAGCAGTAAAGCCGTATGGGATGGATAGATTTGAGGGCACAATCTTGTTATTGGTATGTCAACTTTATCTAGGAAATTGGCTGACAGTAAAGGAAAGAGAGTCTTTCTTTCCCCACAGAGGGAGTTTTACAAATACTTGTTTCAAAGGACATCATTAGGCTTCTGCATTCAGTGCGTGCAGACCACGCGGAGGGGATCTTACCCGCAGGGCTCTGTGTGTCCCCTGGCTCGGGAACCTTCCTTGGGCTTTTATCTGTTTTCCCGTGGATGGTAGGGGAGCCCGTGCGCCCCCTGCGAGTCGTAATTGTCGAGGTCCGGGAGCTGGGCCCACTCGGGCGGGTAGGTGGTCACGATGTACATGAAGCACTGCCCTCCGGCTCCAGCACCTCGAGGCCCACCCGCACGCGCTGGTACAGGTCGGGCAGCCTTCGAACTCATCGAGGACGCGCAGCATCTGCTCGTCCACAGCGTGGATCTCCCCGAGCACGTGGCGGCCTCGCCCCGGCCGGGTCAGCAGCCGCGGAATATTCCGCTC
>NW_006289494.1:206032-213054 GCF_000327345.1 Myotis davidii | reverse complement strand
CACCGTGCGGCCCCGGCCCCGGAAGGGGGCGCGGCCGTGGGTGGCGTCCAGCAGGACCTGTGGTTGGGCTGGCCTCGCCTGAGGGTCCCGTACACGAACTCGTCGGCCACCGCGCAGGCCTGCGGAGGAGAAAGGAAGCCGCTGTCAGCACACGTGTCAGACGGGCCAGGGCTTGGTCTCAGTCAGGGTTGGAAGCTGGCCTGGAAGGGCCACAGAGTAAACACTTCGGTTCCTGCTGGAGCAGCTGTTCCCAACCCCACCGCAGCCCAGAGCCCAATGCTCTTGACCACCCTGTGGTGGCTTGAGGTTCCAGGAGACCCCTCCCACCCTTTACAGTCATTATCTGAGGACAGGCACTCATCGTGAGAACATACTTGCCAGATGGGGACAGTGTGTCCTGGGATCGAGCCCTGAGAACTGTTTTCCAGAGCAGTTCATTTCTAATCATTTTATTTACTTATTTATTTAAATATATTTTTATTGATTTCAGAGAGGAATGGTGAAGGAGAGAGAGAGAGAGAGAGAGAAACATCAATATGAGAGAGAATCATAGATCAGCTGCCTTCTGCATGCCCCACACTAGGGATCAAGCCTGCAACCCCGGCATGTGCCCTTGACCAAAATCGACCCCAGGACCGTTCAGTCCACAGGCCAGTGCTCTATACACTGAGCCAAGCCGGCTAGGGTCATTTTTAATCATTTTAAAAGGACTTTAAAAAGCACACAAATATTCCAGAAAAAAAATACGTGATGATAAATAAAAGTGCGTGTGTATGAAATAGTCACCGGTGACGGGCTATAAGAGAGATTCAGGTGGCAGCACCGACTTTACATCCCAGACCTGCCAGCATGACCCCGCAGCCCTGTAACAAGCAGCTTCCTGTTCCTTTTTCAAGGTCTGGAGGGCAATGATGCTTCCCTGTGACTCACCGTGACTCACCGCAGCGACCTTGGCTCGGTGTGAAGTAAGTACTTACTGCGGGCCTGGGCCTGGGCCTGGGCCACAGACTCTTATGTAATCGGCAAAGTAATTTGTGTAAAAATGACTCAGACAGAAACGGAAATAAATCAGAGTTGAGCCAGGTGGGCCCCTCGTCAAAGCCTGGCATTTCCCTGCCCTACTTGCCCAGCACTGTCCAATGACAGAGGCCTTTACGGCAGGCTTTGGAATGGAGGCACCCTGTGCAGGAAAACAAAGGCTGTGTCCATCTGCCAGTGGCAGCCTACAACCGGCCAGAAACACCTGGAGGGTGACACCCCCTGGACATGCATCGCACGGCAAGTGGCCCATGGAGAAGTCACGCTTAGTTCATCGGTCTTGTGCTTTCTTCTCAGCCGACAAGGCCTGGTCTGGAGTCTCATCCCAGTCTCCCTGCCTCTTCAGGGAGAAAGGATGTTCCCAACAGGACTTTTGCCCACCCACTCACCGCCCCCTCTACTGCCTTGTTCTCAGTCACCAGCCTGTGGAGTGTCGGGAGTTCCATGGGGTTCAGGAAATTGAACTTGGAAAGGTTGGCCTTGGGGAAACAGGCTGGCAGGCACACGCAGTCCAGGCATTTGACAACATTGGGACACCTCGAGCAGGACCGGGGCCTGATGGGAGCTCTGGGTGGGTTACTCTGACACGGCGGGAGGACCGGGTAGGCTTGTGGCACTTGAGGGGGCGGCCTGCCTCCAGCATGGAAAGTCAAGAAGTGAGTCAAGCACAGCCTGGAATTGAAGTGCAGAGAGGAGGGCGGCACAGGCGCACAGAAGCTCTGGAGCTGCAGGCGGCAGGACTGCTGCGTGGAGCATGGTGGGAGGACAGGAGACGGGAGAGAAAGGCGCACAGGGTGGCGGGGGCTGTTTATGGGGAGAGGGCCTGAGGAGCGACCCGGAAAGGAGGCTGGGTTTGGATCAGACCGTGAAGGAGCCATCCCTGACTCTGTCCCCCACACTGGCATCCCGTCTTGTAGCTCCTCCAGGACACACCCAGGAGCAGCAGTTTCTCACCCCCTTCACCACTGTCCCCCAGTTCCCTAATGGGCCCCCTTCTCTGTTCCCTCCAGCCTGTACCGATCGCAGTCACGGTCAATCTCGCTGCAAACTCCATGACCCTTTTGGTGCAGCTGCCTTGTTGCCCCTCATCTCCCTCCAGCCACCCTTGGAATGACGCCTGCCCACCCTGGGGCCTTTGTAGTCACTACTCGCCCCCTCAGTCCTAGCCCCTTTAGTCGCCTCCCTGATCAGCTGACCTGAAGCAGCACCTATCCAATCCTTCAGTTCTAGCACATCACCCTCATTGGCTCTCTTTATGGTACGTGTTCTCCAAATCACTGCTCGTCCTGTTCACCGCCAGAATGTGAGGAGCTGGAGGAGAACCCGGAAACCGTCTAGTGCTACGGAGCTGAGTCTCAGGTTGGGGAGGACAACTCAGGCTGCATACGGGGCAAACCAGTCAAAATTGGAGACCCACCCTCCCCATCACTGGTGCCCTAGCTTTCCCCCCTTTCAATAACATTTTATTACTATTATCATATATTTTTAATCATCACCCGAGGACATGTTTGTTTGTTTTTAATTTTGGAGAGAGAGGAAGGGAGAGGAGGAGAGAGAACTGTCAATGTGAGAGAGAAACATCTATTGGTTGCCTCCTGTACACACCCCAACGGGAATCAAACCCACAACTTGGGTATGTGATGATGGGGAACTGAACCCATGACCTTGCAGTGCATAGGACCTAGCTCCAACCAACTGAGCCACGCTAGCCAGGGCTCCTTAAATTCTTAAATGTACCATATGTCCATAGTGCAAAAGTCAAATAACTTCTCACAAAAACTGAAATTCCCTACCATTTACTACCTTGAGACAACACTTATAAGCCTTTTAACTGCTGCATTTGATATTTATCTCCATACTAGAGGCCCGGTGCATGACATTCGTGCACTTGGGGGGGGGGTCTCTCAGCCCAGCCTGCGCCCTCTCACAGTCCGGGAGCCCTTTGGGGATGTCTGACTGCCACAAAGGCAGGAGAGGCTCCCGCCACCACCACTGCACTTGCCAACCGTGAGCCCGGCTTATGGCTGAGCAGCGCTCCCCCTGTGGGAGTGCACTGACCACCAGGGGGCAGCTCCTGCATTGAGCGTCTGCCCCCTGGTGGTCAGTGCGCCTCATAGCAACCGGTTATTGCACCGTTTGGTCAATTTGCATAGTAGCCTTTTATTAGGTAGGATTGTAAGTTATTTATACTGTTACTTCTTGATGTTTTAAATCATGTCTTGCCTTTGTACCCCAAAGCAGGTGAGCAAAGCAGTTTAAAGTACAGGCTTTAGAACCAACCTGCCTGGGTTGAAATCCTGGCTCTTCCAGTTTTAAATTGTGACTTTAGGCAAACCACTCTACCGCTCTGTGCCTGGGCTTCCTGGGTTCTAAAAGCAATACTGTCTGCCTGCTTTGGAGGACTGCTGCAGTTCCTGCCCATTTGGTAAGCCTGCGTTCCACTTGCAGGGCTATTATTGCTATAGAAGCGCTCTCTACCCACGCCCCAAACCCACGTGGTCTCTGCCCCACATTCCTCCAATAGACACATCTCAATTTTGGTCAAATCCGTGTTCAGCATTAGAACTATGTAAACACTGTTCTCAGATAAAGCACATAGTGTACTATGATTAATTTCCTTCCTTGGACAACTCTTTGTTTTTCTTGGAAAAATAGCTTTAGCTCTTGTCTCTCCCCGCAAACCCCCACCCCCACTTCGCTCAAGTTTCTCTGACAGTAATTTGGCCTCACATTTTCTGAAAGCCTTGACCAGCCATCGTTCATTTGTCCCTACAGCCTGGGCTCCTGGAAGCTGTGCTGCTCCAGCCGGGATACTACTTCCATCAGGCATCCCTCATGCCACCCTGGATTCCCTGGGCCTGAGGGCCCCTTCTTGGTTTGCTTTCTCACTTCACTGAGGCTTATTATTGCACACCCTCGACTAACAGTGTGGCTGTGCAGAGAACTCTAGAAATAAGTCACTTCAGAACTGTGAAGGCATTTCCTCTGTTTCTAATCGTTCAAATTCTTGCTGAGAAGTCCTGTGACACTGGGATCCACAGTCCTTTGTACAGGACTTGAGCGTCTCTCTGGAGGTTTTCAGGTCTTCCTCTATCCCTGGGACTCAGATTCTATAAGGATGTGTCTTCATATATTGTGTTTTGTTCCATTCATTGTGCCAGGAATTTCCACCTGAAAACTCACTATCTTGGATTATGGGGAATTTTCTTCCCTAGCTTTCCTTATTTATTCATTTTTTAATATATTTCTATTGATTTCAGAAAGGAAAGGAGAGGGGGAGAGAGAGAAAAAAACATTGATCAGCTGCCTCCTGCACACCCCACACTGGGGATTGAAACTGCAACCTGGGCATGTGCCCTGACCTCCCAGTCAAACCATGACCTCCTGGTTCATAGGTCGATGCTCAACCACGGAGCCATGCAGGCCAGGCCCTGGTCTTCCTTCTTGTTCTTTTTCTGGATCTCCAGTACTCAGATTTCGCATATCCTAGATTAATTTTCCAACGTGCTCTTTATATTCTACTTTATCTCCTAATTCTCAATTTTTAAGTATTTTTATCATATTTATTTCTAAAATCTTTTTCTTGTTCTCTCATTTTGTTAGCACCCTGTTCATTCACAGCATAATACCATCTCTCATCATCTTTGGGAAGATCCTATGAGTTTTTGTTTAAGTTTTCATCTTTCCTTCCAATGTCTCTCTTTCTCTTAAATTCCTCTTTTCTTTGTTTTGATATGTTTCTTGAGAAGGTTTACTTCAAAGGTCTCGTAATCCTTGCCTAGCCTTTCATATTGAAAAGTGAGACACCAGTCCCAGCTGGGTGGCTCAGTTGGTTGGAGCATCGCCCTGTACACCAGTCAGGCACGTCCGGGGAGGCAATTGATCGAAGTTTCTCTCTCTCTCTCTGCCCACTCACTACCCCCTCACCCCCCACCTTCCTCTCTCTATAAAAATCAATAAACATATCCTTGGGTGATTAAAAAAGAAAAAGAAAATTGACACTATATAGGAAATTGAAGCTCTGTGTGGGGGGAGGGAACCTGATGGTTGGCAGGCCTGTGTGAGGGTTCTGGAGACAGGTTTTGAGGGGCCCCCAGATAACAATCTGTAGATATGCAGACTTTTCCTTGATCCTCATATTCAAGGTGGCCCTTCACCCCCACCATCAGCTGGGCTTGGAGTTCCCAATACCAAGCCTTTTGCTCAGCCTCTCTGGACAGTAACCCGGCCCGCCCCATCCTCTGCTGGGCAGAGGGGAGATGGACCTCTGCTCCCTATACAGACGCAGCCTCTCTTCCTTTCCTGCCAGTGATTCTCAACCTTCCTAATGCTGCGACCCTTTAATACAGTTCCTCATGTTGTGGTGACCCCCAACCATAAAATTATTTTTGTTGCTACTTCATAACTGTAATTTTGCTACGGTTATGAATGGTAATGTAAATATCTGATATGCAGGCTGTATTTCATTGTTACAAATTGAACATAATTAAAGCATAGTGATTAATCACAAAAACAATATGTAATTATATATGTGTTTTCCGATGGTCTTAGGCGACCCCTGTGAAAGGGACGTTCGACCCCCAAAGGGTCGCGACCCACAGGTTGAGAACCACTGCTTTCCTGCCCTAATGTTTCCCACACGCATGGCTCACGAGTTATGTTTCTCTGCACTCGCGGCATTAGCTGGCTAGCTTCTGACCATTTAGGGATGTAGGTTTCTGGTTTCTCCAAGCTGCTAAGTCAATAACCACTTACTTCTGTTTTATACTCAAATTTTGTTGCTCTCTCCTATCTTTTGTCTTTCCGAGTCATTGGAGTAGCATTTAGGGCATTAGCAGGGATAAAGGAACCTGTTCCTCCAGAACCTATTCCTTGGGGAGGCCTCCACTGTAGCACCCACCCTCCCATAGGGCTCCATACTGGTTTCCACAGTGGTTACAACAATGTACAATCCCACCAACAGTGCACAAGGGCAGCCTTTTCGTCACATCCTTACCAACACTTGTTTTTGTTGATCTGTTGATGACAGCCATTCTGGAAGGTGTGAGGTGATGTCTTGTGGTTTTAATTTGCATTTCCCTGATGATTAGTGATGTTGAGTGTCTTTTCATGTCTATTGATCATCTGTATGTCCTCTTTGGAGAAATGTTTATTCAGGTCCTTGGCCCATTTTTTAATTGGATTATTTCTTGGTATTAATTTGTATGAGTTCCTTATATATTTTGGATAATAACCCCTTACTGTATGTATCACTGTACGTATCCATTTAATTTTGTTGATGGTTTTCTTTGTTGTGCAAAAACTTTTTAGTTTGATGTAGTTCCATTTATTTTTTCTTTTGTTTCCCTTGCCCAAGGAAATACATAAAAAAATATTGCTAAGAGAAATGTCAGAGATTTTATTTACTGTCCATGTTTTCTTCTAGGAATTTTGTGGTTCAAGTCTTTGGGGTTCTCTATTCTGTTTCATTGATCTGTGTGTCTGTTTTTTATGCCGGTACCATGCTGTTTTGATTACTAGAGCCGTGTAGTATAGTAGTTTGATATTAAGTAGTGTGATACCTCCAAGTTCTTCTTTCTCAAGATTTCTTTGGCTATTCAGGATCTTTTGTGGTGACATAAATTTTACAATTATTTATTCCAGTTCTGAAAAAATGCCATTAGTATTTTCATAGGAATTGCATTGAAACTGTAGATTCCTTTGGGTAGTATGGACATTTTAATGACGTCAATTCTTCCTACCCAGGATTATGGTTTATGCTTCCTTTTATTCGTATCTTCTTCAATTTCTTACTTCAATATCTTATAGTTTTCTGGGTTAACCTCCTTGGTTAAATTTATTCTAGGTTTTTTGTGGAGTTTTAGATGCAATTGTAAATGGGATTTTTTTCTTAATTTCACTTTCTGAACGTTTGTTATTGGTGTATAAAAATACAACGAATTTTTGAATATTAACTTTGTATACTGATACTTTACTGAATTCAT
>NW_006289494.1:187032-204397 GCF_000327345.1 Myotis davidii | reverse complement strand
TTTTTGTGCTCATCTGTCATAGATTAGTTGATCATACAGGCATTGGTTTAATTTGGGGTTCTCTATTCTGTTTCATTGATCTGTGTGTCTGTTTTTTATGCCGGTACCATGCTGTTTTGATTACTAGAGCCGTGTAATAGTAGTTTTAGACTGTCTTTACCCCATTGTATGTTCTTGCTCATCTGTCATAGATTAGTTGATCATACAGGCATTGGTTTAATTTGGGGTTCTCTATTCTGTTTCATTGATCTGTGTGTCTGTTTTTTATGCCGGTACCATGCTGTTTTGATTACTAGAGCCGTGTAGTATAGTAGTTTGATATTAAGTAATGTGATACCTCCAAGTTCTTCTTTCTCAAGATTTCTTTGGCTATTCAGGATCTTTTGTGGTGACATAAATTTTACAATTATTTATTCCAGTTCTGAAAAAATGCCATTAGTATTTTCATAGGAATTGCATTGAAACTGTAGATTCCTTTGGGTAGTATGGACATTTTAATGACGTCAATTCTTCCTACCCAGGATTATGGTTTATGCTTCCTTTTATTCGTATCTTCTTCAATTTCTTACTTCAATATCTTATAGTTTTCTGGGTTAACCTCCTTGGTTAAATTTATTCTAGGTTTTTTGTGGAGTTTTAGATGCAATTGTAAATGGGATTTTTTTCTTAATTTCACTTTCTGAACGTTTGTTATTGGTGTATAAAAATACAACGAATTTCTGAATATTAACTTTGTATACTGATACTTTACTGAATTCATTTATTCTAATAGTCTTTTTGTGTATTCTTTTGGGTTCTCTCTATATAGTATCATTATCATCAAATAATGACAGAATTACTTCTAATTTGGATGCTTTTTATATCTTTATCTTATATGATTGATATGGAAAGGACTTCCAGTACTATGCTTAATAAAAGTGGTGAAAGTTTCTTATTCCTGATCCTAAAGAAAAAGCTTTCAGCTTTTCACTGTTGAATATGATGTTAGCTGTGGGTTTGTCATACATGACCTTTATTATGTTGGAAGTATTGTCTCTCTATCCCCACTTTGATGAGAGTTTTATCATAAATGGATGTTGGATTTTGTAAAAAGAAATTTTTTTGCATCTGTTGATATGATCATATGGTTTTTATCCTTTGTGTGGTATATCACAGTCATTGATTTGCAGATATTGAACCAGTCTTGCATCCCAGGAATAAGTTCCACTTGATCATGGTGTATGATCTTTTTAATGTATTGCTGGTTCCAGTTTGCTAATATTTTGTTGAGGATTTTAGCATCTACATTCATTGGCCTATAATTTTCTTTCTCTGAAGTGTCTTTATTTGGTTTTGGAAATTGGATAATGCTGGCTTTGTAAAATGAGGTTGGGAGTTTTCCCTCCTCTTGAATTTTTTTCAAATAGTTTGAGAAGAATAGGTGTTAATTCTTTGAATATTTGGTAAAATGCAAACCATTTTATCCAGGACTTTTGTTTGTTAGGAGGTTTTTGATAACTTTTAATGGAACAGAAACCAGTAATCTGTTTAAATTTACTGTTTCTTCTTGGGAGATTGTACGTTTCTAGGAATTTATCCATTACTTCCAGGCTGTCCAATTTGTTGGCATGTAATTGTTTGTAGTATTTCTTTATAATCCTTTGTATCTGTGATGTCCGTTGTCATTTCTCCTTCATTTATCCTTTTATTTATTTGGGCCCCCTTTTTTTTCTTGATGAATCTGGCTAAAGTTTTATCAATTTTGTTTCTTTTCAGAGAACCAGTTCTTTGTTTCATTGATCTTTCCTGTTGATTTTTTTAAGACTCTCCTTTATTCTTATGCTCTGATCTTTCCTTCCTTCTATTCACTTCCAGCTTTGTTTTTTCTCTTTCAAGTTTCATATATATTGATTTCAGAGAGAGGAAGGGAGAGGGAGAGAGATAGAAACATCAATTTTGAGAGAGAATCACTGGCTGGCTGCCTCCCACATGCCCCCCAGTGGGGATGGAGCCCACAACCAGGCATATGCCCTTGACCGGAATCGAACCTAGGACCCTTCAGTCCACAGGCCAACGCTCTATCCACTGAGCCAAACCAGCTAGAGCTCTTTCTAGTTTCTTTAGGTGTAAGGTTAGATTGAGATTTTTTGTTTCTTGGAGGCCTATAGTACCATATATCTCCCTTTTAGAAATGTTTTGTCTGTGTCCCATAGATTTTGGATATTGTGTTTTCATTTTCATTTGTCTCAAGGTATCTTTTGACTTCCTCCTTGGTCTCACTGTTAACTCATTCATTATTAAATAGCATGTTATTTAGCCTCCATGTGTTTTTATGTTTTTTCAGTTTTCTTCTTGCAACTGATTTCTAGTTTCCTGCCATTGTGTTTGAAGAAGATGCTTAATATTATTTTAGTCTTAAGTTTATTAAGACTTGTTTTGTAGCCTTACATGTAGTCTATCTTGCAAAATGTTCTATATGCACTTGAAAACAATGCATAATCTGTTGCTTTGGGATAAAGTGCTCTAAAAAGATCAATTAAGTCCTTCTGGTCTAATGTGTCATTTAAGGCTTCTCTTTCCTTATTGATTTTGTCTGGATGATCTATCCCTTAATTTACTGAGTACACATGAACTTCCTACTTTTGACTTTTAATTTTTGTACTAGCTTGATTGTTGATTGACTCCCTCTTTTTATTAATTGCCTTGTTAGAATTTTTTCTTTCCTATATTTTCTTGTATTTCTGATCTTTTCTAAAGAAGTCCCTTTAATATTTTGTGTTATGCTGGTTTACTGGTCATGAACTCCTTTAGCTTTTTCTTGTCTGAGAAACTCTTCTCTGTCCTTTGATTCTTTAATGATAGCCTGGTAGGTGAGAGTAATCTTGGTTGTAGGTCTTTGCTCTTCATCACTTTACATGTTTTATGCCATTCCCTTCCAGCCTGCAAAATTTGTGCTAAGAAACCAACTGATTATGTTATGGGGTCTCTCTTGTACATAACTAACTGCTTTTTCTCTTGCTATTTTTAAGATTCTATTATCTGTCTTTAACCTTTGGCATTTTAATTATGATCTGTCTTGGTGTGGGCCTCTTTGGGTTCATCTTGTTTGGGACTGTCTGCCTTTTTCCTTCACCAGGTGAGGGAAGTTTTTAACCATTATTTCTTTAAATTGGTTTTCAATCCCTTGCTGTCTATCCCTTCCTTCCATTACTCCTATGATGAGAATGTTGCTACACTTGTTGTCCCAGACGTCTCTTAAACTATCTCATTTTTTAAATATCTGTTTTCTTTTTGCTCTTCCAATTATATGTTTTCCACTACCTTATTTTCCAACAAGTCCACTGATTTAGTCCTCTGTTTTATCTACTCTGTTGTTGATTCCCTCTAATGTATTCTTCATTTCAGTTCTTGTATTCTTAATTTCTGACTGGTTTCTATCTCTTTGTATAAGTTCTGAGTTAATCTAATCTTCCCTAAGTTCATTGAGCATCCTTATAACCAATGTTTTGAACTCTGTATTTGGTAGATTGCTTGTCACCATTTTGTTTAGTTCTTTTTCTGGAGTTTTGTCCTGTTTTTTCATTTGGGACATGTTTCTTTGTCTCATTTTTACTGACTCCCTGTTTGTTTCTGCGATTTAGGTAGATTTGCTACTTCTCCCAGTCTTTGCAGAATGACCTTATGTAGTAGTCCTGTGAGTCCCAATGGTACAGTTTCCTTTCTCACCTGAGCCAGGTGCTCCAGGAATGTCCTTTGGGTGGGTTGTGTGTGCCATCTTGTTGTAGTTGAGCTTTGATTATTGACACATCAGTGGGTGGGATTGACATTCAGCCTGACTGTGAGGGTTGGCTGTGACTACAGGGGGTAAACTGTTGTGTCGGGCTGATCCTATGAATAGGGAGTCACTTTCAAGGAGTTCTGGTGCTAACCAAGTCTGCCCTTTGGGTGTATCATTTGTGGATTTGGTTGGGTGGTGCTCTGGTGTGGTTTAGATCTGGCCATCAGGTGTGTTGTTTTGGAGACTCTGGGGAGGGAATCTGTTGCAAGGCAAAGTCAGCCTCCATTTGTGCCCTGCTGGAGGCTGCCTGGTGGGAGCTACAATATGATCTTCTATGGCAGTGGTTCTCAACCTTCTGGCCCTTTAAATACAGTTCCTCTTGTTGTGACCCAATCATAAAATTATTTTCATAGCTACTTTCATAACTGTAATGTTGCTACTGTTATGAATCGTAATGTAAATATCTGATATGCAGGATGGTCTTAGGCGACCCCTGTGAAAGGGTCGTTCGATCGCCAAAGGGGTTGCGACCCACAGGTTGAGAACCGCTGTTCTATGGGTTGCCACTTGTGCTGGACTTAGAGGCACTTGGTAGAAGCTATCCTATGAACCAAGGCCAACTGCTACTAGTGCCAGGCTTGGGACCCTTTGGTGGGCATGGCAATGTGAGTCAAGGTCAGAGACAACTTGTGCCGCTGGACTTGTGGCTGCTTAGTTGAAGTTACATTCCAAACCAGCACTGGCTGCAGTTTATCACGGGCTTGGGGCCATCTGATGGGCGATACAATGCAAGCTGAGTCCAGTCAGCACTTGTGCTGGGCTTAAGGCATCTTAGCAAGGGGTAAAGAGCACGTCAAACCCTGCTGCTGCTAGTTTGGGGTTTGTGGTCCTTTGAAAGAGTTTGGGAAAGTCTGCATCAAGGCAGGCCCCTTGTGTGGAAAAGCCTCTGGAAGCGAGTTGGGCCAGGTCTTAGGGAATTACCAGGGTAGGGTGAACAGTGCTAGCCAGGTTAATGGGAGAGCTCAGATTTGGCACCACTTGTAACTGCCAGCTGCATGGGGATGGGCTCAATGAAGGAGCCATGGTGCCAGTGCTTCTGTCTCTGGAGAGAGCTGACCTGACTCCTCCCTCTCCCTCTGAATCTAGTTGATTCAGTTCTTCTCTGTATGTCCCTGGTGCTTTTTGAGCTGTTGCCCCTGTGCTGGGAGTTTGTGAGCAAGTGGGTCCCTGTGCAGGCCCCTCAAGAGAAATGCCGGAGACTCCAGTAATCCTCCATCTCACTCGGATACAATCCCCCTGGTTTTCACAGGCAGATATTACAGGGACTCATCATGTTGGCACTGGTATCCCAGGCTGAGTGTGAGGCTATGACCCCTTGCTCCTCAAGGAGGACTTTCACAGCTGAGCTATCAATGGACATGTGGGCTGCTTCCACTTACTGCAATTGCTTCCACCTATTGCAAATAGTGCTGCTATGAACATGAGTGTATAAATACATATTCAAGCTCCTGCTCTCAATTATTTTGGGTAAGTACACAGAATTAGGATTGATAGATCATATGTTATTTCTATGTTTAAGTTTCTGAGGAACCTCTATACTGTTTTCCATAATAGCAGCACCATTTTGCATTCCTACCTACAGTACACAAGGGTTCCAGTCTCTCCACATCCTTGCCAGCACTTCTTTTTTCTTTTTTAATAGAATAATGGCTATCCTAACTGGTGTGAGGTGGTAGTAGCTTATTGTGGTTTTGATTTGCATTTTCATAATGGTTAGTTGAGCATCCTTTTTATGTGCTTATTGGCCATTCGCGTATCTATCTTGGAGAAATGTCTATTCAAGTCCTTACCCATTTTTAATTAGATTATTTTTTATGGTTGAGTTTTAGGTGTTCTATCTTCTGGATATTAACCTCTTACAGATATATGATTTGCAAGTGTTTTTCCCATTCTGTAAATTGCCATTTTATTCTGTTGATTTTGTATCCTTTGCTGTAATTTTGATGTCATTCAGCTTATGCTTACCTTTGTTACCTATGGTTTTGCTGTCATATCAAAGATATCATTACCAAATCCAATGTCATGAAAGTTGTGCCCTATGTTTTCGCCCGAGTTTTATAGTTTTAGCTCTTACATTTAGGTCTTTGATCCATTTTGAGTTCAGTTTTGTATATGGTATAATGCAAGGGTCCAAATTCATTCTTTTGCATGTGGCTATCCAGTTTCCCAATTGTTGAAAACACAATCTTTTCCCCATTGGTCTTGAAGCCTTGGTAAAAAATCATTTGACAATATTCCAAGGGGTTATTTCTGGACTGTCTTCCATTGGTCTATATATTTATCTTTATGTCAGTACTACACTGTTTTGGTTGCTGTAGTTTTGCAGTAAGTTTTAAAATCATGCAATCAGGAAGTACGAGATCTCCAACTTTGTTGTCCATTTTCAAGATTGTTTTGCTTATTTGGAGTCCTTTAAAATTGATGATGAACTTCAGGATGGATTTTTCTATTTCTGCAAACAAAAATGCAGTTGGAATTTTGATAAGAATTAATATTAAGCCTTCCAATCCATGAACATAAGATGCTATTCCGTTTATTTAATTTCTTTCAGCAACGTTTTGTAGTTTTGAGAGTATAAATCTTTTACTTACTTAGTTAAGCTTATTCCTAAGCATCTTATTCTTTTCAGGTTGTTCAGTGTTAATATATAGAAATGCAACTGATTTTTGTGCACTGATTTTGTGTCCTGTGACTTTGCTGAATTTGCTATTTATTAGTTCTCATGGTTTTCTTGTGGAAATGTTAGGGTATCTATATGTAAAATTATGTGAACAGAGATCATTTCACTTCTTTCTTTCCAATTTGGGTGTCTTTTATTACTTTTTCCTGCCTGCTTTTCCCAGGTATGTCTTCTAGTAGCATGTTGAATAAAGGTGGTAAAAGCAAACATCCTTGTCTTAAAGGAAAAGGTCTTTCTCTCACCATTGAATATGATGTTAGCCATGGGCTTTTTCTATATAGCTTAAATGTTTTTTCATGAAATGGTGTTGAACCTTGTCATATGTTTTTCTGTATCAATTGTGAGGATTGTGTGGTTTTTCCAACCTCATTCTGTTAGTGCAGTGGATATCACACTGATTTCCCTATTTTGAACTATCCTTGAATCCCAGGAGTAAAACCCACTGGTCTTGGTATATAATCCTTGTAATGTGTTAAATTCTGTTAGTATTTTGTTTAGAATTTTCGCATCAATCTTTGTCAGGGATATGAGTTTGTAGTTTTCTTTTAGTGTCTTTGTCTGGCCTTGGTATCAGGGTAATGCTGAGTGTTCCATCCTCTTCAATTTGGGGGAAGAATCTGAAGAGGACTGGTGATTCTTTTTACATGTTTGGTAGAATTCACCAGTGAAGCCATTTGGTTCTGGAGTTTTATTTGTTGGTAAGTTTTTTATTACTGAGTCAACCTCTTTACCAGTTAAAGGTCTGCTCAGATTTTCTATTTCATCATTATTTAGTCTTTGTAGTTTGTGTTTCTAGGAATCTATCCTTTTCATCCAGGTTATCCAATTTGTTGGCATTCAATTATTCACTGTACTCTCATAATCCTCTTTATTTCTGTGAAATAGGTTGTAATTCCCCTTTCATTTCTGATTTTATATTTACTAGTATTTGTACTTTCTCTATTTTTATCTTGGTTAATCTAATTAAAAGTTTGCCAATTTTGTTGTTTTCTCTATTGTTCATCTCTGGTCTAATACTTATTATTTCCTTCTTCTGTTACATTTCGGTTTAGTTTTTCTTTCCTTTTATTTTTAGTTCCATATATCCCTATACTCATGTTCCTTGTCTGTCATGTTCACACAATTTTCAAGGGCCACTGTGAGTGTCACGACCAATAGAACATGTGGAAAGTCTATTATATTGGCCACATCCTCTCAGAACTGAAGCCAGGGCTAACTCAGAATGTGCTGTGTCATTCAGGCCAGGAGCACATCAGGACCCTCCTGATTCACCATGCCCCTAGGCCAGGCTACGAGGGTGGCACTGCCACTGCAGAAGGAGATGCTACCTTCTGAGGCTCACACGTTACTGTGTCTTCAACCCTGTCCCCTTCTGCCATGTAGTTCCTTCTGTGGCACCCAGTTCCTTCTGTGGCACTGGGTTATGGTCAGAGTCTTGGATAAAATGCAAGAGTTTGATTTAATAAATACTGGATAGAAATAGCTGTAGGTGAGTCATTTGGGATTTTCTGGAGCAAACTGAAGAGTTGCACCAAAATAGTGGTTCCATCTCTGCTTTAATGTGAAGTAGACACAACAAGGCAGGGCAACCCTGGTGTTTTATAGATGGGCATTTAAGGACACAATGTATGACAGGCCTAAATCAAATTCTCATATCCACCCTTAGTTAGCAACTGTCAGACTTTGGGAAAACTACTTCAACTCTGAGCTTCTATTCCTGCTATTTAAAGTGGGTTCCCCCTATCTCTCTACCAGCTAATCCCTACTGACTGCCAATGATAGGCCAGGCTGCAGCACCCCATGAATAACAGCCTGTCCCCTCCTAAGTCCTCTACCCCACCTTCTTCCTTTATCAAAATCGTAGGAAAACATGTGTTAGCTTATATTTTTCTCATAAAGCCCCTTAAAAAAATAAAACAAAAGGAATATTCTACATAATAAATGGAAGTGGGGATGAAGCCATATCAAGTATTGGTTGTGGCTTTAATGATTTTTCAGAGCCAAAAATACCTAGGGAGGTGATATTACATAGAAATTACTGTGGTTGGGCCATAGGATGGCAATTGTGACTCTGCAGAAAATCAGTTCAGGACTTTCTTCTTGAAGAAGATGACAGCTTATTTTCATAAATGAAAACCTGGCAATAAAAATTAAACTTGTTTTCTAGGAAATCATTTAGCCTACTAGAATGACCAAAATATAATTTCCTACTTTTTATCTGTTGAATTGAATCTTTTACATTAGTTTGAGAATAGTTACTTATGTAATAAAAAATAATAAAATTAATATTCTGCATTTCTGGCTCTTTTCACAAGAAAAACATCATTACCTTTCTGATTGTGTTTAGAACAACAAACACAGATCCTTCAGGAAGAAACTTATCCCGTGGGGATTGAGAAAGGATCAGAGTTAAGCACTGAAACAAGCAATTAATTCCCATTAGAGGATTAAGGCAGTCATGTTCACTTTGAATCAGAAAGACGAATTGTGAATAAAATCATGTACAACCAAGAGGTTACTTGTCAAAGTTAATAAATTAGAGAATTTAAGGGCAAACTGGAATGCACAGAAGCTGAGCAACCACGTGAAGCCCTGGCGAGGAAACTGGTGGGTTCTGTATTCAGGGGATAAGACCCCCCATTCTCAGGGTGCTTCAGGAACATGGGGGGTGGGGACAGTTACTGCCCAATGGTGCTGACTAAAAGCAGTGCCCACCCTGTTATGTCACCATCCCCCATGCACGATTTCCCTGTAGTGCCTCATCATTAAGACGTGAGGCATTAATTAACATGCTCTTTAGCAATCTTACTTTTGGGTTTTAGAGTTGATTCTAAAGGAATTCAAGCAGCATCTCTATAAACAACTTTACCAACCTATAAAGTATTGAGGGGGAGGCCACTTGGGAATCACAAAGCCCAGCCCAGCTGCTCTGGAATAGTGTGGCCATCCAGGAGTCAGCGCGGAGGTGGAACAGGCTCAGAGTCTGAAAGAGTTTCACTTCAGCAAAATTTGGCCAGATTCACATTGTCAATATTTAAGAAAACAAAAACACTCATGAAAATGTCCATCTGGCCTGGCACTGCTTGAAATGCCTGTCACTTATTCAGCAGTTTTCTTTCTTGAAACACAGTCCACCTACAGTTTCATATTTCATCACTTAAGCAGAAATTGAAAGTGATTACAAGTCCTTCGCATAATTGTTAGGGGAAAAAAAATCCGAGCAGGAAAAATCTAAGCCACCTGGTGGTAAGAGTGTAAAAGGCAGGATTGAGAAGCTCATTATGCTAGTTTACAGATGACGAGGACTGTGTATGCCTAGACCACATTTAGAAACACACACATACCACGTGAACCAAACAAGAGAAGAGCCAGTATTTAACTCTTCTTCAACCAACCTGCCAAAGCAGTTACATGGACACCAGCTTCTACTATGAGAACAACCTTTAAAGAAAGGTGTCTCCATAAAATATTCATCCTGTCTGTATTAAAACTTAATGATACGAAGAAATGTTAGTAAAAGCTGGGTGTCATCACTTCAAACTGTTTTCTCCAAGCGATAAAACATCCAACCACTAACAATGCTTCCTGCCTGTTGCCAAGTTAGGACTGATGGACTGGATGGGGGTCGCACGGAGCTGAGGCCTCCCGGAGCCTGCTGTGCGCTCACCCCTGGCGGACGAGGGACTGTTCCAGAGCAGAAGCACCTGCCCAAAACCTGCCAGAAGCTCCCTCTCATCCTCCAACCTCTTACGTAAACGTCGGCTCCAGCAGAGCCCTGTCCCCACCGAATTTGTGGGGGGCCCCGGTCACAGATGAGGACCAGTTTCCGTGGAGCCAGCGGCTGCCCTGGTCCTCCCGAGGCCACAGCAGACGTCACTGAGGGTGGCTGAACCTCAGTGAAAGCACAGAGGACGCCGGGCATGGCTGCTCTAAAGAGGGTTTTCATGTTACAGAAACCTCACATCTCAGTCAAGTAGCCGCTTCTCTCCCTTCCTACTGTAACATTATTTTCCCCTGAGAAAACGCCTGTGTGTCTGATATGGTTACACATGAATTCTTCAGAAGTCCCTTAGAACTGTAGGAAACAGGTGAAAAAACAAAACGCTTTGAACTTTAAACTGGAGCTCGGCCTGCGAGCACGAAGCGCTCTAAGGTCACGTCACTCTCCCCTCGGAGGGGCCGGGGCGACGGGCCAGGGGGCTCCGGCCATCCTGTGGGCGCCGTGATGCTTTCATTCTCTGGCTTGCTGGTTCCTTTACAGCCACGACCAGCGCTTCCTGCCCGGCCAGCCCGCCGCATGCCCCGGAAATGTTCACGGCAAACACCTTCTCACAGTAACCGAGCAGCTCCGGTGAAATGGGGGCACCTTTGAAATCAAGAAGTGAGGGCCGCTGCTCCCATCGCTCCCTAACCCTCCTTCATGGGACCCTGCAAACAGACAGGCCCCGCAGGGCCCCCCGGCCACACGGGGCCCTCTGCGTGCTGCCTCGCGGCCATCCTGTGGGCTTTTCCTCTTGGGCCATGCCAGAAAGGTTTCAAACAAGAAATGTTACCGCCACCCCACTTTAATGGTCATTGTGTTGCCATTGTAAAAATACAGTGACCAACACGGGAGATGACCAGCCCCCAGGCCCTCTCTGAGAATCTGGAAAGGACCAGCAGGAAAATTCCCAAACACTGAGTCAGGGAAAGGGTCCTATGGGAACGGAGGATGGTGGCCGGGCCAGGCCTGCCAGGACCACGGCCCCGAATACCGGGCACAGCTGGGAGCAGAGGTGCTGCCAGCTCCCCTGGCTCCCAGCGGGCGGCGCAGGAAGTGCTGGGGCCTGGCACCGCCAGCCAGAGGGGAATGCTGTGGAGACAGCCCCGGGGCCTGACAGCAGGTCTGAGGCCCAGAGAGGGTGCAAGAGTCATCATCATGAAGAGCCTGCCCGCCCTGTGGCTGAGGCTTCAGGAACAAGACTTTCCCGCCGGCCCACCTGTGGCTCAGAGGGGGAATATAAATAATGCCGGCCGCGATTGAGGGCATTTACTGTGTGCCTGGCCCATGCCGTATGTTCCACTTATATTTTCAAGTTAACACACCTCGGAGATCTCCTCACTCCCTAGCTTCTCCCCACTTCACAGGTGGGGATGTGAGACAGGTGAGGTGACTTCCACGGGTGCTCCAGGTAAAGGCAGCAGAGCAGGTGTGTCTGCCCTCACACCCCCTTCCTGCCCTACAGAGATGCGCCCTCAGCTCTAGGAGGAGCACACCCCTGCTTACCTCCCACCCAAAACTCACAACTGCCAGCCCCGGAGGGCAACAAGCAGTTGGCTTGGGCCACTGCCCACACAGGGTTCCATTTGCATCTTCCTCTAGAAGGCATCTTGGGTACTTACTGAGCACCAAACACCAGGGCAGTGGGCTGGGGACTCAGCAGTCCTAAGCGGCCACAGTGCTGGAATTCCTAATGACTGTATCTGAACTTGTGTAAGCAGAGCCTGATGACACTAGAGCAGTGATGGTGAACCTATGACACCATTTTTTCATTTTTTTGGTTGATTTTTCTTTGTTAAATGGCATTTAAATACATAAGATAACTATCAAAAATGTAAGTCTTTGCTTTACTATGGTTGCAAATATCAAAAAATTTCTATATGTGACACGGCACCAGAGTTAAGTTAGGGTTTTTCAAAATGCTGACACGCCGAGCTCAGAAGTTTCGCCATCACTGCACTAGAGCATACCCCAGTGAGCGGGGGAGGTCCGGCAGCCCTACAGGCATACCCATTCTCGATGCCCAGAGCATGGAACCCTGGGGACCCACCATGGATGGGATTCAGTGAGGACAAGGTAACATCTCCCGTCTATGACTGGGTCTGCCGGAGAGGCCACACTTTCCATTCCAACCAGAACTTGCTCTGAACGCAGGAGAAGGCGATGGAGTTCTAAGAAACAGTAACAACCACAAAGCCCTATGCGATCTTCCTTATGTACCGGACAGCCCCAGACAGCGAGGACGATGGCACAGAGGGCAAGGGGACTCAGCGCACCGCGAGTTTCTCTTCCTCTCAGTCTGCTCTATCGTCAGGAGCTGAGGGTGAGCAGTGTTGGCAGAAGGTACATATGTCAAGAGGTGAAATAAACACAGTTGAGAGAGTTCTGAGCAGAGTTTCCAGTTCTAGGAAGAATAAAAGACATATGTATGCACAAGTTACGAAATAGCATTTCTGTGATTCCACAGGAGTTAAATATTCCTATGTTTGCATTTAAATTTAAAATGGTCATTGTACAAATATGAATGATAAGCTCAATGCTAAGAATTGAATATAATAAATAATGGTAAAATAACAAAATATAAATAATAATGATAATAGCCCTAGCTGGTTTGGTTCAGTGGATAGAGTGTCGTCCTGTGGACTGAAGGGTCCTGGGTTTGATTCCAGTTAAGGGCACATGCCTGGGTTGTGGGCTTGATCCCCAGTAGGGGGTATATAGGAGGCAGCCAATCAATGATTTTCTCTCTCTCCCTCCCTCTGCTTTCCTCTCTCAGAAATCAATCAAAGTACCAGTATATTCAAAACAAAACAAAAAACAGGTGCCTGACACCATTCTTCTTTTAAAAAATAATAATAATAAGATAACAACTAAAAAAAACCAAACACCATGACAAGTCAAGAGAGAGAGACCACAGAAGAAAGGGGAAAAAACTTACTTTAGTGCCTTATAACTGCACTCTTTCTGCTTTCTGAACAGGGGACCTTGCATTTCTTTAAACTGTTTCTCAAACCACGAGCTCAGGAGTGGGGGTTGAACCTTCACTTCACTTCACATCTTCCATGTCTAGCACAGCTCTGTGCATGCAGTAGGCACCTAATACCTGCTACAGTAAAGCAAGTGGTTCTTCCTCTCAGTCCAAATTCCCAAAGACCCTGCAGGCCTTCAGTCTGCAATTTCTCAATTTCTCTTTGACACAAAAAAAGCACAAGTTCAAATACTGCTCTGGGTATGAAGCTACGGAATCAAGCTGTCCTGTGGCTCTGCCCCCATTTGCTTCAGACGCCCAGTCACCTCGGCAAGGTGGAGGGAGAGAGAGCCCAGTGCTCCGGACCCTTGGGCTCCCCCAGGGCCAGTTATTCCCCGCCCTGGCCCCAGCCTCCCTGGGAGCAGGGGCAGTGGCCAGCATCCATCTACCCTTACAGAGAGGAAAGGCCATCCAGGACCTGCAAAGCGAATCTCTAGGGACAGACCCAGATCAGTGGGGGCGGCAAGATGGAAATGTTCTTTTGTCAAAATCACTAACCTGTGCACTTCATGGGGAATTTTCTTGCATGTAAACTATATCTCAAAGAAAGTTAATCTAAAAAAAATTAAATGAGATCATGGGAGGAAGGCAATTTGCAGGCCACTCAGTCTGTAATTATTACCAGTTCATATTCTTATCTGAGTTCAACATACTTCACAGTCCATAATCAAGAGCAAACACGTACTTCTATTCAGCATTTTCCCAAGCATCCAAGTAGTTCCAAATAGTTCTGACGCAGATTTGTGGGGGCCTCCCTTAAACTCACTTTCTGGAGCCCAACATGCAGTGAAACAAGCGGACAGACCTGTCCGTAACCGCTGCCTGGGTCCTGGGCGGAGGCAGCAGGAAGGGAGATCAGTCCCGGTGTGATCGAGGGTGCAGGGCCCTCCGAGGGGCAAGGACTGGGAGTAGGACTCAGGCCTCGCCAGCTGTCAGCACCCACCCAGGGCCCGTCTGCACCAGCTGCTGACCCAGCAGAGGCTTCTGAGGCTGCCTACTAAGGAATGCAGCAAACGACTTGCCTTTAAGAATATTTTTGCAAGCCTGCTAGAGGAGAGTGCAGCTTTTAACTCGCTTGCTGGCAGTTGTTCAAAATATACTTGTTCTGTTTGGAGTAAGACCCAGTCAAAGGAGAGAGAGCTAAGAATCTGCATGTTGTCAGAAACCGCAGTCCATTCTGATGGGCATGGGAAGGGCCATCGGGTTTGGATGAAGGCAGGTAACTCCGACTCTACCTGTGCGCCCCCAAAAGGTAATTTTTTTTTCTCTCGTTGACAACTCAGGGAGTAAGCAATGGAGGGGAAGGTTATGACTATCCTCATGTATTATTTATATACTAGAGGCCCAGTGCATGAATTCGTACACGGGTAGGGTCCCTAGGCCTGGCCAGTGATCAGGGCCGATCGGGGCCTTCCTTCCACTGGCTGCTGGACGGGGCCTTCCTTCACTCCGCACCGCCCCCTGGTGGTCAGCGCACATCATAGCGAGCGGTCGAACTCCCGGTCGGTCAAACTCCCCAGGGGACAATTTGCATATTAACCTTTTATTATATAGGAGGATTTTTATTGGTTTCAGAGAGGAAGAGAGAGTGACAGAAACACCAATGATGAGAGAATCATTGATTGGCTGCCTCCTGTACACCCCACACTGGGGATCAAGCCCATAACCCAGGCATGGGCCCTGACCAGGAATCAAACCTCAACTTCCCGGTTCATAGTCGACGCTCAACCACTGAGCCACGCCTGGGTATAGTATATTATTTAAAAGGTTTTGTTTTTCAAGAACATTTTAAGGTTATATTAACTTAAAATGGCTTTTATTTAACTGTTTTGTTTACTTGGGGGAGAAATAAGGAGTTTGGGAACACAACTTAAATTTAAGCTAAAAGCATCACAGAATAATAATTACAAATTATCACACTGAGCCATTCCCTTCTAGGTAGTTTGCTAACCAAATATTTTAGAAAGAAGAGAACATGCACCTGTTTAAACAGCTCTTAGATAACCATTTCAGAAGTCAGGCCCACCCCAAAGTGATAAATGAAATAGCTATACATGCAGGTGAAGGCCCTAGCCAGGCCTGGGCCCAGTGTTTCATAGCTTTGGAGGAACAAGTCTCCCAGAGGGAGCACTGGACAGGGAGCCAAGGGGTCAGAGGTCAAAACCAAGCCACTGCTGACCTCAGGCTGCCTTGCCCGGGCCAAGTGAGGCAAGGGCACAGCAGGTGGCAGGAGATGAAGGTGTGGTGGGCTTCGCTCCACTGGGGCCCAGGTCCACAGGAGAGCCAACCAAGGGCCTCCCCTAGTGACTGGGGACAGAACGAATCAGTCAGCAAAGAGACTCAGAGAACGGCCACCAAACCCAGCTTCTCGATGTCCTGGAGCACCTGCACTACGAAAGGAACCGCGAGCACTCAGAAACCACCAGCCCAGAGACCTCGCCTGCTGGTCCAAGGCCCCTTCCCCAGCTCCCCTGCCTGCCCAGGCCCAGTAACATGGAATTATCCAAATCCATTTCCAGTGGGCTCTCCCATTCAGGACCCAATTCTTATGGCAGCAATAACAGATGTACCTTCAGAATTTCCTTTTGCCAAAAATATTATTAAACAGCAAAAATGCTGGTGACCTGGAGAATGTCAGGTAGGTAGGAGGAGTGCAAACCTAGAAAGGTTAATTATCTCCATTAGTGCCAGCAAAGAATCACCCCAACACACACATACATGTGCACACACCCATTTTAAAACATTTTTTAAAAGGAAACTTAAAAAAACAAACAAACACCCAAAACACAGAACACAAAATAAGCCCGATGGGTTTTTTGATTAATTACCTGTCCCCAAAGCATCCAAATCCTTTTAGTGCTTTTCCAATTATCCCCACGTAAAACTCAATAAAAATAGCTGAGAGATTAGTGAAAACTCTGAATTAGAAGAGGTGAGTAGGAGAAGAAATTAAGACCATGTTCTTGAACATGCTTTAAACACTTTAGTGAATCCATTTACTCACGTTCCTATGAGTACTAGACACAGCTGGTCACTGTTTGCTGACAGCAGTCATTCTTTGATGCCAAAACTTCTAGAAAAATTTGTTGTGTGGGAGTCAGAGGGGCTTCGAGGGGAACTGGAATCACTGAACTAAGTGACTCCAACCCTTATAAACACTATATCCTCCCCGACCCCACCCCCACCCCCTAATCCTGCTTTAAATGTATTACACTGAGAGCCGGCTGGGGCCCTGGAGGCCAAGCACACCGATCCTCAGGGTTCTCTAGGGTTGGGGCTGGATCCCAGGACCCTAAATATTACCAAAAAGCACAGGTTGGTCTGCATTTGGCTCTTAAAAAGCTCTTAAAAGCCAATACACAGTCCACTCCTGGGAGAGCAAAATCCCTGTTAAAATAAAAAAAAAATTCCTTGTGGATATAGGAGAAACCAAGATGGCGGCAGAGGTAAACACCTGAAATTGCTGCCTCGCACAACCACTTCAAAACTACAACTAAAAGACAAAATGGACATCATCCAGAACCACAGGAAGGCTGGCTGAGTGGAAATTCTACAACTAGAAGGAAAGAGAAAAACACACTGAGTCTCAGAGGAGGTGCTGAAGTAAAGTGCAGAGGTATGGAGGCTCGAGCGCGTGGAAAGGCCTGGCAACGGAGGACACCAGTGTCTTTTTCAATTGGGAGGGAGTCTCAAGCCCCCGACTGCTCTGAGCTCCAGTTCTGGGAGAGTCTCTGCGGACCCAAACTCATAAGGGGAGAAACTGGACTGGCATCGGGCGGAACTTGAGGGCGGCTTTCTCTCAGAGGTGCTTGCAGTGATTACCTCGGGACTCTGAGACCCGGGGCCTCTTAGGGCAGGACTGAGGATCAGCCATAGCTGTGTGCTCCGCCCTGTTGATTCCCTGAGATGCTGCCCCATCCAAGCTGTGCGCAGAGGCTTTTGCATATGAATGACCTGGCCCTTTGAGATCTGAAATTACCCAACAAACTGCAGCTGGGTCAGAGAGATGCAGAACATCAAAAAGAAGGCCCAGGCCCCACAGCACCTTGCACTACTTCACAGCTGAGCCTCAGCTGGGCA
>NW_006289494.1:168178-186926 GCF_000327345.1 Myotis davidii | reverse complement strand
GGGGATGCACCAAGAGTGTCCACCTCAGGTAACTGGGGAGGCTGAGCCACTGGGCCCTATAGGACACCTGGCACACAAAGCCACTCTATCAACACAGGGAAGCAGCCAAAATGCAGAGACAAAGAAACAGATCACAAATGACACAAATGGAGGAAAGCAAACTACTGGATATAGAGTTCAAAATTCAATAAAGATACATTTAAAAATTAAATTTAAAAATATGTCAAGGCTTAATCCAAAATCCACACACTTAACCCCCAACACACTCTGTGACCACCTAGGAGAAAAACACAGGAGATTCTAGGTGGTAGAAAACAATGCCGCCCTCGCAGGTTTTCATAGCAAATGGCCAGGGTACAATGTGAAAGTACTGTTACTACCCACCTGTCACATAGCAGGGGCTGTGCTTTTAAGATCTTCTCTTTACAACTTTAAAGACCCAAGCCAGCTTAAACTTTGGTAAATGTACATTAACATTTAAAAACATCCAGTAACAGAGTAGACAACACCTTTGTGAGAAAAAGGCTTACAAGCATGAAACTACAGTGAGCAAGAGGAAGACACATAATTCAGGGCTCTCTAAAACTTAACGGAATCTGTAGGTGAGGGAGATCAAAGGCTTCACAGGAGTGGCCTGGCCTGAGCTGGACAGAGAAGCGAGATATTCAGGTGGCTTGGGAAGGGAAGTGGCCACCCACCCTCGCTCCCCCCGCCCCTTCACTCCCCCAGGGTATGGAGTGCAGGCAGATTCCCCTGGGCTACAGAAGCCTCCAAGTCATAACAGTCATTCTCAGATGGAAGAACCGCCAATCACAGGAAACAGAGTTAAATGAAACCAACTGGAAGCAAAAAGGGTGTTCCACGGGAGAATTTAAAAAAAAGGGAAGTGATGGTGATTTCCCTTAGCTGAAGAGACCTAAGATACATAACAGCCCTGGTAATGTGCAGACCTTCTGTGGATTCTGACTTGCATATATCAACTGTAAAGTGACATTTCTGAGGCAGTCAGGAAAATCGTATAGGTATGTCTAGGTAAGAGATGATACCAGGAAACCTTAAATATTTTTGGGTATGAATAATAGCATTATGATTCCATAAGAAAATACCCTTATTTTTTAGAGATGCATATGGATGTATCTCTAGGGTTTATGAAATATCATAGCATCTGAGACTTTAAAATACTTTAGTAAATAAAAAAAATTAATGAGGTACATATGGCAAAATCTTGGTAATTATTGAATCTGGGTGATAGATGGGAATGATTGAACTATTCTCACTATTTTTATAGATCTTCCCACTCCCCCCCAAGAGAGAGAGAGAAAGAGAGAGAGAGAGAGAGAAAATATTAACAATATAAGAAATCCAAGAGGGAACATCACTATATATATTACAGACATTAGAAGGCTACTAAGGGGATACAGTGAACAATTTTATAGCAATAAATTTTAGAACTTAGATGAAATGAAAAAATTTCTTAAAATGCACAAACTACCAAAGCTCACTATAGAAAAAAAATAGTAACCTAAATAGCTGTATATCTAGTTATGAACGTTTACCCATAATTAAAACCCTTGCATAGAGGAAGATGGCTTTGTTGGTGAATTCTACCAAACATTTATGGGAGAAAAAGGACAATTATTAAATAAAATTTTCCAGACAAAAGAGGAACACTTCTCAACTCCTTTTATGGGGCTAATAGTACTGATAACAAAACCAAATAGACATTTATAGTAAAGAAACCTACTGTCTAATACCTCTTATGAACATACATGCAAAAGTCTTAAACAAATATCAGCAAATCAAGTCCAGCAATATAAAAAAGACAATACACCATTGCCAAGGAATGCTTCATCCCTGCAATGCAAGGTTAGTTTAATATTTGAAAGTCAACCAATGAACCATTATATAAACGGGTTAAAATAGAAAAACCTTATGATGATCTAAATAGGTGCAGAGCAAGTATTTAGCAAAATTTAACAAAATTATGATCAAAATTCTCATCAAACTGGGAATGAAAGAGAACTCCCTCAATCTGACAAAGGACATCTATGAGCAACATATAGCTAACATCCTTTTATAAGTTAAACTAGAGGCCCAGTGCACAAAAATTTGTGCACTCGGGGGAAGAGGAGGTCCCTCAGCCCGGCCTGTGCCCTCTCGCAGTCTGGGACCCCTCGGGAGATAACGACCTGCTGGCTTAGGCCTGCTCCCCGGTGGCAGAGGGCAGGCCCAAGCCCTAGGTGCAGCCCCTGGTCGGGCTCAGCGCAGGGCCAATTGGGGAGTTGGGGCGCTGCCCCCTGTCATGCACAGAGCAGGGCCGATCAGGGGGTTGAGGAGCTCCCCCCTGTCACTCACAGTAGGGCCGATAGGAGAGTTGGGGCACCGCCCCCTGTCACACTCAGGGCAGGGCGGATCAGGGGGTTGGGGCGCCACCCTCTATCACCCACAGAGCAGGGCCAATCGGGGTTGGGGCGCCACCACTGTCCCACTCAGAGCAGGGCAGATGGGGAGGTTATGGCTCTACCCCGTCACACACAGAGCAGGGCCCGTGGGGGGGCGGGGGTTGGGGCGCCACACCCTGTCACACACAGAGCTGCAGGGCGATCAGGGGGTTTGGGCGCTGCCCCTGTCATGCTGATCCCGGTGCCAGGAGGCCTCGTGCTGATCCCAGTGCTGGGGGGCATATTACCCTTTTACTATATAGGGTAGAGGCCTGGTGCATGGGTGGGGCAGGCTGGTTTGCCCTGATGGGTGTCCTGGATCAGGGTGGGGGTCCCCACTGGGGTGCCTGGCCAGTCTGAGTGAGGGGCTGAGGGCTGTTTTCAGGCTGGGACTGAAGCTCCCAACTGCTCCTTTTTTTCTTTTTCTTTTTTTTTTTATTCTGGGCCAGCTTTAGCTCTGAGGCCTCGGCTGCTGAAAACAGATTTCTGGCCTTTGTTTACCATCTGTATTTGATACAATGTTGCGGTCCAGCTGGCTGAAGCCCATATAGTTACTTAGAGTTGCAGCTGAGAGGCCGGCAAGTCAGGCGGGGGACGTTGGAGTCCTCCGTCACTGAAGCAAGCAAGCCTCCCTGTTCGCATCAGCTGCCTGGCTGCCGGCCGCCATCTTGGATGCCAGTTAATTTGCATATCTCGATGATTAGCCAATGGGAAGGGTAGGGGTTGTACGCCAATTACCATGTTTCTTTTTTATTAGTGTAGATTTGTTGAAGTGACATTGACTAATAAAATTATATAGGTCTCAAGTGTATAATTCTATAATATATCCTCTGTATAGGGCAGTGATGGTGAACCTATGACATGCGTGTCAGAGGTGACACATGAACTCATTTTTGGGGGTGATTTTTCTTTGTTAAATGGCATTTAAATATATAAAATAAATATCAAAAATATAAGTCTTTGTTTTACTATGGTTGAAAATATCAAAAAATTTCTATATGTGACACGGCACCAGAGTTAAGTTAGGGTTTTTCAAAATGCTGACATGCCAAGCTCAAAAGGTTCGCCATCACTGGTATATGGCATTGTGTGTTTACCACCCTAAATCAAATCTTCTGTCACCATATATTTGACCCTCTTTACCAGGCTAACATCCTTTATAATGGTGAATAATCAAACACTTTCCCCTTAAGATTGGACACAGGCAGGGATGTCCACTCTCCCACATCTACTCAATGTTGGAAACTGAAGTTTAGCCAGGTAGTAAAAGAAGAAAAAGAATAAACGGAATGCACTTTAAGAAGAAATAAAATTAGCCTCGCCGGCGTTGCTCAGTGGTTGAGCGTCCACCTATGAACCAGGAGGTCATGGTTCGATTCCCAGTCAGGGCACATGCCTGGGTTGTGGGCTTAATCCCCAGTAGGGGGCTGCAGGAGGCAGCAGATCCATGATTCTCTTTCATCATGGATGTTTCTCTTTCTCTCTCCCTCTCCCTTCCTCTCTGAAATCAATAAAAATATATATTAAAAAAAGAAGAAATAAAATTATCTTTGTTTGTAGTTGACATGATTGCATAGAAAATCCTAAAGAATCGACAAAAAAAACTATGTAACTAATAAATGAATTTAGCAAGGCCTTAGGATATAAAGTCGATATATAAGAATCAATTACATTTTTATACACCAGCAGAGAAAAACTAGATCTTGAAATTTTAAAAAAATCTCATTTACAACAGTACCAAAAACTCTGAAATATGGACAGACTTAACAAAATAATGCAGCACCTGGACACTGAGAATTCAGAACACCCTGAGCACCCCGACTTGAGGTCGCTCGTGGAGAAGAGACTCCGTGGGCCTGCACTGTGGACGCCATCAGGAAGCCAGCCCAAACGCCGCTGGCGAAGCGTCCCCCGAGGATCCTCAAATGGCCTGCAGCACTCCCAGCACCCCATGTGTTTCACTCACACCTCCCCCACTCCGTGGTTTGCTCCCTGTGTGTGCTCCTGAGAGCAGGATTTGGTGGAAGGTTAGGAAGCACACGCAGGATGCAGGCCAGGGAGAAATCACAAACTTGAGCTATAGCACCACCTTCTTGAAAACAAGAGAGAGGCTATCATTGGCCTGCCAGGTGCATTGTAAGCCTGAGAGAAAACATACTGAGCTTAAGAACTCTGCCCCAAGAGGAAGTAAGCATGGAGCAGGTGCATTTACAAAAGGGTGAGAAGGCTTCAGACTCTCTATCAGGACTGCTGGCAGGTACTTCTCTCCTGAAGGCAGTTAAAGTTTGGAGGAAGTGACTGCTGCTTCAAATGTAAAAACTGCAATGCCAACTCCAAGGGTCATGAAAAATCAAGGAAACATGACAACACCAAAGGATCACAATACTCTCCCCGTAACCAAACTCAAACACACAGAGATCTAAGGTCCACCCAATAATGAATCAAAAATAGCTGTTATGAGGAAACTCGATGAGTTACAAGAAAGTACAGAAAGGCAATTCACTGAAATCAGGAAAACAATCACATACAAAAAAAATGAGAACTTTAAGTAACAGAAATCATAAAAAAGAACTAAATTCTGGAGCTAAAGAAGTCAATGAATGAAATGGAAAAAAAATGCAATAGAGAAAACCTTCTGTTTGATTTATTCTGCTATTGATGCTCAGTGAAACAGAGTTAAAAGATAGGAACTTTGAAATAACCCAGTCATAAGAAGAAAAACAAATTGAAAAGAGTGAAGAAAGCCTATATGAATTATGGGACACCATCAAAAGAACCAATATATGAAGTGTACAGAAAACTTATTTAAAGAAATAATGGCTGAGAAACTCCCAAACCTGGGAAGGAAGTTGGACATCCAAGTTCATGAAGCTAATAGATCACTCTATTATTTCAATCCCCAAGATTTTCCTCAAGACATATTACAATAAAACTGTCAAAAAATCAAAGACAAAGAGAGAATCCTAAAAGCATCAAGAAAGAACAAAACTGTAATCTACAAAGGGATGCCCAGTAGGCTATCAGTGGATTTCTCAGCAGAAAAAATCCACTGACCTTATGGGTCAGAGTTGACTGGAATAACAGTCAAAGTGCTAAAAGAGAAAAAAATAAAAACCTTCCAAAGAAGAATACCTCATCCCCCAAATTATTCTTCAGAAAAGAAGGAAAAATAATGACTTTCCCAAACAAAGCTGAGAGAATTCACCACTAGACCGGCCTTGTAAGAAATTAGGAAAGTTCTGCAAGCTGCAATGTCCAGAAGGAAGCCAGAGCATGTGCTCAAGACTCTGTGGTGGACAAGGTGTACAGCTGGAACTGTAAACAAGGCATCCTAGCCGTAAAGAGCTGAACTGTGGCCCCGCAAAAGTTCACATGGTTAAGCCCAAACCCCCAGCCTTAAGAATCCTATATAATAAAGAGGTAATATGCAAATTAACCCTCATGCCCTCACAAGATAGCTGCCTATGATCAGGCCGGCAGGGGGGTTAGTGAGGGATGACCAAACGACTAAACAGCAGGCTGCGTGGGGCAACCAGGCTGGTGGGGAGGCTGTAAAGGGTGACAAGGCTAGCAGGGGGGCAGTTATATCTATACTAGACGCCTGGTGCATGAAATTCATGCACAGGGGGTGTTCTCCTCAACCCAGCCTGCACCTTCTCCAATTCAGGACCCCTTGGGTGATGTCCGACTGCCGGTTTAGGCCCAATCTCCAGGATTGGGACCTAAACCAGCAGTTGGACATCCCCCAAGGAGTCCCAGATTGGAGAGAGTGCAGGCTGGGCTGAGGGGACTCCCTCCCTCCCCATGCACGAATTTCATGCACTGGGCCTCTAGTGTGACTATATTTGGAGACAGAGTCTTTAAAAGGGTCATTAAGTTAAAATGAAGTCTTCAACCCTAGCCAGTTGCTCAGTGGTTAGAACTTCAGCCTGCAGACTGAAGGGTCTCAGGGTTAATTCCAGTCAAGGGCACTTACCTCGGTTGCAGGCTCAATCTGTCTCTGGCCCCAGTTGCCCTAGTCGGGGCATATGCAGGAGGCAACCAATCGATGTCTCTCTCACACATTGATTTTGTCTCTCTCTCTGTTTCACCCCCACCCTTCCACTCTCCCTAAAAATAAATGGGGAAAAAAAAAATCCTCTCACATGATCTCATTTATGGAATATAATCAACAACATAAACTGATGAACAAAAATAGATCCAGAGACAGAGAAGCATCAAACAGACCATCAAACCTCAGAAGGAAGGCAGGGGAGGGTGGTGGTAGGGGATAAGTGATCAACCAAAGGACTTGTATGCATGCATATAAGCATAAAGAACACACACAGACACTAGGGGGTGAGAGCATGTGCTAGGGGATGGGGTTGGCCTGGGAGAGGTCAATGGGGGAAAAAGGAGACATATGTAATGCAATAAAAATTTTTTTAAAAAAATCCTCAGTGAGGATTAACAAAAATAAATAAAATAAAATCAACTCTTCAGGGTGAGCCCTAATCCAATCTGCCGGGTGTCAGAGGAAATCTGGACACACGGAGACACCATGGGTGCATAAGCACCGACAGGCCGTGTGAGGACACAGCGAGAAGGTGGCCATCTGCAAGCCAAGGGGAGAGGCCTCAGAAGAAGCTAAACCTGCCCCCACCTTGATCAGGACTTTCTGCTTCCAGAACTGTAAGAAGATACACTTCTGTTGTTTCAGCCCCAGTGGTGCCTTGTTACGGCAGCCCTGGAAAACCACAGCTAACGTGATGATATGATCTATGACACAACATGACGAGCTGGAAAGCACCCCAGTGAGAGGAGCCAGACACAAAAGGCCACATGTTTGATTCCACTGATATGGAATACCTCGTACAGGTACATCCACAGAAATGGACAGCGGACTGGTGGCTGCCAGGGCTGTGGGGAGTGAGGACGGGGGAGCGACTGCTGAATGTGTTTGGGGTTTTCTTTGGGGATGATAAAATGTTCTGGGACCAGATGGAAGTGGTGGTTGTACAACATTATGTGTTATGGGAATGTCACCTCAATAAAAAAAACTCTAAAATAAAAAAATCTTTTTAAAAAGATACAGATAAAATGTACTATTGGCATATGTTGTTTTGGTTGACCAAGTGAAGGTGCTTTGTACAGTGTCATGAAGAGATGAATTCTGCTTGTGTGTGATTTGGGCCCTGAACTGACCCTGAAGAGGAGGTAAAGGTCATCCTGGAGAGAAGAGGGCAGGGGTGGGAGAGATGGCATTCCAGGCAGGAACTGGGTGGGAGCTAGGGCACAGGTGGAAAGGGCAGGGAACTGGATGGATGGGGGAGCCCCGGGGAGCCAGAACATGGCCTGCAGGGGTGAGGAGGGATAGTGGGGAGGCTGGGCCAGCGGGGGGGTAGGGGTGCGGGGTGCTGCTGTCAGCTCAGGCCAGGGAGTGGACTGGATCTTGCAGCTGGGGCTTCCAAGCCCAGCTGAGCTCCCGAAACACAGGAGGAATGTGAACGTTTTTATTCCTGAGCCTCCCCTTCCTTGGCGGGGCGGGGGAGGATTTAGTAAGTCTGAAGTCAGGGGACAGAAACCTCCACTTGTACTAAAACACAACCTTTTAAAAAGCTCTCAGGTGATGCAGGTGACCTACCTCTTGGGAAAGCACTGACTTCCCAGCTAGTGTTTCCCATTCAGGGAAGGCTTTCAGTTTTTCTTCCCCAGCTTTACTGAGGTATAATTCACAAAAACTGCATATATTTAAGATGTACAATGTGATGATTTGATGTGTATATACATTGTGAAATTACCACAATCAAGTTAACACATCCATCACCTCACCTTGTTACCTTCTGTGTATATTTGCTTAAGATGTACTCTCAGAAAATTTTAAGAACTGATCACCGCCCTAACTGCTCCCCTGCCAGCCTGATTGCACCCTAACTGCTCCCCTCTCCCCTGATTTCCGTTAACTGCCTCTGCCTTGGCCCCCACCACTGTGGCTTTGTCCAGAAGGATGTCCAGAAGATGTCAGTCTAATTAGAATATTACCCTTTTATTAGTATAGACTAGAGGCCCGGTGCACAAATTCAAGCACATGTGGGATCTGGCCGGCCCTCCCCAATTGGGCCTATCAGACTGGGCAGGTGGAGGGGAGGGAACACAGGAGGTTGGCCAGCTGGGCCCATCCCCTACAAGGGTGTGTCAGGCTGATTGGGGGCAGAGCCGGCTGGGGGGAGGGACCCTAGGCGGTTGGAGGTCCAGGCCCGCCCCTCATCAAACTTGGATAGAACTCCCAGTCAACGGGACAATTTGCATATTACCCTTTTATTATATAAGATTGTCACCATCTATCTGTACTTTAGATCCCCAGAATTTACTCATCTTGTAACTGAAATTTTATGCCCTTCCACCAACATTTACCATTGCCCCGCCCCTGGCCATCACTATTCTACTTCTGCTTCTGTAACTCCCACTTTCTGGAGCCCACACATTAAGTGACATTATACAGTTCAGTAAGTCCTCACTTAGTATCATTGACAGGCTCTTGGAAACTGCAACTTTAAACTAAATGACGTGTAATGAAACCAGTTTTACCACAGGCCAGCGATTTTCAACCTTTTTCAACTCACGACACAAACTAATTACTAAAATTCTGCAGCACGCCAAAAATATATATTTTTGCCAACCTGACAAAAGATAGGTATAATTTTGATTCATTCACACCAAACAGCTATTGTGTTGGCTGTTATCATTTCTTAAATTTGACAAGCTAAGGAAAAAGAGGTCAGTACATGTGACTAAATAGTCAGGCACTGCATGTGCTAAAAATTCTTGCAAAACACCACAAAAACATTACCAAACTTCTAAGTAAAGACCCAAAACACTTCTAATATTAAACATTGACATTAATTTGAGTTATTCATCATTTAAGAATAATGAAAACAAGTAAGAGAGATCTTTTCCAGCCCACTTACTCCAGGTCAGGGTCAGGGTCATGGTGGGTGGAGCCTATCCTGGCTCAGGGCACAAGGCAGGCACCCACCCTGGACAGGACACCCTTCTATTGCAGGGCACACTCACCACCCCCCACTCCTTCAGGCTGGATCAATGCAGACATGCCAGCCCACCTCATGTGCATACCTCTGGCACGCGGAGGAACCGGAGTACCCGAGAAACCCACACAGACATGGGGAACATGAAACTCCACACAGACGGTGGCCCCGTTTGGGAATCAATTTTTTTCTCATCATGATTATAATGAATTGACGTTATCCAAGGTCCTGCTCTACTTGTCTTTCTGTGTCTTGCTTATTTCACTTAGACTAACATCCTCCAGGTTCATCCATGTTGTTGTAAATGGCATGATTTCCTCCTTTTTATGGCTGGATAATAGTTATGTATATTCCCACTATATATGTTCATTACGTTATACACACACACACACACACATATACACACACACATACATATATATATCTGTATATATATATGTATATATATATAAAATGGTCATCACTTGTGAATTTTATATATGGAGAAAAAGCATAATATATAAGTAGATATACATAATGGGATATCATATATATGTATGTACACACACATTTTCTTTATCTATTCATCTCTTGACAGACACTGAAGTTGTTTCCATGTCTTGCCTATTGTGAATAAGGTCTTTCATTTCCACACTAATGCTACTGAAAATTATTAACTTTTGAATTACAGAAGATTCATTATAATCTATATACTGTAAAAAGAGGGAAGGTACACTAATTCATGTCCACATGATTTTCTAGAAAGTATTTTTGCTTAATCTTCATTTATACATTAAGTTTAATTAACCAGAAAAGCAAATTTTCCAAATATTAAAGATTTAACATGTGTACAAACCTGTATCTTGTTTTGTTTTTTTTTAAAAAAAATACTTCCAGTATCCAAGTTATACAGAAAGGAAAACAAAACACCTAAAAACAAAGATAGTACCAAAAAAAATCTTAGAATAACTAATGGTGGCCCTTTCTAAGTTTTGTACATATTAGCCCTTTATATTTTGCCATTATTGTATGCAACTATGAGACTATTCCCTAAACAGTACCACTGAATACAATTTTCTTAAGAGCGTTATATGGTTACTCTCTTATGATTCAAGGTCTAGCTTAAGCGTAAGTATTGAGCAACAAGAATAACCATTTGGAACATGTGGAATAAATTACATTTTTTACTTTCAACACCTGGTGTCGCCAGCATAACACAGCCCAGGGCTCTAGATGCTCCTGCTGTGCCCCGATGGAGTGGGAGCTGGGTCTTCACGGGGAGATGAGCCCAGAGGCCCGGCCACACCTTCCAGAAGCATGACTTACCCACACCCCTAGGCGGGTGCTAGTCTCAGGAATCACACAGGTTTAAAAGATGCTTTTTATGTCTGTTTTTAATTTTGAACATAATGATGCAAGGGAAAGGTGGAAGTGACGTAAATCTGGAATACTTTTTTGTTACATATAATATTTCACAAGCCATGGCTTGTTCACTTCCACCAAAAGTATCCCCAATCTTTTGACCCTCTGCCCATTGCATGTGTATGTCTACTCCCCAGAATCACAGTTACTCTTGTTTAGATTGGCTTGTGAACGACATGCCTGAAATTAAAAACCCAAAATCTCTGTGAAAACATCATTCTTTAAAGTAATGTGTTCCTGTTGGACTTCCAAAAAAGGGGAGATTTCAGGAAGGAAATCGAGTCTCCTCTAGACGTCATGACCAAAGATCACAGCGCTGGCCTGCAAGAGGATGAGTTAGAGCTGTGAGGCCTGGTCTGCCTCAGCACGCCTGGCAATGCGGACAGCTTCCATTTGCACATGTAACTACCGACAGGCTAGCTGGGGAAGGACTTGTTAGACAAAATTGAAAAAAAAAAATTACAGCCCCAATATTTCACGACTTGAGAAGCTGTTTTAAGACAAGATAACCGCCTAATAGCTCTCAGTTGTTTTCAGGCAGCAAACCCTGCGAAACCCTCTGGCAGTATAATTTCTTGATATTATTTCAATATCCTTCAGATTGCAGGTGTGTAGTGCTATGCCTGGAGGCAGGGGAAAGCATGGTGTAGACTGAAGAACCTATATGTCTGAAGTAGACATACAGTTCATGATTCTCAGGCAAAACCTGGCCACCCTTTAGCTGGGTGACTGTGTTCGAGGTATGGCATTCCTCTGAGCCTCAGTTACTTGATCTGAGGATAATAATGCCACGTCAGTGGTTGCTATATTATAATGTATATAAAAATCCTGGAACACAGTGATTTTAATAAATATTAATCCCCCTTTGAAAGAAGGGGAAATCATGGAATTATTGTAAGGAAAAAAACAACAGAATGTACTACAGATAAATAAGTGCTTGGCATATAGCTTGTGTCCAATAAGTGTTAGTTCCTTTTTAAACTAACTCATCCATAGAAAAAGCCATATCTTATCTAGAATAATTAAATGGTATTCTTTGTAATGAAGTTTAATCTCTTGTGCATAGAAAAGTTGTATAACCCTCTCTGCATGACTAAACACTGCACATCAGAGATGATGTAGCACACCCACAGTCGATTGCAGCATCATTCACAGTAACTAAGAGGTGGAAGCAACCGGCGTGTTAGATAAACAAAATGTGGTATCTAGCTACAATATTCAGTCAAACGGGAAGGAAATTCTGACACATGCTACCATGTGGGTGAGCCTTAGGGACATTAATTATGCTGAGTGAATAAGCCAGTCACAAAAGAAAATACTGTATGAGTCCACCTAGAGAAGTCACATTCATAGAGACAGAAGTAGAATGGTGGGCGCCAGGAGCTGGGGAGGAGAAATGGGGAGTGGCTGTGTAGCAATGGGTAAAGAGTTTCAGTTTTGCAAGATGAAATCATTTCAGAGTTCTGTTGTACAAAAATGTGAATATATTTAACACCACTGAACTGTACACAAATAGTTAAGATGGGCCCTAACCGGTTTGGCTCAGTGGATAGAGCGTCGGCCTGCGGACTGAAGAGTCCCAGGTTCGATTCTGGTCAAGGGCATGTACCTGGGTTGCGGGCACATCCCCAGCAGGAGGTGTGCAGGAGGCGGCTGATGGATGTTTCTCTCACACCGATGTTTCTAACTCTCTATCCCTCTCCCTTCCTCTCTGTAAAAAAATCAATAAAATATATTTAAAAAAATAGTTAAGATGGTAAATTTTATGTTATGATTTATCACAGTTAAACGTAAGAAAATTATCTGTTAAATGATGTAACTGGTAAGCTGTCGTAATAATGCAGGGTCCTCAAGCTGACCAGTTGTGGACTGTGTTACAAATAGAGCCGAATCCATGTAAAGCTTCAGGATTTACATGGGTGTACGGCCAGGGCATAGTACACCCATAACTTTTTAAACAAACAATACGCCTGCTTCTTGAATAATTACCTGGGACTTATAATAGAAGGATTCACCTGCTAAAAGAAAGCGTGGAACTTGACATCCTTCCCTATATAATATTTGCTATTATCATTGGAAAATTACAAGATGTTAAAGCTGGAAGGAACTTTACAAATTACACTTTACAGTCGAAGAAAGTGAAATATAGACTTTAACCAAATGAAACGATTTGCATCTTAAGTAATTATGAGACGAACTGGAAAGAGAAACCATCTCTGGCTCCCTCTATGATCCTCTTAATGAATGGACTGCCTTAGCTCCCTAGAATTCCTTAACCTCTGAACTGCACTGTTTAATATGCTGCCACCAGGGGGCAGCAGGTGTATTAGTCTGGTATTCTAAACCCCTGGAGTTAAGGCCCCAACACATTTCTATTATTCCTTCTTCCCACCCAGCCCCCCAAAATATACATGCATATTCATAAAACTTTATTAATATTAAGCATAAAGTTTAAAGGACATTCATAACTTCGTTGTTGTTGTTAATCCTCACCTGAAGATTTTTTTCCATTGATTTTTAGAGAGTGGAAGGGAGGGAAGAAGGGGGAGGGGAGGGGAGGGAGAGCGAGTGAGCAAGCAACACTGATGTGAAGGACAGACATTGATTGGTTGCCTCCTGCATGCACCCCAACCTGAGCGGGGATACGTGTGTGCCTTTGACCAGGAATCAAACCCATGACCCTTTGGTGCATGGGCCGACACTCTAACCACTGAGCCACCGGCCAGGGCATAGTACACCCATAACTTTTTAAACAAACAATACTTGGGTCCAATGGAAGGACCCAACATCCTTTCTAACCACTATTTTTTATTTATTCCAATCCTAACTGATGTAAAGGTCAATTAATATGTTAGTTTTAAATAAAAAATTACTTAACCACAGAAGCCTATCCTATTTCTTTACATTTGGAAACATATTTTCCTAGTACTTGGCCTGTGAGGCTTCAGACCACAACCTTGAGCCCATTGGAGAATTTGTCCTCTATCTTCCTTTCTTGGTCAAGCTCAGTATTTCTTTCTAAGGGCCCTGTGTTACAAAGGAAGGTCTCTCAACAGGTTTAACCCTTCAGCAACTGTTCACAAGCAAAAAACAGAGAGATTCTAGTGACAAAGTGAACCCTATGCACACCATCCTTCAATGACATGCCAGTAATTTCCACTCTGATTTTAAACGTAATACTGCCAACCAGAAGCTCATACCACAGCAGTCAGTGGGTGGGAGTTGAATTTAAAGACAGGCCCTCCCGCAGTAATGACCTTGTGCACCCTGGGACTTTCAGAGTTCCATCTAACGCTAGGCATAAGGGACGACAACATTAGCAGTGACGTTTTGGTAATTAAGCCAGCAGTCAACTTCACACTTTCAAGCAATAGTGACCAGGGACCATGGTCCCTAAACTATTCAAATGCAAGCTTTTACTACTGCCTCAGACACATGGGAGCAGTCCATTTTAACATTACAGCAGTGCACACTAGAGTCAAAAGGCATTCAAAAAAATTATTCTCTGCTTAGATCATTTATTCTCCTATAACTAATGAGTCACCAGTTCATCTACCCTAGCATGAAGCAATTAACTATTGGTTACTAATGGCAAAATAGGAACGGGACATGCATAAGATGCTTATAATGAATGAGTTATTGCAAAATGCATCATGTATTCAGATACTATTCTGGAATCCTTCGCCATATATTATGTATCAATGATGAGCTTTAAGAAAGAGTCCTAAGTACATATTCTGGTTTTAACTTTTTCCCCAATATAGAATATTTACTATTTTTAAATGTAGTCTATCCCCCCCCAAAAGAAATAGTTATTTTTATAACAAGTATATAAAATAAGCTTAATTCAGTAATTTATTAAAGAATTATTAGAAACAATTTTTTATAATACTTAAAAAACTGAAATAAGATAATGAAAAATAAAAACAACATGCCTATTAGGATGGCTCAAATTTAAAAAAAACCACAACAATATCAAGTGTTAACAAGGATATGGAGCAACTAGAACTCCCAGACATCCCTGGTGGATGTACAAATGACAGGGTACAGCCACCCTGGAGAACAGTGTGGCAGTTTCTTATAAAGTTAAACAGACACTTACCCTATGGCCCAGCCACCCCACTCCTGGATCTGCCCCAGAAAGATGAAAACTTTTGACCAAATAAAAACCTATAGGAAAATGTTTAGAGCAGCTCTATTCATAATCCCCCCAAACTGTAAAGAATCCAAATGTCTTTCAACAGCGACCGGATATGCGAATTGTGGTTCGTCTGTAAGCTGGAATACCATTCGGGAATACGAAAGGATACACACGTCTGAGTGAAAAAGCCGTCTCAAAGGTTTCATACTACGTCATTTCATTTGTGTGGCTTTCTGGAAACGGCAAAACTTATACTAATCCCCCCTCATGGTTTTCATTATGTTTTTATAATCTGCATCTAACTTTACAGGAAACCAAGTCAAGAGAGAGAGAGTAATGCAAAGCAGGCAAGTGTGATGGTACTAAAAACTAAGGGGCTTAAAGAATGCTTTTCAGACCTCATTCAAATCAGTAAAATTTGAATTGCTCATAAATTAGTAAAACCATCATGAGATGTAGCAATATTAATCATTTCCATTAACTTTGCTGCATGCTCCTAAGTAGAGATGACAACAGGAAGAGATAAACACTCAAAAAGTGAAAAGGCAGATGTAGTAATCTGAACATACGGACCGGGGTGCGGCGTAATGTGCGAAGTACCTCTCCTATTTACTCCGGCATAACTCAAAACGTCAGGGTTCTGTAAAGACACCGCCCCTCTGACCGGAAGTGAGCTCGTTCTGACTGGCTGCCTATTACGTGGAAGGCACTACTGGGGAGTCAAAATGAGGAAGTCCTGGATCTCATCTAATCAGCATTAATAGATGAGAAAACGCTAAACATTTTAGTATGAATTTCATTTAAAATAGTCCCACACTGTGTAAGGCTAGCCTGCCAAAACAATGACATAGGTGAAAATAACAGAAAGAACGAGAAAGTAAAACAACTGCAGCAGCAAAGCCCCATCGGGGTGCAGAGACAGGGTGACCCGTAGGGAGGACCGGGGCACAGGAGGGAACCAAAGGAGGTTTCTGACAGTCCGCCAGTTGAGCTCTGAAGAATGGGTGACATGTCACAGGGGAGCCAATGACTCCTGTCCCTCGGAAGTGTTATTAATGTCGAGGAGGGAGCGGCCCAAAGAGTCTGGAGCAGGGCCGCCGCCTCCGCGTGGGAGAGCAGCGGGAACAGGCTCTGAGAGCGATGAGCACCTGGTAGCACCGCATCTGACGGCCCCCAGTGTCTGGAAAGCTGTCCTGACCCTGCAGCAGCTAATGCATCACGAGGCGGGTGAAGGAATAAAGCCCCTCCCTCCCTAGAGATGTCCACATCTGAATCCCCAAAACTTGTGACCATGTTACGGTGCCTGGCAGATGTGAGTAAAGCTAACGGCCCTGCGATGCAGAAATGATCCTGGGTTATCCACGTGGGCCCAACCTGACCACACGCGTCCTTAAGAGCAGAGAAGCTTTCCGGGCTCGGAGCAGAGAGCCAGCGGTGACCGCCTTGGAGGGGTCAGAGGGATGCAATATGTCTGTCTTTCAAGGTGGAGGGCAATGAACCAAGGAGTGCGGGCAGAAAACTCCAGAAAACAGACTCTCCTCTGGGGCCTCCAGGTGGGACTCAGCCCCGCTGACGCCTTCATTCCAGGCAGTGAGATCCAGAAATACAAAATCAGACGCTTCTCCCAGTCCTTAGGCCTGTGCGTGTGCCTTTCCCTGCTGCCCCCATGGAGGGCACGTTCATTCCATTAAAATATGTGACCTTCCAAATCTCTTATCTCCAGACCCCACTTAACCAACACACGTGAGGTCGATGACCCCTACTACATATAGTCACTTAGCACCAACACCTCTCCACCTTAGTCCTTGCTATTTGCAATTCTTCTCTTTTTCAGAGTTTACATGGATTGAGTATGTACTAAATGCCAAGTACCATGTAAAGAATTTCTCGTGGGTTTTCTTATTCAATTCTCCCAACAACCTTATCAGGTAGACATGACTGTGATGCCCATTTTTTTAAAATAAAAAAGTTGAAAATCACCCCACTAATAAATGGCAGAACCAGGATTATAACCAGGAGTATGACCAAAGAGTTGGTCCCCTTGACCATGACAATATCTGTCTCCTAATTGAGAAATATAAGTCCTAAGATCTTGTGCATTTATTAACACAATACCCCTTTAGCAACTAATAGTTGCTGAATATGAACCAATGGGGCAAAGGTAGTTTTCCCCCCACTATTCTTTTTTTTTTAGAAAACTTTATTATGAGAAGTCAAATAGATATAAAAGTAAAGTAATGATATAATGATCCTCCAAATACCCATCCCCCAACTTCAATACTTATCAATGTAAGGTCTATCTTAATGCTAATATTTAATCAACTTAATATATTATCTGGTAGAAAAGCCCCCTTTAATGTTATTCTTTTTCAGAATCACATGTTCTTAGCTCTCATTACATGTTCATGTATCTGTGTTAAAGCAAAAATTTTTAAAAAATAACCTTGAAATGGTTATTATCTTTCTAAGCAAAACACAAAGCAAGTAAACTGTAAAGAGATTTTATTTTTTTCCCTATATAAAATTAAAATTTTCTACAGAGTGTAAGTACAATAAACAAAGTTTAAAAAAAATGGGGAAAACAGTTGTAACATATTATATGACAAAAATTAGCATTCTCAGTATATAAAGAATTCTTACAAACCAATAAGAAGAAGACCACGACCCAATGGCAGGCTGTCTGGAAAAATGGGTACAGAGATGAACAGTCTCCCCTGTTGTTCTTAAGTGACAAAAAGACAAGGACTCCCACCTCACGGTATTTGTCAACATACTTTCTCTGGTGCTCTAGAATTTAAGAGCAATAAACACTATAGAACAGAGGAAAACAATTCTCACCTATAAGCTGTTTCTTCAGAACCGTGTGACCCTGGAATCGAGCATCATATTAAGTCTGAGAGTCTGAAAAGCTTTGGACTGCAGAATCCTTCCAAAGAGGACGCCAGAATACATACTGCCACCGTAGGGAATAACCAGAAACCAGGTATCCTTCTCAGTCCTGCTGGGGGTGAGATGAAGAGGAGGGTGGGCAAGGAAAGTTGCTTAAGTGATAAGGGGCTTAAACACAAAATCAAATCACCCAGCCCCACTGGAAGGCATTTTAGGCCTTGGACATGGGCCCAAGCAAGGAAGTTACTTCCACTCCATGACAAAATGTGGTTTGGCTGCGCGAGAGGCCACAGGATGCCCTGAAGAAGGAAAGTTCCCACTGACCTCAAAGTTCTCTCAACCTCCTTGAGAAATGGCAGCTACATCCTCTCCTTCAAGTAAGGAAAATAAGAAGAGAAAGGAAAAAGTGTATTCCCAGTCACCAAAGACTATTGCAGAAGAAATAAGCCTCCTGGATGAGGATTTCCAACTCTTTTAAGGTCATCTACACTAATAAAAGACAAAGATGCTAGTTTGACCATAACTTCACTATGCCCATCAGCCAATCAGAAGAGTATGCAAATTAACCCAGCAAAGATGGCTGTTAAATTTGCATACTGCAGGTGGGGCGGGCAGCGTGAGATGCTGCCCACAGGATCTGGGCCTCTGATCTGTGACCCAGGGAGGTGGTGCAGGCAGCGCTAGATGCCGCCCATGGGTCCGGGCCTCTGATCTGTGACCCAGGGAGGCAGGACAGGCAGCTCCAGACGCTGCCCGAGGGATCTGGGCCTCTGATCTGTGACCCGGGGAGACTGCAAGAGGGCACAGGCCAAGCTGAGGGACCACCCCCCCCCCCCGCGGGCACAAAATTT
>NW_006289494.1:166934-167926 GCF_000327345.1 Myotis davidii | reverse complement strand
GGCGATTTCCAACCTTTTGCATCTCGTAGCACACACAAACTCTTACTACAATTCTGCGGCACATCAAAAAATATATTTTTACCAATCTGACCAAAAAATAGGCATAATTTTGATTCATTCATACCAGACAGTTATTGTTGAACTGGCTGTGGTCATTTTCTTATTTGACAATCTAAGGGAAAAGAGGTCAGTACCCCTGATTAAACAGTCGGGTATTGTGTCTTTTAAAAACTCTTGCGGTACACTGGTTGAAAATCTCTGCTGTAGACAATGGTTGGCAAACTATGGCCCAGTCTACCAGTGCAATTTAAAACAAAAAACTTTGAAAACAAAACTGTATTGGAACACAGCCAAATTGACTCATGTACATATCATCTATGGCTACCTTTGCAGGACAAGACGTTGAGCAGTTAGTTGCAATAGAGACCGCATGGTCTGCAAAACCTAAGAGAGCTAGCATCTGGCCCTTGTAAGAAAACGTTTGCCAAACCCCTGGTCCTAGATTTAAAAAAGACAATAGATACTCAACAAAATACCACACTTGGCCCATGTTTGGACTCCAGTTCACACAAACCAACAGTAAGAATAAGTGCATTTCTGAGGCAATCAAGGAAATTTGACTGGGGACTAGGTTTTCGAAAACAACAAGGAATTATTGTCAATTTGATTAAGGGGTGACAATGGTATCTATATATATATAAAGAACTAGGGGCCGTCACATCCAAAACAACCGAATGGAGGACTGAACAGGCTGAGTGGGGGGACCAGGCCGGCAGGGGGGGTTAGTGAGGGACTACCAAACAACTGAACAGCAGGCTACACAGGGCGACCAGGCCAGCAGGGGGTTAGTAAGGGACTACCAAACAACTGAACAGCAGGCTGCGTGGGGCGACTAGGCCGGCAGGGGGGTTAGTGTGGGACAACCAAACGACTGAGCAGCAGGCTGCGTGGGGCGACTATTCTGGCGGGGGGGGGGGCCGTTCCTGCCTCTG
>NW_006289494.1:153841-158049 GCF_000327345.1 Myotis davidii | reverse complement strand
CACTATGCCCATCAGCCAATCAGAAGAGTATGCAAATTAACCCAGCAAAGATGGCTGTTAAATTTGCATACTGCAGGTGGGGCGGGCAGCGTGAGATGCTGCCCACAGGATCTGGGCCTCTGATCTGTGACCCGGGGAGGTGGTGCAGGCAGCGCTAGATGCCGCCCATGGGTCCGGGCCTCTGATCTGTGACCCAGGGAGGCAGGACAGGCAGCTCCAGACGCTGCCCGAGGGATCTGGGCCTCTGATCTGTGACCCGGGGAGACTGCAAGAGGGCACAGGCCAAGCTGAGGGACCCCCCCCCCCCCCGCGAGTGCACAAATTTTAGTGCACCAGGCCTCTAGTAAATGTATGTTTTAAAAAATTCAAACTACATCTACCAAATATGATGAACCTGATCTTAATTAAGCCTTTCCATCTAACTTCCAGCTAACAGAAGGTATAAGTTAGGAGCTAGAGGAGCAAGCTAAGCCATACTATACAAAAAGGTGAGTAAATCCAGAATGTGAGGCATCTAAACACGACCAGGTGACACCAATAAACCACTGGCACTAAAGAAACTCACAGGCACTGCATTAGGCCGGCGATTTCCAACCTTTTGCATCTCGTAGCACACACAAACTCTTACTACAATTCTGCGGCACATCAAAAAATATATTTTTACCAATCTGACCAAAAAATAGGCATAATTTTGATTCATTCATACCAGACAGTTATTGTTGAACTGGCTGTGGCCATTTTTTTATTTGATTATCTGGGGGAAAGAGATCAGTGCCCCTGACTAAATAATCAGGGAATGCATGTTTTAAAAGTTATTGCAGCATACCAGTTTAAAATCACTGCTTCAGATTTTTCTCAACACTTACATTTTTCAAAGAGAGTTTAAAACTTTGAAAACAAAACTCTTTGGGAACACAGCCAAATTGACTCATGTACATATCATCTATGGCTACCTTTGCAGGACAAGACGTTGAGCAGTTAGTTGCAATAGAGACCGCATGGTCTGCAAAACCTAAGAGAGCTAGCATCTGGCCCTTGTAAGAAAACGTTTGCCAAACCCCTGGTCCTAGATTTAAAAAAGACAATAGATACTCAACAAAATACCACACTTGGCCCATGTTTGGACTCCAGTTCACACAAACCAACAGTAAGAATAAGTGCATTTCTGAGGCAATCAAGGAAATTTGACTGGGGACTAGGTTTTCGAAAACAACAAGGAATTATTGTCAATTTGATTAAGGGGTGACAATGGTATCTATATATATATAAAGAACTAGGGGCCGTCACATCCAAAACAACCGAATGGAGGACTGAACAGGCTGAGTGGGGGGACCAGGCCGGCAGGGGGGGTTAGTGAGGGACTACCAAACAACTGAACAGCAGGCTACACAGGGCGACCAGGCCAGCAGGGGGTTAGTAAGGGACTACCAAACAACTGAACAGCAGGCTGCGTGGGGCGACCAGGCCAGCGAATTAGCGAATTAGAAGACAGGGAAGCAAAACACACCCAAACTGAACTGCAATTAGAGAAAAAAAATTAAAAGACAAGAGAAGAGCCTAAAGGTGCTATGGGACAAAAACAAACCAGGGAGCTGTTGGGGGCAAGCAGGCTGGCAAACAGAGTGGTTAGGGGCAATCAGTCTGGCAGGAAAGTGAGCAGTTAGGAGCCAGCGGTCCTGGATTGTGAGAGGGATGTCCCAGATTGGAGAGGGTGCAGGCTGGGCTGAGGGGACCCCCCTCCCCGGGCATAAATTTCGTGCACCAGGCTTCTAGTAGTAATATTAAAAAATGCCCCGTTTTGGGGGGTGCCTACTGCACTATCTAGGGGTGAAATATTGTGTTGTCTGGAATTTAAACTGCTGCAACAACAGCAAAAAGCCAATAAAGAAATTGTTAAACAAACTGTTAAATCTATTTGATGGATATATTAGAGTTCATTATATCATTCCCTCTGCTTTTATGTTTGCTTTAATTAAAAAGAAAAATAAACCAGACCTTGCCCTAACCGGTTTGGCTCAGTGGATAGAGTGTTGGCCTGTGGACTGAAAGGTCCCAGGTTCGGTTTCAGTCTGGGGCGTGTACCTTGGTTGCGGGCACATCCCCAGTAGGGGGTGTGCAGGAGGCAGCTGGTCGATGTTTCTCTCTCATCGATGTTTCTGAGTCTCTATCCCTCTCCCTTCCTCTCTGTAAAAAATCAATAAAATATATTTAAAAAATAAAAAATAAATAATCCAGAACCTTGATTTAAAAAAAAATAGTTTATCACCACACAGCCTTTCTCTCCAGGCACGCCTCTCACCCGACCCCACCCCTCCTTACACTGGGTCCAACCTCAGCATATCACTTGCTCCCATATCTCTGAAGACAGTTACATTTTAAACTTCTTATCTTTACTCATGGTGTCTACCATCAGGAATGCAACATTGCACTCCTCTGCCTATAAAAATTCTACTCTCTGCTCAAGGTCCAGATGTGACCTTCCCCAAGTCCTCCGGCAAGAATTCATCGCTGTGCTCCAACAGCAACCTGCCTCTTTGCATTCCACCCTTCTCTGCACTTTAGCTATTTACCATGTCTGTTACCTCACAATGCCATACAAACCCTGAGACTTCCAGTAACCAGCTCTCTTCTGTAAACCCACTGGAGGGCCACAATATAACATCTTACACAGCTCTCAGGCCCAACCTAAACAAGGCTTTCTTGCCCTGAGCAGTTTCACTGACAAGAGAGAGACCTTCAATTAAAGAATGGGTCCCTGTTAAGCAAGATGCTGGTCACGCTTAACCAATGCTCTCTTAATGAAATCTCTAATAACTAAGGTATGCACCTGGGAAAGATCATTTGATTTTGTCCTCCTACTGCAGCGGTTCTCAACCTGTGGGTCGCGACCCCTTTGGCGGTTGAACGACCCTTTCACAGGGGTCGCCTAAGACCATCCTGCATATCAGATATTTACATTACGATTCATAACAGTAGCAACATTACAGTGATGAAGTAGCAACGGAAATAATTTTATGGTTGGGTCACAACATGAGGAAGTGGATTTAAAGGGCCAGAAGGTTGAGAACCACTGTCCTACTGTCACCTTTGCTTGAGACCAGTCCCTCTGCAAACACTGCTGCCTGCACCGTGCCAGCCTGCAGGGCTCCCTGCCCGCTCCGAAAGGCCCTGGCTAATGTGGGTGCAAACCCTTTCGATGACTCCACTTGGAACAGCTGACGCAGGGTAGGACTTCTGAGAGATCTGACTAGGTCAAATAAAGGGGAAAATGAGCAGGTAATTTAAAAACATAAACAGTGTCAGTTTCTATCCGTGTTGCATGCTACTTCCTGCTGCCCTTTACCCAAGGCCAGCATGGATAACCACCCTCTCTAGGACCAGTGTGAATAGTTAGGGCCCTTGTTAGCAAGGTCGGCTGGTCCAAAATATGTCCGAACAAAAACCCACCAATTAGACATTTTAACTTTGCAAACTCCACTTTTGAAATACAATGCTCTCCACCAGGTAGTGTGCTTCGGAGTTTCTAGTTTCTCCTGGGAGTCAGTTCAAGCATTTGGGGAAGATAAGGGCAAACCATAGAAGCTCTTCATATTAGCATTTCAGTAACCTGTGTGAGACTGGGGAGAACAGTCTTCAATTGAAGGAAAAAGTGCATACGTACATGCGTGATGAAGACCTACACTTTACATGGGTCAGTCCAACTGACTTAGAGGTACCCCTTAGTTTTTAATACATGATTTCTCCCTGGGACATGAAGCAAAATTAATAACTTGCTTTTAAAAAAGGGCAACCATGAATTTTCTTACCAGTTCAATATTAACAAAGTAAGCTTGGCGCCAAGAAGGCATGTTCCAATAACCGTGCCCCTATTTAGGGTTTCCAGGGCGATTGTGTTATCTTTGGTCAACAGAGTGAACCAGCAATACAGTGGGGCCTTGACTTACGAGTTTAATTCGTTCGGAGACCGAGCTTGTTAAGGAGCTCGTTAACTCAAATTACTCTGTCAACTCAATGCAAAAAATCGGCCAAGAGACAGCTGGTATCTCAAAAAACTCGTTAGTCGGGACACTGGTAAGTCAAGGCCCCACTGTAACCATATTTTGTAATTAAGGCAATGAGTAAAACAAACTGCTCCAAAATTTCATAAGTGTCACCAACGGCTCCAAAGGAACCTAAGCTCAAAAACTGGCAAATGCCAGAAGTTTTTA
>NW_006289494.1:151377-151958 GCF_000327345.1 Myotis davidii | reverse complement strand
TCCACGCAGCCAGCCTTCATGTGGTTGCGGATGATGTCTGTTTTGTCTTTTAGTTGTATTTTTGAAGTGGTTGTGTGAGGCAGCAATTTCCAGTGTTTACCTATGCCCCCATCTTGGTTTCTCCCAGAAGTTTTTATATGTCTTTTGTAGCTCCTTACAAACAGCAATCTCTAAAATTAAACACAATTCCAGCCCAGCCAGCATGGCTTAGTGGTTGAGCAGTGACTTAGGGGCCAGGGGGTCACTGGTTTGATTCCTGGTCAAGGGCACAAGCCTGGGTTGTGGGCTCGGTCCCCAGTAGGGGGCGTGCAGGAGGCAGCCGATGGATGTTTCTCTCTCATTGATGTTTCTCTCTCTCTCTCTCTCTCTCTCTCTCTCTCTCTCTCTTCCTCTCCAAAGTCAATAAAAATATATTAAGAAATAAAAATAAATAAAAGAACATGAAAACAAACCCATTAAGTGTTAAGCCTTATCCAACTGAGAAATCCTTCCGTAACCACCTTCTGAGGTCCGCCCTTTCCCTTTATGGCAACAGCAGTCCTCACTGGAGGCAGGTCGTTCCTGGCGGCGCCGCCTCCACC
>NW_006289494.1:125917-151281 GCF_000327345.1 Myotis davidii | reverse complement strand
GGCGCACAGGTGAGGCGCCGGGCAGACAGGTAAGTTCTCACACACCCACCCGGGCGCTCAAGGCCGGCCTCGGCTCCAGGTGTGACCCAGAGCACCTGGGGGGTTGGGACGGGGGAAGGGTGCGGGGAGGAGGGCATGCACCACATCAGCTACACACAAACACACGCATACACTAGCTTCTGTGGAATGAAGTCATCAGTCAACTGTAAAAACAAAAACAAAAACAAAAACACCCTCATAGCCAAAGAGTTCAAAGTAGTGGTTTTCAAAATGTGGTCCCAGAATAGTAGCTTCAGCTACTGAACAAAGAGATGCAAAGTCTCAGGCTACACCCCAGACCTTCTGAACCAGCAGCTCTGAGGGGGGCTGGGGTGGGGGTGGGGGCAGAGGTGCGCATTTTAATGAGTGCTTCGGCTGTACGCTCAAGTTGGAGAACCATGGTTTATTGAAGATTTGCTCCAGTTACTCTCAAGCCGTATTGTCTATGTGAATGAACTGTACGTCTTGTTTAAAAATGCAGATTCTAAATGCAAAATAATATTGAATATAAGCTGTGATTGAAAAATAAAATTTAAAAAGTGCAGATTCTAGCTCGGGTAGTCTGGAGCAGGATCTAGATTCCACAGGATTTACGCGTGTATGGCATGGGCACACACAAGGGCGCGGCCACAGCACACATGGCTGCCCAGCAAACGCAGGGGTGGGGACTACCTCAGAGTTTCCCAAAAAGTTATCAGTCAGTTTGGAAGAGGCCCTGGCTTGCCAGTTTAGGGTTGCTGGGTTACCCAGGAGCCCTCCTGAGCCAACTGCTCTGGAGGGCTTAGTTACTGAGGTGATTCGTCAGGTGGTCAGATTGCATCCAAATGGTACAGGTGAGTCACTGCCTGATAAGGATTTCGCCCACCGCCAGCTCTTTCCTGCTCATGGTGGTCCATTGCTCTGCCATCTACAATTTCCCACATCTTCCAGGCTCAGGGTTCTGCAGCTGGTAAATGATACGCCTGTTTTCGAAACTCAACAAACATTTCCTTTATCAACTGAAATAACTGAAGCTAGCAAATGATCTTTAACCGGAATCATCCCGTTTGGCCATTTTTTGTTATCTAAGTCCCAGCAGGAAGCTGTCAAATTCTGTTTCTCAGACCTCGGTGTCAGAAGGTAGATGCCTAATTTGTATTTGACTAAATACAGTACACTGCCCTTCCAACCATGGTGCGCAGAATAGGTATTCAGTAATATTTATTTAATTGGTTTACTTTTTGATCATTTACCCTATGTAAATCAATACAAACTTAACAGAAAGGCTTTCCAGTTAAACATGGGATCCATTAAATCAGCTAATTTAGAAACAGTGTGCAAAAAATAAATTATGCAAATAATTAATTATGCAAAAAGTACAAAAAATAAATTACGCAACTAACTGGATTGCTTGCTTCCATTTCTAAACCTAGTTCTAAAAAATTATTCAATTTGCAAGCAGCAGGGTTACATTTTATTACCTTGTCAAGTTGTTTTACTTAATACAACAGGTCTTACTGCTAAACAATTTCCATGGCAAAGAAATTAATGGTCTTAGACAAGACCAACCTCATGAAGCTAAGTTCATTCACATTCAATTCAGTCTAGTATCTCTGGGAATTAATGTTTTAAAGATTTAAGTGAACTGCTCTCAGATATTTAAAATTAAGGCATTGCCCTTTTCTCCACAAAAGATATTCAGCATCTCTTCTAAAAAGTCTATGAAACTTTCCAAGCAACTATAGATGAGATGGTCGACGCTGTTCTTGCCCATCTTCTGTAAATTTAGGAATAACAAGGACTCAAATGAAGTGCTAGATAAGATTGTTTTATTAGTTTTGGTGACTAAATCCTTAATCATGAATAGGAGCACAATTGTAAGAACTCCCAGAAAAAGTAATCTGACTCACCAAATATGCCCTCCACCATGAACAAAGCTAATTACAACGCAAAAAGGCAAATCCAAACTCTAACCCTGTAACATTGCTACTACTATTCTTCTTAACACTAGGATCAAGTTATTTGGGCCTGCTCTCCAAACAGTAACTTTTTAAAGGGAAATATTGCTTATCTGGTGCCTAGAAATGTAGACCGACAGTGAAATGTAGCTTGATTCCTGTGAACTGTCAGTGTAGGAAATTAATACATATGAAATATTCTTATATGCCTTTGCACTATACATTTCCATTCTGTCCTTTGAACAACAGTATGAAGCAGATATTATCCCTCCCATTCTACATATCATATGGCTCCAAGGGGCTCAATAACCCACTCCAGGGCACACTGCCATCATCATGATTGTCAGTCTTTGAATGCATATCCAGGTGAACCTGAAACCTGAGGGTTAAAACAGGGACGCTGGGTAGTACATGCTGAAATGTATGTCATCTGGACTAATAATTTCTCTTACATTTGAACCTCTTTGTTAAAAGTGCTAGTTCCGATGATGTTCTGTCCATGAAGAGCATTTGTATACATGATCACATGATCCTTACTCCCACGTTGTAAAGGCCAGGTAGAGAATTTCCTTCACTTTCCAGATGAGGTAAAGAGGTTAGATGGCTTGACCAAGGTCCTATGATGGCATGTGGCCTGTCTTGGCCCAATCTGAGACCCCTAGCACACAGCCGTTATTGGACAAAGTCAGTCTTATTGGCCTGTTACAGTGGGGGAGACTGGGCATCAGAGGAACCCTGAGATGCCTCACCAGACAGACAGTTCAGAGACTGGGGTGGCAGGGGGACGGGTGGGGCAGGTTCAGTGGAATTTAAAGGAAAGTGTTTCAAAGGCTTGAGGTGAAAGAGGGCAGAGGGTCAACATTAGGTCTGCACCGCAGGATGGACCCAGGGCCCTGTGTCCTGTCCTTGGAGACTAAAAGTTATGAAGGATGTAGACAGGTATGTCCAGAAACCCTTTACATGGAGCTCTGTATTTGGCCTGGGAACCTAGCCTGCTTGTCTGTGTCAAAGTGACTTGGACCCTCCAGGTAGAGTGGATGTCTCCTTCTTACTGACGGTTGCAAACAGCAAGGCTTCTGACAGTCAATGCTTTTCCAGAATAGGGTTTCTCAGTAGGAAAGCAGAGGGGATTCTTTGACAATTATGACATCAGTGGGTCTGAGGGAGAAATGTGGTTTCCTGTTCTCCTCCTATTCTCTGCGGTTTCACCCTGAGGAATGGCAGAGCAGAATTTACGTTTCCAGTCGGAGGCACTTTACCACCTTAATAGGCCCCGTCACGACTAGAGACATTCAACGTATTTTCTTATTTACACAAAAGTCGGAATTTCAAACATTCTTACATTTCACAGCAGATTTTTATTGTTGTTGTTAATCCCCACCCGAGGATATTTTTCCATTGATTTTTCAGAGTGTGGAAGGGAGGGGGGAAAACGAGAAAGAAACATTGATGTGAGAGAGACACATCAGAGTGGCTGCCTCCCAGAAAGCACCCTGACCAGGGCAGAGGATCAAGCCTGCAACCGAGGTACGTGCTCTTGACTGGAGTCAGACCCTGGACCTTTCAGTCTGCGAGCCGACACTCTAGCTATTGAGCCAAACTGTCTCGGGCACATCACAGATTTTTTTAATGAGTATTAAAGCCTGCAACCGAGGTATGTGCTCTTGACTGGAGTCAAACCCCGGACCTTTCAGTCTGCGAGCCAACACTCTAGCCATTGAGCAAAACTGGCTCGGGCACATCACAGATTTTTTAATGAGTGTTTACATAAGCATCTCACTTTTATACATTTTAAAGTGTACTTCTGTATAAGATTTAGTTTTAAAAGTAATAAAGGTTAAGCACCTAATGATGTTTAAAGACTCCTGGTTTAGTCCAACCCTCACATTTCATAGAGAAGAAATTAACAACAAAAGCAACAACCATTACCATTATTTTTATTAGAAGCAACTGAGGCATAGAGTGCTTGACTCATCTCAGGTTCCTGGTAACTACAGACAGGATTGGAAATGTTTGTATTTAATTGAATTGTTGGAGCTTGAAAAAAATGACCTATGCCTGTGAAGCTGGCCCCAGGATAGATCTCTCCCTCCTGGTCTCTGCTCTGTCCTCCTTATCACCTTGTTTGCTGATGTCAGCAGATTCAGTATACCAGGACTGTAAAAGCATAAACGCTGTCATCCACATACTTTATCAGAAAGCTCTAGAAATGAGCATTTTGATATTCCTCAAGACAAATCTCTAGTCTATTCATCAACATTAATGCTATCAAAATGTAACTGCTGAGACAAAACTAATGAGTTAAATAATGAATAAAAGTTCCATTTAAATCTACAGGGAAAACATTTTCTCAAACACTTATCACAAGCAGGAAGCAGAACGCTTTATTGGTCCTTAAAAAATGCCACATATTTAAAAATAAAATGACTGGAAATGCAGGATGTTCAAGCCAGTTTTGATAAACAGTGTAACAGTTTTAAAGTACTTCCTGAACTAATCAGACTCTGAACATAAGTGATCACAATTTAAATCTGAGGTTGTTTCTAGGTTACTTACAGGATAAAAACCTCATGAAAAGTGAGCGTTATCATTTGTTACTGAATATTATGTGCCAAGCTCGGGTCTAGGGCTTTATATAACTGGTCTCATTTAAACTTCCCAGTCATCTTGGGCAAAAGGTCATATTCCACCCCGTTTTATGGATGAGGAAGCTGAGTTGCTGTGTTAGTGTCCTAGGTCTGCCATAAAATACCACAAACTGGGTGGCTTCATGTAGAAATGTTGTTCTGGAGGCCAGAGTCCAAAGTCAAGGTGAGGGCAAGACCCAGCTCCCTCTGAAGGCTCCAGTAGAGGATCCTTCCTCGTCTCTTTCAATTTTCGGTGGCTCCCTGGTGTTCTTTGGCTTGTGGCAGCATTAGTCCAATCTCTGCCTCCATCTGCCATGGCCTTCTCTTTTTATGTGATACCAGCCATTGGATTTAGGCCTACCCTAAATCCAGTATGATCTCCTCTCTACCTCCTTAACTAATTATATCTGTAAAGACCCTATTTCCAAATACAGCCCCGTCCTGAAGTCCCAGGTAGACGTGAATTTTGGAGGACACTATTCAACCCACTACACCAGTGGTTCTCAACCTTCTGGCCCTTTAAATACAGTTCCTCATGTTGTGGCCCAACCATAAAATTATTTTCTTTGCTACTTCGTAACTGTAATGTTGCTACTGTTATGAATTGTAATGTAAATATCTGATATGCAGGATGGTCTTAGGCGACCCCTGTGAAAGGGTCGTTCGACCGCCGAAGGAGTCGTGACCCACAGGTTGAGAACCGCTGCACTACACTTGCCTAAGTTCATACAACTAGTAAATGGGATTCAAAGCCAGTTGTAACATGCTTTCATCGCACATTCAAGCTTTGTGTACCCAAATGCCAGCTATTTCCAGACACCCACCAAGAGGGAGTCACAGCGCACACAGAATTCACTGACGATTTAAAGACACGCTTCAGAGAGGAGTCTGTATTGCACTCCAGTAGTTCAGCCAATAATCTGAAAAACGCTGCCTCCCCAATTCTTTTCACTCAGCATTGCTCTGGGGCCAGAGTCTCCTCAGCGTCTCTTGTCTGTTGGGAAAGCAATTTAGCAAACACCTGGGTTACCTGAGTTTCCCTTATGGTGTTTCTTTCCCAGGAGGAACCTTATCACAGCTTTATTACAAACGCATCCATGGCTCTCGTGAATAAAGATTTCTCTGTGCTGTCACACATGTTCCTTTATTTAGAAAGAAAACTTATTTCACATAATGCAGAAATTTGCAAAGGAGAAGTCTCTCTCCACTCCAATTCGATTCCTCTCAAAAAGCCAATGTAAATATAAACTGCGATTCCCATAAGTTTAAAGAAAAGAAGAGAAGAACACGCGAAGACCTGTAATATCTGTTAGCATCCCCTGGGCTCCTGTCTCCACCATTCTTTCCTTGTCTGCTTCACTGCAACCAAACTGTCCCACAGGGGACCTCTGCTCCTTCTGCTCTGAACTAGCGGTCAGCTCTGATCCGCATTTTGTGAGGAACGTCATCCTGAGAGAGGCCATCACCAAAATTAATACTCCCTCTGTCCCATAATAACAGTAGCAAGTGAATATTTAAACGGGAATTATTGGCGAATGCAGCTGTAAGTTATGTTGCAGCGCAAAATTGGGAAGCCTTCGATCAAGATCAATGTTTCACGACATCTGTCATTTGTTTTGACATATCTTTCAATTTTTAGGTTAATTTAGTTATTACAGATTATAACTATTTTTCTAATTTCATTCTTATGCTAATGTTGATTCTTTGAAAAAACAAAACTGTGGACATAAATGCAAAGATTATGGAGAAAAACTTGAAAAACTTAGACATATTCCTCTTAGCAGAAGAGGCACCATATTAGCCTTTGATAGTATTTCTCCCGAAATACTGGATAATACGTTTCTGTCACTTCAACAAGTTATGCTAGAAGCAATGAAGAGCGATGGCTCCAATAATTTTACGCTCACGCACACAGGGAAAGCAAAGCTTCGCAGCCAAGGGATCCTCCCTACAAGTTTAAAATGCAGTAACGAAGTTATTGAAAAATCCAGAATCTATCTGAACACTCAAGTAAAAATTAGGAGTACTATTTTTAATTTATTGTTTTATGTAATCTAGTTTTTTGATAACGTTGCGTTCTATATTTATTTTCGTTTGCTACTACTATTATGGGACAGAGGGAGTATCTTCTTGGTGCAATTTAGAGCTGAGAGAGACCATTTAAGACAAGACTGTGTGGGGTTTTAAAATGAGATTGTGATAATAAACATTTGGTATTTATGAATGATCCCAGAAATATTAAATGTCTCACTTTACTGAAAATCAGGGTTACTCAACTCTTGTCTCAGCAGAACTCTGTTTTCCCTGGATGCCTGGCAAAGTTTTTACATCAATATGAGGTCAAAAGAAGAAGGCAAAGGCAGCTGAACCAATATCTGTTCTTAGGAAGCAGATACTGACCAAGAAAATTTGAGATGATTCTCTGTTTCATTGCCTCCGGGGGAAAAACCATATTTACAAACTGAGGGAGAATTTTCAACACAGAAAGAAATGCCCTGACAACCTGCAACACTTGGACAGGTAGCAGCAAATGGAAACATGAATGAGCGACTCCCCAAGAAGTCCCTGGAGAGGGGGCTGTTAACAATAGCTTAGTCCCAGATGTCTACACCAGCATGCATCATCAGGTATACAAGAAGGTTGAGGTAACCTAAATTGTGAGCTCCCCAAGGGGCAGGAATCCCATCTGTTTTATTACTGTTTATTTTTTTAAAATATATTTTTATTGATTTCAGAGAGGAAGGGAGAGGGAGAGATGGAAACATCAATGATGAGAGAGAACCATTGATTGGCTGGCTGCCTCCTGCATGCCCCCACTGGGGATCAAGCCCACAACCCAGGCATGTGCTCTGACCGGGAACCGAATCATACCCTCCTGGTTTGTAGGTCAATGCTCAATCACTGAGCCATTCCTGGCTGGGCGGCCCATCTGTTTTCATTTCCCATTGTACCCACAGCAGCTAGTGCACTGCTAGCACACTGTCAGTGTTCAAGAAAATATTTTGAAAAAAGTAATAACAAGAGATCCTTTGTAATGGAACTGTTCTGTATCTTCACTATGGTGACCGCACAAATCTACACGTGTGATAAAAACTGCACGGAGCAAATCATGCAAATGAGTTCATGTAAGACTGGTGACATCTGAATGAGGCTGGGGGGTGCATCAATGCCAATGTCCTGGCTGTGGTAACGTACTACAGTCATGCAAGATGTTACCATTGGGGACACTGGGTGCAGGGTGAACTCTAATTGAAAAAAACATGGAAAATTTTGTTATGTGTTTTTCATCACAATCTATATATATAAAAGCCTAAGTGACCATTCCAACCGGCTGACTGAACGACCAGTCGACTGTTCACTATGATGCACACTGACTACCAGGTGGCAGATGCTCAATGCAGGAGATGCCCTCTGGTGGTCAGTGCACTCCCATAGCCAACCTCCCGCATTCCCTACCCCTGGGTTTGACCCCCAACCTCCCGCAGTCCCTCCCCCTGGACTGGGCGAGATGGCTCCAATCACCCTGATGGCCAGCCAGGCCGAGGGACCCCACCTGTGCACGAATTCATGCACCAGGCCTCTAGTTAAGAAATATAAAACTGCATTAAAACAGGGAAGAGTTGTAGCAGTAACACATGTTAAACTAAGAACAACCCCAGATAGCCATCTGGGTTTCATGATGCTCACTCTCAGGGAGGCGAAGGATGACGATTAGGAATCTCAGATTTCCCCAACTGGCAACTCCCCACACCATGTCTGTTTTTTTTAAACATATTTTTTTTAAAATATATTTTATTGATTTTTTACAGAGAGGAAGGGAGAGAGATAGAGAGTTAGAAACATCAATGAGAGAGAAACATCAAACAGCTGCCTCTTGCACATCTCCTACTGGGCATGTGCCCGCAACCCAGGTACATGCCCTTGACCGGAATCGAACCTGGGACCTTTCAGTCTGCAGGCCGACGCTCTATCCACTGAGCCAAACCGGTTTCGGCTTTAAACATATTTTTATTGATTTCAGAGGGGAAGGGAGAGATAGAAACACCAATGATGAGAGAGAATCATCGGTTGGCTGCTTCCTGCACGCCCCCACTGGGGATCTCACCCGCAACCTGGGCACGTGCCCCAACGGGGAATCGAATCTTGACCTCCTGGTTCATTGGTCGAAGCTCAACCTCTGAGCCACGCCGGCCCAGGCCATGTTTGTTTTGAAATTCCCTTACCCAACCTCGACGATGATTAGCAATAAAAACATTACAATTTAAGAAGATGCCAAATAAGAGGGGAACTGGGATACAGTTTCCCACTTCAGTTTCCTTAAGAAGGAAACCAAGGAATGAAGAGGGTGCTGCTTTGAAGTTGAAAAAGAAGGAAGGAAAAAGAGAGGCAGCACGTTGCACTGCCACACTCTGCAGAGCTGAAGACTTCCTGAAATATCGATCAGACTCAGGACTGTTTTCTATGGAAAGAAGGCAGGCAGCTGCAATGCAACCCCGGGAGACAGTGGGGAAAGCGAAGGGGGTTTGTTCTGTCGGCTGGAGTCCCAGATTTGCACGTCTCGATTTGACACTGAAGTTTTAGTATCAGAGGGGAAACAAAGAATCCTAGAGGAGCTTTTACAGGACATATTTTTTTTCTTTACCCTCAAAAGAGAAGTACTGTTTTAAAGAAATTTGCTTTTAAAAAAAAAATCAACAACCATATAGTGCAGGGGTCCTCAAACCATGGCTCGCGGGCCACATGCAAATACAAATATTGTATTTGTTCCCGTTTTGTTTTTTTTTACTTCAAAATAAGATATGTGCAGTGTGCATAGGAATTTGTTCATAGTTTTTTTTTTTTAAACTATAGTCCGGCCCTCCAACAGTCTGAGGGACAGTGAACTGGCCCCCTGTTTTAAAAGTTTGAGGACCCCTGATATAGTGTATCTGTTATCTGCCATGTTAAGCACTATAAGAACCTAAATAAGAATAGACAGCTCCTTCCCTTAAGGGATCTATAAATTGTTACTGGTATTTTGGGACCATTTAAGAACTGTTTGAAACACAGCACTTTGTTTTCTGATGTAACTGAACCATCTTACCAGTAGGTTACACTTACTGATATACAAAACTACATGGGTCTGCACCCCGAAGGAGTGTAGAGAATCAAATTCATCTCAATGTGGGATCTATTCACCCAGTCCTCTCAACCTGGGTAAAAAAACACCCCCCAAAACCGATTCTGTTAAATGGTCCATAACACCAAATAGAAGCCACATACTAGACAGGATGTGTGCAATAATTTTACTGCGTAAGAAATCACAGAGATTGCATAAATCATTAGGTCAACAGTATATATAGAAGGATGAAACAAGACAAACATGATTATTCTGAGCAAATAAAATAGAAAAATAATCCAATTCTTAAAAATACCACAAACTCCCCAAATGTGGCTTCTTTTGAGAGAAAATACACATCTTGCATTTTCTGAATATAGTGATGACTGGGATTCCCTTAAGCCAGATGGTAAACTGCTTTACAGCTAAAAACAGTAAAAAAGCAACTTACAGAGATGTGTAGCCCTCTTAATGCTGGGTATAACAAATAAAGACACCAGGCTGCCTGCTTTTGCCTATAGCATAGCTTGGATTTTCTATTAATAGCAACAATTCATGTAGAATGCTACACAATTTTTTGTGTTATGAAACTATAGGAGTTGGGAGAATCCAAAAAGTGTTGCAGGAATGAACTTCCTCCTTTGAAGGAAAAAGTATATAAATGTACTAGATGTTAACATTTCCATTCTTCACTCAATTATTTGCCCTGTTCAGAACATAAAAATACACATAAATATATTTCCTTACACATGAAGTTCATACTATATTTAAAAAAAGATGAAAAAACCCGAAAATCTTAATTTACCCTTTGTTGTCATTAAATAAAATGCCTAATATACAGACACGTTTGATATTTATATAAATTGCAGGAATCAGCTTGTCATTTCCTGTTCACAGCCGATGTTTAATAAGTGCTAGTCTACACAACACGGTTCACATCCCAAAGGCAGGGTTAATTCTAATGTAAGCTGATGAGATAATATTTTTCTCTTTTTCTTTTTAATTAAGAAAGACTTCATTCTGGAAATTTTGGGATTTATATCTGAATGGTCTGAAAAAATACAACTCCAATGCAAAAACCACATCACGTATTTAAGAGTATACTGCTGGTGCTGTCATCTTTTTGCATGTCTTTGTTTTCATAGGAAAAAAAAAAACAGAATAAAAAGAACACATGAGATTTTTAAATGTTTAAACGTAACTATATAATATTAGTGATATTCCTCATGCATTCAAACACACACCAAATGGAAGAAAAAGGATCAGACATCTTTCTTTTGCATTTGTTCCAGCTTTCGTCGTAGGAGACTGTAATTCTCTTTAGTTCCTGGTGCCGTGGGGTCAAGCTGCAGAGAGATTTCATAGTGTTTCTTGGCCAAGTCTAGATGCCCCCAACGATGATAGAGCACAGCTGAAATAGCAAGAGATGCGTTTCACTGGGAATGCTCTGAATAACTCGCAGTGTTCCCAACCACTTCTACAAAAAAATATTGAAGAGCCTCTGGAACTGTTTTCAAAAATGATTGTTTAAAATAATATTGCTTGTACCACAAACTTTATTTACTGTAATCACACTGCCCGTGACTGTCTGTTGAAACACCCCCAGTTAGTCTTGGGGGTCTTCGTATCACTAGGCACAAGCCGTCTCCCTACAGCAACATTATTACATAAAGAATAAAAGGAAGAGTACATTATGTTTCTCAACCCTCCCATGAAATTTCCAGGAAGCCAGGCTGAATAGCTAGGGCGGGCTCCCTCATTGCTCAGAGCCCTGACTATTTACATAAAGATCCCCCAAAATAAGAGCTTGTTTGTCGCCAGCTGAAAATAAGGGCGCTCACATCAAGGTCTGACCCTAGAGTGATAGTTAAAGTAAATCTAATTATTAGAATGGCAAGCTTCTGAAGATTATAAATGATTTTGTAGGAAAAACCAACTTGCTAAACGGGCAGAAGAGCAACTATGCATGGGTCATGACTACAGAGTCTACAGGGAACAGATTTGGTGAAAAAACAGTCACATGATTGAACATTCTAAACATCAATCCACTGTGCTCCCAAAATCTTAGTTATTGAGATGTATAATGGAAGAAAGGAATTCTAGGGAACAAATCTTTGCAAATGCCTTTCTAGCTAAGGCACTGGAGTACATAAGAAAGTGGAGGACAGGCTAGAATGGAAGGTCCACGATGCAAGATGGGAAAAGGCTGTAAGTCAGACAGCAAATTTCCACAGCACACCTGTTTAACATTCCTAAAGTCCTTCCATAAAGAAAGAAAATCCGAGTTCCATCATCAGAGTGGATGATTTTGGAGGCTGTTCTAGTCTCATAAGTAAGATCTGTGAATTAGACTGTTATTTGCCTCCCATTTTAGTATAATTTCTTTAAAAAACAAAAACAAAGCCCACACACATTTTGAAAGGATGATACAGGCTATGTTTGAAAAAAACTACTCTCCCAATATCAGTTTTACAGAAGTACACCCATTTCATCAAAATTACATAGACTGTCAATAGGATTCAAATTGAAAAATTTCCTTACCCAAATTGCCATGGTAACTTGCGGTATTTGGATGAGCTTTAATTGCTTTGAGGAATAATGCTTCAGATTCCTAAGAAATGAAATACATAAAAAGGTCATGCACACAATACAAAACCAATGCAGAGTTTTATTGCCTATGGTTTTCGAACCTTAGTGTGCCGTTTTGGTACCCCTTCATCCTTCTTCCAGAGGCACCGGCAAGCCCAGCACAGCCACACCCTGTAGAGAAGAGGCACAGAAGGGCCATCGGGGAAGCGTGTGACAGGGCAGAGGTGACAGGGCCATCATTAGTGGAGTGGGAGCAATGGAAAGCGATGGTGGCTGAAGAGAGAAAATGAATATGCTAATGAGCTCTGCCACCTGCCTTAATGAAGTGGCTGGAATTCTGTGACTTCAGGCAGGTAGCGGCTCAGGGTGCAGGGGAGGGCGAGGGAAGGTCAAAAGACTGAAAAGGGCTGGACTGTTGAAGACACCTATGAAAGTGTCATTTTCAGTCAGCATCAAGGAACTCATTTCCGGGGTATTCAAGGTAGGAGTTGGGGCCCTTTTATCTCCCCCAACAGCTCACAACCCAGAAGCAGCCCCTTCAGCTGGAAAAAATGAGCAGAGAGAATGAGGGAGAGGCGGCCGCCTGTCACCTAAGCCATCGCCTATTGAATATGACCATGACCAAATGCCCCTGATGTGCGTGAACTGATTTTTCTATCGATTTGCATTTCCCTCGTGTAGAACTCACTTCCAAAGGGGTCAGAAGCAGCACGGCCGCGTGTTTGCTTCCCTGATCATCACTGGCCATGGCTGGCTGGCTGGTCCCTTTCTACCCAAATGTGGAGAAATAAAGATGCCTGATGGTTCCCACTGACGCCTGCCGGGGACAGCTATTCCCGCCACCTACCTCCTGTTCCCAAAGGACCCAGCGCTCTCGCCAGTGCCAAACACTGGGCTTCAACGAAGTTGTGTTTTGGGGACAGGTCTGCCCCTCCTATCTGTGCCCTGGGCGGGTTTTCCCAGGTGGGCTTCCCACTGCAGGTCCTAGCACTTCATAAAGTGTAGGAAGCCTAGTGGCCTTGCTCCATGATGGCCTGCGGCACTCCTGAGGAACAGGCTGGGAAGCTGGGCAAACATCTCTGAAACCACCACCTTTTCGACAGAAGTGGCAGAAGAACGTGTGTATTTTAGAAATGTCATCCAAGGGGGACGGATAAAGACTCAACATAACAGCACACGGGATGCCGGCAAACATCACTCTCAGAGCTCGGCTCAGACACAGCGCCCACATTCCAGGGTTTAAAAGCTGAAACTCCTTCAAGGAAGCCTAGGATTCTCCCGCTCTTTATGAAAGGTTTTAAAAAAAACTTTTTTTTAAAAAAAAAAAAAAAAAAAAAAAAAAAATCAGGTGAATTGTATAGATTTGTAGTAGTTTCTAAGTAGCAGTGCTGTTTCTGTTGATTTTCAAATATTTCCATTTAAAACCTAAAATCTGAGAAATAAGAAAGCCAGGGAATCTAAATCTACTTTAAAATGCTCCTGGACATGCCCGATGTGCTAACGAGAGAAAGCTGACAGAGATAAAAGTCAGGTCAGGAGTTCTCAGAGGGTGCTGGATCCATTGCTTGATTAACTGATTTCTCAAATGCCCATCAGTGTGGGCATCATTCAAGATGGCATGGAGTGAAGTCAGGTCAGGGGTGTTCAGGGGGTTGTGCACAGGGAGGGTCTAACGGCTTATGCCCCATTAGGGGCTGCTGCTGTTGGCTAGGCAGGGCGTGAACCCTGGGGGGTGATGAGGAGGCTGGGTGGGAAGGAATGGGAAAATAGGAAAATGAGGGAGGTGTTGGGAGGAAGAGCAGGTTTGGGGGGCACGGTGAGTGTGGGCCAGACACCCTCCCTCTCAGAGAGCACTGGGGCAACCTTAAAAGGAGGCTTCCCTGGCCCCTGGGACTGTATGTGCGCCCTGAGAGGCAGGGCTGGGCCGGAGGCCTCTTTAGATTACAAACGTCTGTGGGCATTCAAAGCCCATGAAATGCTCATCTTTTAGATCAGGCCTTTTAATGCCCTGTTCCAGAGAGCAAGGAACTGTTTATAAACTGATCTTCTGTGGAAGTGTGTGGGTGCTGAGAGACCCAGGTAACATGCTGATTTATGCCAAGGAATAAATAAATAAACTCACATTTTAAATCAGGGATATTTTTCCATCCACAGAAAGGGAAAAGATTATTATTTTCTGAAGTGCATTAGACAAGATGTATTTAACAAAGGTTCAGGGCAACATGTGAGACAGAGAAAGGCCTTACGAAGGAACAAGCGAAGGTCTTTATGTCTAGGTCATTGGTTCTCAACCTGTGGGTCGCGACCCCTTTGGCGGTCGAACGACCCTTTCACAGGGGTCGCCTAAGACCATCCTGCATATCAGATATTTACATTACGATTCATAACAGTAGCAACGTTACAGTAATGAAGTAGCAACGAAAATAATTTTATGGTTGGGTCACAACCTGAGGAACTGTATTTAAAGGGCCAGAAGGTTGAGAACCACTGGTCTAGGTGAAGAGGAGGGGGCAGTTAGAGGTCAGTTCAGCCACGGACAGAGTTTCAAAAGGGACATCCTGGAGCCTGCTCCAACCAGGGCCGTGCTGTAGGCAGTCCAGAGTTAAGTTGAAACCACAAGTCACATAGGAAGTGAGCAGTTCCCTCTAATTTGCCTTCCTTTCTTCCCGTTCATCCCACACAAAAGTCTCTGTTTGGTGATTTGGGGGCCACAGCCTCAACGTCTGCTGTTCTCCCTTTGAAGCTACAAGAAGGCCAACCTCAGGGTCAGAGCCTTGGCCAGCAACAGTAGCTACCCGAGATTTAGAAAAATTATGTTATTTTCAGTTACCTTATATTTACAGCAATACTATGTTTCCACTTTAATACATTTATCTGTGTTAAAAATTTAAATAAAGATAATTAAGTAAATCATGAAACAAGTAATAGGTAGATGTGGCCAAAGAAATTCATGAAGATGCGGCATAAACGTCTGGAATTGGGGAAACTGCTCTATAAACACAATCTGCTTTTAAACTCCAACGTCAGTGGATCAGGCAATATAGAAAGAGGAATTAGATCGAGAGGCCGTATTTTAAGCACTAAAACATTATTCTTATATTTTTGCTGTACCACATTAGCCATAAATTGGAAATTAAATGGCAATAAGTAGTATCAATTCTAATTGGCTTTAATTATCCTTGAATTTCATTTAATAATCATTGAACTAAAATTATTATATATATATATGCAATATACAAAATATATATATATATATACCATTCAATAGTTATAAATTACCTTCTTGTGCATTTTTTCCTATCACCATTTTTCCCATCACAGATGAGTAAACTAAGGATTGGTTAAGTGACTGCTGTTAGGTAAAAAGGGCTGCTCGCATAAACAGGTGTCCCGTAATCACAGGGGTATAATAATGAGAACACTTTGCATGTCGAAGTCTCAAAAGAGATTCTGGAAGCTTAAATGTTTCAGAGCCCAATGTGAGACGCATTCAGCCATTTCACAATTACTACTGGGGCACTTAATAAACGCTCAATAGCACACTGGACAGCCATGGAGATGGAAAAATAGGCCTGAAGACTCTGACCTCAAAAAGGCTCCAGGCTCACTAAAGAGTCATCAAAAGTTCATGAGAATCTAAAACAGCAAATGCTTAGTGGAAAGGGAGTTGCATGAGCAGCAGACATCTGTCCGGGGCGGGGACCGTGCCGAGCTGGAGGCCAGGCTCAGTGTACTCCACGAGCTCCCCCCCTTTTTCCCTCCCCCCCCCTTGACCCTGCCCCTGGCCTCCTCTCCAGAGCTGCCCGCCCGGGGCTCTGCAGGAACAGGCCACAATGGCTGACCAATAGCAACAGTTGTCATTACTATGGGAGAAAACCCTAACCCAGGGGTGGGCAAACTTTTTGACTCGAGGGCCACAATGGGTTCTTAAACTGGACCGGAGGGCCGGAACAAAAGCATGGATGGAGTGTTTGTGTGAACTAATATAAATTCAAAGTAAACATCATTACATAAAAGGGTACGGTCTTTTTTTTTTTTTTTTTTTTAGTTTTATTCATTTCAAACGGGCCGTATCCGGCCCGGGCCGTAGTTTGCCCACGGCTGCCCTAAACAGTGGTTTAAAATTCCAAATCTTGAATTTAAAAAATATATGAAGCCAGGGCGTGGTGGCTGACCCACGGCTCATACTGTGCCGCTGCATCCCTCCTCTGGGCAGCTCCTGAAGAGTTCGTAGGAAGCCCCTTAGTTCAGATTTCATCTTCTGTTTCCTCACCTTAGGTTCAGTGCCCTGGCCTAGCCAATTAGGGTGCAAAATGTGTAGAGAATGAGAAACGCATGTCTATTCTGTTTTATACGGAGCATTTTCTACTTTATCTAGGAAAAAGAACAATGTGAACTGGAAGCGAAATGAACCCCGGGTTCTGTCACCTGAATATAAATTTTTGTTCATAGGCGATAGGATGATAGAAAAATCAATACAATGATTACATAAGCTGAATCATGAAGACTCGCTGCAGGTGGTCCCAGGACACCCCCAACATGCCCCAGGCTGACCAGATGGCTGGAAAGGTCATTAGAAGGGAAACCCACACACCTCACCTCCTTTCTGCACCCCCACCTCTACACAAGTAGATCCGTAAAAAATAAAACAACCCTTTAAAAAGTCACCTCTGGAGTAAAATCTAGAAATGCTAAAATGTATACTGAAGCTATTAAACCACCTGACATTCAAAAATGAGAGAAATGCAAGAAATAGGTTACTATTGTTATAGGAAATTATACTGGCAATACCTAATGAGCAGAACAGGAGAAGTAATAGGACAAGTATGAATTAATCACTACCTTTATGCCTAGTGCGATTAAAATCAGATGTGGCCCACAATTTTAAAAGAAAAATTTTCGCTCATGAACGGACTAAAGCACTGCTTCTAAAAGTGTGTTCTGTAACATCTGTGTTAGATACCGAGGATGCCAGTTAACAATGCATATCCCAACCTTATGCGACCAACAGTCTTTCTCGTGGGGAGGACGGTGGACATCTGCATTGTAACACTCTCTCTTGGTGATTCTGGTAGAATTAAAGCTTGAGATCATCAGTATTAGCAACACTGAGTCCTCTTCAACACACCTTTTTGGATTCACAGTCTACTCCTGGCCAACCCTGTTAGATAGAGCCCGGATAAAATATCTTGGGTTTTCCATTGGTCAGGAATTTCTAGGGCCTTGCAGATTACCTATAGCTTAACTCTCGATGAGGAAACAGCTGGAAGCAGCAAGAACCAGTCCTTCATGCTCCATGGGCTGTTATTCCTTTAGTGTGGAAGACGTCACCCACATCTCAACCCAGAGCTCCAGCCCCACTGCAAGGGGCTGACTCACAGCTTCTCGCCAGGGCGGGGCTGGGGCATCTGCTAGGATTCAACTCTTCTTGGGGGCTTCTCCTCCCTCCCCACATTTGAGCAATGGTAGTGAATTCTGATGACAAAGAACACAGAGTTTGACCCTGCAAATCCTTTTTTGGGGCAACTTCTCCAGGAAGCAAACTGACCAAGCCACACTGGTGTACTGCTACCCCTGTTTTGGTCTAATTCTGAATTTAACTGGGCAGAAGTAACATTTATGGTTTCTGTCAGATGCTGGCATTAACTGCAAGAAATCACGGCCTGCAGTTTACACACCTTGTATTTCTGGGACTTTCCCAGCACGTTTGCCAACGAGAACATCAGAGAGTGATCGTTAGGTATTAATTCCAGCGCCTCTCTTCCAACTGCTTCAGCTTGGGCTAAATTACCTGCGAGTAAAAAAGGAAAAACACGTACTAGTATTTTGGTCTCTCTCTAAGAGGTTTATGTACATTAGACACAATGATTATGAATAAACTACTTAAGAAAATCAATGTAAATGTGTAATACACACACACACACACACACGATCCTATCAGTTGCAAAGCCAATGCAGCCCAGTAGCATTCTGACATAATACAGAAACAGCTTTTGATTAAATTTTTTTAAAATATTTTATTGATTTTTTACAGGGAGGAAGAGAGAGGCATAGAGAGTTAGAAACATCGATGAGAGAGAAACATCGATTCAGCTGCCTCCTGCACACTCCCTACTGGGTATGTGCCCGAAACCAAGGTATATGCCCTTGACCGGAATCGAACCTGGGACCCTTTAGTCCGCAGGCCAATGCTCTATCCACTGAGCCAAACCGGTTAGGGCTGATTAAATTTTGTATGAAACCTAATTTTAATTTTCTCCCAGATACCAATTGTACCCAAATCAGAGAAAACAAGTCTGCGAATAAGAACATCACAGGAACACTTCACTAATGGAATAGGTATCACACTGGAGGACATGTTCTATGCCTTCATTAGAAACAAGTGGGTATCTCTTATCCACACTGATTAGATGGCCTACTCACTGGCTTGCTTTAGTTTCTTTCAAATGAAAACTACCATTTCTTACGAGGTGCTTGAGTTTTTAAAACTAGAGGAGCAGAGTGTCTCCTAGTGGATCAAGTCTGCCAAGGGCTAAGGAACTGGATCGCCAAGGCTGTTATTAGCATTATATCTAAAATAAGAATCTCTGAGTGTAGGTTTGAGGGCATCTGCTTTGAGAAGAGCCCATGAGCTATGGAGCATGGACCAGCACTGCCCATTGCACAGGCCCAGAGCATTCCCGCTCACTCTGGTTACCGCCAGCGTCCTAGCTGCTGGGTGCTGCTAGAGAACAGGCTTCAGAGAAATGAGAGGTTAGCACACATTTTCCTTCATGACTCAACACCAATTTTAAGTGAAGTATCATTTCCCCAGACATTTATATTCTAATATATCAAAGGAAGCTCCATTTTCTAGAAGAATAGACATTTTGTAATGCAAAATATTAAATCCCATCAGAATTTTTAAAAACAACAACTCTAGCACACGCTAGCAAAACCCTCCCCAAAAATCTACATTTCCTAATTACTCAGTAGTACTGCCCCATGAAACGACTCCCCTGACTTATGTAATTCACCTTTCTGTACCTGTGTTATCAAGGAGTATGATCATGTTGTTCCAAGCCAGGCTGTGCTCTGGCTTCAGCACAGTGGCATTTCTCCATGCGTTCAACGCATCCACATGACGATTCAGATCTGCATACTGAAAATAAAGCATGAGTTGGAAAAATAAACTTTCCAATATTTTTCTTCGTCTCTCTAAGACATAACTAAAACCAAACCCCAAATCAAATAAAAGCTAACCTGGATTGATTGAGTTCCTAATTTTCCATATCAATTTATTTAATACTCAAAAAAATCCCAATGAAGGAGATATCTGTTGCCATTTTACATATGAAGCAACCGAGACACAGAGTAAGTAACATACCCAAAGTTATAGATCTAGAAATAGTAGGGCCGGGTTAGAACCAGGTGCTCTAGCTCCCAAGCCTACATCTTAACTACTGGAACCCATAACTTAGTGACTCCAGGTGTCAAATCATATTGCAGGCTAGGGATGAGAGAGAAGTTAAAAACCTAATCCTTAGTCCTTTTCTAGGAAGACTTCACATAGTCCATCTTTGGTAAGTTGTTAGTTAAGGGTAAACAAAATATTTAATGTGAGTACAAGCTAAATGTGCCACATTCACCGTGTGCCTCTTCCGGCCTACATCTAAGCTTCATCAGAAACCATGAGTACATCAGACCTGTAAACTCCCTGGGAAAGTCGTAGTGGTGGTGTAGAACCCCTGGGCCTTTGAAGCCGGCTGGCCTCCTTTGGAAAGGAGAGGATTACCTCTTGCTTTCTGTTGACAGGCAATGCTGTCTAACATTGGTAACAAAGGCAAAATGGCTGGCTCTCAATTTGCATAGTTACCAAAAGGGCGCCAAGGGAGAAAGTGATGGCTTTTTTAGCAGGTGACCCTCTTGCCCTCTTGAACTCAGTTCAAATGCACATCTCATCTGAATGAACATGGTTCCTTTTACTCTGCAAAGAGTACAAATGATTACAGTTTATCAGGGTTTAAGTCTATTTTCTTACTGACTGTCAGGTCTGTCTTTTCCTTAGAAAACAGAAACATTTTGCCTTGCTCTGTGACCCACACCGCAAACACTAGGCATATTATGCAAAAAAGATATAATAAATAATAAATTATGAAAACATTTACAAATACCCATTTGCTAAAGACGTTGTCAGAATTTCTCATGAGACTTGGAAACTCAAGTTTCTGAATCTTATCCCTTAAGTAAGGAAATGATATGAACAGTTCAAAACCTTAAAATAATTTAGACTGCTAATTATACCAACATATAATTGTTTCTCTATATTTGATGTTCCCATTGATTTCTGGGTCAATTCTCTCCAGCAAGTGACATGCATTTGAGTAGAGAAAATCTATGGTAACATTCTTTCTAACAAACCCAGGAAAACCAGTATATCTTCATTTAACCAACAATGCAATTCCTCACATATTTTGCTATTTATTACTATTACTAGAGGCCCGATGCACGAAGATTCGTGTAAAAATGGGCCTTCCTTCCCCTGGCTGCCAGCACTGCTTTCGCTCCGGCCTGGAGCCGCCTTTCTGCCTTCATTCTGGCCTGGAGCTGCCTTTCCGCCTTCCCACACTGCCCAGAGGCCCGGAGTGGCCAGGGGTGGTGCAGAACGCCTGTGTCCCACCCCGCCCCTGGCCGCTCAGCGCCTGTGTATGCAAATTAAACCATCTTTGTTGGGTTAATTTGCATACTCACCCCTAATTGGCTGGTAGGTGTTGCAAAGGTATGGTCAATTTGCATCTTTCTCTTTATTAGTGTAGATTATTACTATTTATTAAAGAATAACAACAGACTGAAATTTACTTTTATTTTGTGTTGACCTTCATCTTTCTTATAGCTTCTATACAAAGTGAACAAGCACTTTAAGGAAAGCAGAGACAAATGGTAATTAAGCAAGAACTATGCATCCAGAAAGTGGATATGTAATGCACATGTTATATACCTATTAGATCTATGCCTGTCCTCCTATACTGTCCATACTACATTTCCCAGGGTCCTTTGCCCCTTGTAAAGATTCTGCCAATAGGAGCCACAGGTGACCATCAGCTGGTTGGAAGAGGGGAGTAGCCCTTTCCCTCTACTCTCACTCCTTTCTATTTCTTGGCAGCATCTCTGAAGTGCTTATGTCCTTTTCTCCATAGTGCCACGGCAGGAAGCAGTGGTTCTGCCTTAATGACCTCAGCTCTTGAGGCTGTGGTAGCTCCCGAGATGGTGGCCCCTTCTCTGAGCTCTTACCTTCTGGTGGCACCACTTCCTTCTGTTTCTTTCCCTTGACTCTCTGAGTTAATAACACCTTTCCATTTTTGTTCTTCTGGCCTTTTAACAAATGTCTAACTCAGTGGTTGGCAAATCGCGGCTCGCAAGCCACATGTGGCTCTTTGGCCCCTTGAGTGTGGCTCTTCCACCAAATGCCACATGCGGGTGCGCACGTACAGTGTGATTGAAACTTTGTGGCCCATGTGCAGAAGTCGATTTTCGGAAAGGAGATAGGCGAAACAAGTATACAAGACAAGTGTGGACGGGAGAGTTGGAAGGGGTCGACCTCAGCGAACGACCTCAATCAGATTGAGGACGTTTTTAGCACAGGCCAGCTTAGGAGTACCCTAATTAAGTTAATAACAATTTACCTATCTATATAGTTTAAGTTTAAAAAATTTGGCTCTCAAAAGAAATTTCAATCGTTGTACTGTTGATATTTGGCTCTGTAGACTAATGAGTTTGCCGACCACTGGTCTAACTGATCCCCTATATTAAATCTTCCCTATTTAAATACTTGAAATGGTTTCTGTTTTCCTGAATGGATCCTGCCTGACACAATTAGTTCCTGCATAATGACTTGTCTCTAGTAAATATCTTCAGTCACTATTGTTATAGTTCTCTATTATCAGTAATATGTCCCAAATAATCCAGCTCTTGCCAAATTTTTTTCTTATCTGGATCCAGAATCAAAATACATTTCTGTCTCCTGTTACTAAACAGTGACTGAAAAGGATTTTTAAAATATTTATTTAAATTTATTGGGGTGGCCGAAACTGGTTTGGCTCAGTGGATAGAGCATCAGCCTGCGGACTGAAAGGTCCCGGGTTCGATTCCGGTCGAGGGCGTGTGCCTGGGTTGTGGGCACATCCCCGGTGGGAGATGTGCAGGGGGCGGCTGATCGATGTTTCTCTCTCATCGATGTTTCTGACTCTCTATCTCTCTAAGTCAAATCTTCTCCTCTCACCATATATTAGGATTCCCTTCTCTCTCTGGCCCCTTCCCTCTTGCAATCACCACACTGCTGTTTGTGTTCACGAGTTTCAGTTTTATATCCCACATGTGAGTGAAATTATACAGTTCTTGGCTTTTTCTGACTGACTTATGTCACTTAGCATAATGTTCTCAAGGTCTATCCATGTTGTTGCAAATGGTGCTACTTCATCCTTTCTTATGGCTGAATAGTATTCCATTGTGTATATATTTACCATATCTTCTTTATCCAGTCCTCTATTACAGGACACTTTGGTTGTTTCCATGTCTTGGCCTCCAGGAATCATGTTGCAATGAACATAGGGGTATATATAGCTTTGTGAGTACATGATTTTGAGGTTTTTGAGTAATCCCAGCAAAGGGATTACTGGGTTGTATGGTAGCTCTACTCTTAATTTTTTGAGGAATCGCCAGACTGCTTTCCATAGTGGTTGTACCAATCTACATTCCCACCAGCAGTGAATGAAGGTTCCTTTTTTCCCACAACCTCTCCAACACTTGTAATTGCTTGTCTTGTTGATAATGGCTGCTGTAACGGGTGTGAGGTGGTATATCATTGTAGTTTTGATTTGCACTTCCCTAATTGCCGTTGAGGTTGAACATCTTTTCCTATATCTATTGGCTGTTTGTGTGTCTCCTTGGAAAAGATGTATTTCCAGGTCCTCTTCCCACTTTTTGATTGGGTTGTTTGCTACTTGGTGTTGAGTTTTATGAGTTTCTTATGGAGATTAAACCTTTGTCCGACCTACTGTTTGCAAATATCATCTCCCATCTGGTTGGCTGTCTCTTTGTTTTGTCAGTTTCTTTTGCTGTGAAGAAGCTTTTTAGTTTGATATAGCCCCATTCCATTTTTTTTTTTTTTTTTGCTTTTAAGGAGGATTTTTTAAAAAGAAACTTTTAAGTTATTTTGTTCATTTTATTTGCCAATATATAAATGTGCTGGTTGAGCTGTTAAAGATTAAGCTCTTAATGCTCTTAAGCTGTCAAGCAGGCAAAGGCTGGATAATTAAACATGGAGAGCAAAACCTTTAAATAAGCAAGAACAGCTGGCAGGAGGAAGATCACTTCATGTAGCATAATTAGTAAGCAATATACTCAGAGAGCAATGAAGGTCTCAGTCTATTTAAATTATTTTATTACCACTGATTTTCAGAGAGGGAGGAAGGGAGAGAGAGAGAGAGAGAGAGAGAGAGGGAAACATTAATGTGAGAGAGATACATGCCCTGACTGGGGATCTAACCCATAACTTAGGTATGTGCCCTCAACTGGAATCAAACCTGTGACCTCCTGGTGTATGGGACGATGCTTCAACCAACTGAACCACACCAGCCAGGACAAGGTCTCAGCCTATTTAATCATATACATGATCTTCTACACCAGTGGTCAGCAAACCATGGCTCGCAAGCCACATGTGGTTCTTTGACCCCTTGAGTGTGGCTTTTCCACCAAATACCGGCTCTTACACAAAATACCGACTTCTGCGCATGGGCCACAAAGTTTCAATCACACTGTGCCTGCATGCTCGCACGTGGTATTTCGTGGAAGCCACACTCAAGCGGCCAAAGAGCCGCATGTGGCTCATGAGCTGTGGTTTGCTGACCATGGTTCTACAGGAATGTGGGAATGAACTCCAAGCACTGGAGCACATGATACAAACCTATGTTTTATATTCCAACTTCCTTTCTTGGGATGTAATTCTTACAGAAGGCAAATTTAGCATAAATCCTGTATTTTCCAAACCCCAAGGAATTGCAGTGACAGGCAGCTACTAGGGGTAAGGAATAAGACTATTTCAGTATTAAGGCTTTAAAGTATAACCTAGAAAGCTGTAGGTTTAGATCATTTGCATAAAATGAAATTAAAAAAGAGCCCCTCTCCCCCCAAAAATGAAAAAGGAATTCATATGGAATCAAGTATGATGTCATGCAAGTACTAGTTTAAAAGACACAGTAAATAGAGACAGTAACCCTGCAGTAACCACGAAAGCAAAGATTTAGATAACACCCAATTTGTGCCAGTCCCTCAGCTAGCACTTATTCTCACTTAATTAACTGTGCAAGGGTCCACCTGCTTTATATGTGATTGATTTTTTTGGTCTCTACTTACATCATTATGCTGAAGTTTTACTGTTTTTCAGCCCCTTTCCCCAGAGAGAACAACAGACATATGAAAAGATGTTCAACATCATTACTCATCAGAGAAATACAAATTAAAACCACAGTGAGATATCACCTCACACCTATCAAGAATGGCTATCATCAATAAATCAACAAACAACCAGTATTGGCAGAGATGTGGAGAAAAGAGGACCCTCATGTACTGTTGGTGCAGCCCCTGTGGAAAGCAGTATGGCGTTTCCTCAAAAATTTAAAAATGAAACTGCCTCAAGACCCAGCAATTCCACTTCTGGGAATATATCCAAAGAAACCAGAAATACTAATTAGAAAGAATATATGAAAACTAGAGGCCCGGTGCACGGACTTGTGCACATTGAAAGTAAATTAATTACAAGGTGTCTGGTGGAACTGGGCGAGACTGGCCGGACATGTCCTGGAGCCAACCTCCTACGGTTCCTCCCCAGCCGGCCTGGGGTGGCGCCGGGGCTTGAAGGGTGTTTGCGGAGTGAGCAGGGTCCCTTTAGCAGGTGGGGGCGCCGGGGCTTGAAGGGTGTTTGCGGAGTGAGCTGGGTCCCTTTAGCAGGTGGGGTCCCTTGGCCTGGCCTGTGGGGATCAGGCTGAAACCAGCAGTCTGGCATCCCCCAAGGGGTTCCAAAGTGTGAGAGGGCACTCG